>NC_054385.1:8043977-8392727 GCF_017654675.1 Xenopus laevis
GGTCCTGGACCTCCAACATGTATTTTTTACTTTATCTAAACCACAAGCCACTGCATGGGTAAATCCTAATCTAAAGGTGGGGCAAGTGATTTTGTGATCTTCAATTCTCGTGTGGGTCAACAAAAAAGTGAGCTTAAGGTAGCCATAAACAGGCAGATTAAAGCTGCTGCTATCTGTCATTTAGACCAATTCAGAAGCGTATCTGCCTGTGTGTGGGTGCTTCCAATGGGTTTCCCTGATCGGTATCAGGCCAGAAATCGTCCTGATATCGATCAGGCAGGGTTGATTTTTCCTGCAAACGAGGACCGCATTCGCTAGTTGATGTCCTCCTACGATCTGTCTTTGCCCATTACATTCATTATAATCCCATTATTTGGCCTTGCCCATATCGGGTTAAGATCTGCTCCTTAGTCGAGGTTGCCAAACCTTATTGTGTATGGCCACCTTAACACCTGGATAAACGACAAGACAAAGAGGGCTATCCGGCACTCGGAGGAATCCACAGGGCCAAAAGTATTTGTTAAAAAATGACTTTATTAATCAAGTTAAAAATATACTTACGTATACCTGCAGGGGTACGAAACGCCTAGGGCTCATGGAGACGCAAGTATATTTTAACTTTGATTAATAAAGTCATTTTTTAACTAATACTTTTGGCCTGTGGATTCCTCCGAGTGCCGGATAGCCCTCTTTTTCTTCTCGTTTATCCTGGTTTGCTGCTCTCTGAAGCTGAGGATCTGGGGCTGGTGCACCTGGACCACATCATCTACTCGTTGAGCTATTTGCATCATGTTCTGGAGCACCTATTTCTCCTACTGTTGTCACCTTAACACCTGCCCCCAAACTGCACCCAACCCAGCCCCACATGCCCATCCCTGTATCAACATTTCAGACCTTTAGCTCAGCCGATACCTTCTACATCTCATTTAATTGAAAGCCAGGGAACAGCTAAAGGCTGCAAAGTAGATTGGAGGGTTACAAGGGACCCCCCCTCCCAAAACACCTGTTTATCAGTTCTAGTATCATGAGTTTGCTCTTCTGCAAGCCAGACTGATTTATAACGCATGCAAATCAGACCTGAAGGTCCAACGGAAGCATTTAAGTGCTACAAAGTAGCGCACATGGGTTTTTCTGCGTCACACCAGTGATAAATCGTCCCCAAGAGACGGGAGTAATAAACCAAGATTTAATTTGAATAAGTGGCTCAGGGATGCGTCTGCAATAACTCCACAGCAGCATTTTCAGAAATGAGAGAGGGACAATTCAGGCACAAAGCATCAAGGACATTTTATTTTGAGTGTGGAGTTTAATTCTCCGTCCACATGTTCCTCTGACCTGACCTTGTCATCGGTAAGCAGCTCTGTGTTATGGGAAAATGAATCTACGGAGCTTGATTTTAATTTACAGTAGAACTAGCAGGGCTCCGTGCCAGGCAGCGTTTAGGGGAAGGTCAGAGGGCAAGGGTCCCTCCCGCATGTGCATCCAGCACCAATTTATTTAAGCGTGCGCTGTGATTGGTGTTGTGTAGCCTCAGCCTGGTTACAGTTGCAGTAGAATCCTTAGAATAACCTGTAAAATATATAGTGAATAAAGTACCCTCTATTGTAAAAAAATAAGCATATTATAAGTCACAGAGAAGTTCCATGGCCAAATAAAAGCACGAGGCCGAAGGCAGAGTGTTTAATACAGGTCATGGAACTCCAAGGTTACTTCTAATACCCTCATATTTTCCAACAAGGGCTTCTTTGTTTATTATAATACACAAGTTTTAGTGAGTCATGTGAGTGAGTAAAATGACATTACTACTCACCATTAATAACTGATGACATCACTACCCACCGTTTATAAGGATATAATGTACAAGCTATTCATGGCTTATGTGGATTATATCCTTAAAAATTTGCTTGGTTATGCCACTTGTCATCATTGGAACTTCATGTCCTGAGAAATATTAATATTGAACCCCCTTTATAGCTCGAAGAGATTATATCTCTCGGCCATCCTTTTGTCTTTATATGTTTACTGAACATCACAAGGACTTTTAATATCCTTATAATTTACAGTAGGGGGTATATTATTAACACTTACAATACATTAGTGATACTCGGAGTTCCCTGTATAACTCAGCCTGCAGCCTTGTGCCTTTATATGGTCACAGAACAACCCCTCAGTGACTTCTAATATCCTTATCATTTACAGTAGGGGGTACATTATCCCTCATAATACATGAGTGATACTAAAGAGTTCCCTGTATAACTCAGCCTGCAGCCTTGTGCCTTTATATGGTCACAGAACAACCCCTTAGTGACTTCTAATATCCTTATCATTTACAGTAGGGGTAAATTAACCCTTATAATACATGAGTGATACTCAGAGTTCCCTGTATAACTCAGCCTGCAGCCTTGTGCCTTTATATGGTCACAGAACAACCCCTCAGTGACTTCTAATATCCTTATCATTTACAGTAGGGGGTACATTATCCCTTATAATACATGAGTGATACTCAGAGTTCCCTGTATAACTCAGCCTGCAGCCTTGTGCCTTTATATGGTCACAGAACAACCCCTCAGTGACTTCTAATATCCTTATCATTTACAGTAGGGGGGTACATTATCCCTTATAATACATGAGTGATACTCAGAGTTCCCTGTATAACTCAGCCTGCAGCCTTGTGCCTTTATATGGTCACAGAACAAACCCCTCAGTGACTTCTAATATCCTTATCATTTACAGTAGGGGGTACATTATCCCTTATAATACATGAGTGATACTCAGAGTTCCCTGTATAACTCAGCCTGCAGCCTTGTGCCTTTATATGGTCACAGAACCCCTCAGTGACTTCTAATATCCTTATCATTTACATTATCAAACTGTGAGCTCTTGTATTTATTCCAGTACAATACACTTTGCTCTTTCCAGAGTATTGGAACACCTGCGCCAGCACCTGACTCTGTCAATTAAAGAATCTTGAAGGATTTTGGGAGAAATAAAACAAATGCTAGAAAGTAAGATTTTTCTTCCCCTGGACAGCCGAGTATAGAGTTGTCCTTCACGCAGAAAGGTCAGTAAATGAAGCCTGCACAGTTAGACATCGGATGGAAGTTGAGCTTGTGAATTCTAAATGAGAAGGACCCAGGGCTTCATTTAAATATATGTTATGGCAACTTTATACGCTCTCTGAATGACATTCATTTGGCCTTTGCTGCATGTTTGGCTAAAAGAGGAATTTTTAATTCTCAATTGTTTCTCAACCCTCCTAATGTTTTATTTTTTTTTGTTTTTCCCCCACTTTGATGGTGTCACTTTTGGTTTGCTCTGATGACACCTGCATCATGGTGGCCTCCAGGTAAGTGCTTGGGTTGTGGATTTCGGGCAGGTCCTGTCTGTAATTCAAAATATGCCCTGACATTTCAGGTTCACAGGGCCCAAGAGCTCCAATAAATTCTGACTATATGGCATCTAACAGTAGCCCTTTTGGCATTTCCAGAATCCAGATTGCCAATCTGGCCTGGTTGCTGGTTTTTCTAAGTAGTGGCTCCAAACAGGTAATTTTATGGGTCCTAGTAGTGGTTGTAAGTTCAGGTTGGGTCTGGGTTTTAAAACTTGGACCTGCATGGGACTCTAGCCTAAAGGCGTTGTTCACCTTCGAGTTAACTTATAGTAAAGGTATGGGATCCGGTATCTGGAAACCCGTTATGGAATGCATGTTTCTCTTAGACTCCATAATGAAATAATCCAAAGTTTTAAAAATGATTTCCTTTTTCTCTAATAATAAAACAGTAGCTTGTACAGGTATCTGATCCATTAACCTGGGATTTTCCGGATAACAGATCTTTCCATAATTTGGATCTTTACACCTTAAGTCCACTAGAAAGTCATGTAAACATTAAATAAACCCAAAAGGCTGGTTTTGCTTCCAATAAGGATTAACTATATCTTGTATTGTTGTAAGGATTAAATATATCTTGTATCATTTTTAAAAATTTGGATTATTTGATTTTTATAGAGAGACATCCATTTTATAATTCAGAGCTTTCATGAAAAACCAGCCTATTGGGTTTATTTAATGTTTACATGAGTTTCTAGTAGACTTAAGGTATGAAGATCCAAATTACAGAAAGATCTGTTATTCAGAATGTCTGGGACTTGGGTTTTTCGTATAACAGGTTCTGAGCTGTAAATCACTTACTGCTTCCAAAGGGGAAATTTGCCCACATTATATTGCCTTGAACCGATTTGGTGCCAGAGTAACGTCACAGTTAGTTGCAATTTTTCCTCTCATTCTATGTATTTTGTTTGTTTTAATTGCCGTATTTCTTCTCATTCTATGTATTTTGTTTGTTTTAATTGCCGTATTTCTTCTCATTCTATGTATTTTATTTGTTTTAATTGCTGTATTTCGCAAACCGACAACAAATGAGTTTGAATGCCAAAGCGGAGCAGACAGTATAGCAAGATGTGTAATTAAACACATTAAACGCACTAATTGGAATAGAAAGGTATATAATTAAATTTACACTTGCAAGTGCCATGTTCCAGGTCTTTACGGAAACATGTTTCTGGTGATAACCTGATATATATTTTTTATAACAAATCATTAACTCACACGGTCCTCGCATCCCCCCTCTGTTACCTGTTTGTGCTGAACTTCTTCATGGCCATGGCTGCAGAGATGCCAACCTCACAGGTTTAATACTGGGCAATTTTTGGCTATGATCCTTTATATTAGACCACAACCCTTTATATTGGACCACACCTTATGCCTTTCAGGCCACTCCCTCTGTGTGGGTATTCTCACCCCACTACAGGTGTAAATACAGGAGAGCTGACTTATTTTTGGCTGCTTCTAGGATTCTCACATGGCTAGTACAGGTATGGGACCTGTTATCCAGAATGCTCGGGACCTGGGGTCTTCTGGATAACAGAACTTTCCATAATTTGGAAGGCAGTTCGGGAAGATTGTCTCCCCGAAGAAGATGCGATTAGTCGCCAGGCGGCTGAATCTCCCCGAATCTGACCGTGTGCCCCTGCCCCTAAGGTGGCCATAGACGTAGAGATCTTCTCGTTTGGGGATGTCACCAAGTGAGCGGATCTCTCCTCCATATGCCCACATTGAGGTGGGCGATATCGCGGCTGATCCGATTGTGGGCCCTAGGGCCCAACGATTGGATGAAAATGAGTCTGATCCGGGAAGTCGGATCGCGGGACCGGATAAACTCACAAATGCGGCTCAATCCAATGGGATTTTTTTAACCTGCCCGATTGTGATCTGGCCGACTCTTAGACAGATATCGATTGGGGAAGCCCGTCACACACAGGCCAATAAACTGCAGACTCGATTTGTCGGCAGCTTTTATCGGCCTGTGTATGGGGACCTTTAGCTGGTCATCCATAGATCTCAAAACACTGTCCACAAACCTTCAGCCTATGACTTGTGCCCCTAAGGCACGAAACGCATAAGACTTTGCTGTGATGTTTTTGCTCCAATAAAACATTTTTTACTACATCAATTTATAGAGTGTGATCTGGTATGTGCCAGCCCTTTATATTATCTATTTGCATTAATTGCCTTCCCGAGCTGAAGGTCTGGGGCTTGAGCACCTGGACCCCCTTTCTTTTGGGTAAGTTAACCCCACTCATCACTGTACTTGACACTGAACGTCTTCTTTATTAGTTTACTGTCAACAAACAGCTTGTCTAAATCACCCTCCTATTCCATTCTTTTCATTCAGATATTTATGATGTTAAGGTCACATAAGAAATAGTTGATTGCTATATATACATTTTCCCCATATATTTTCCATCGAACAGAATACGAACAATGCTCTTATGTAGATCATCATGGGACAACTTCGCTAATACCTCGAATTAGTAAAGTATGAGCACTAATTGGAAGTAAAAGCAGACTGTTGGGTTTATTTAATGTTTACATGATTTTCGAGTAGACTGAAATCCAGATTACGGAAAGATCTGTCATCTGGAAAGACCCAGGTCCCGAGCATTCTGGATAACAGGTCCCATGCCTGTATTTGATTAGCATGGAGTCTATGGGGAGATAGTGTGTAATTCTAAGCTTTCCGGATAACGGATCCTGTACCTGCAGTAGCTCAGCCTTGGTCTGAAGCAACCTAAGCATTAACCCTGTCTGACTGTAATAGCTGCCCTGTAACAAGGGCAATTTTTATCTCGTCGTCGGCCTGTCGAGCCAGAATTGATACTAGCACGTCCTGCTGCCTTCTGCCTGACAGGCCCCTGCTGGGTCAGACATAGCGCCGTGGCTGGGTTAGAAGGCAGGAGCCTTCACGTAATGAAGTAATGAATCAGTTTTCTAACCATCGCCCAGCAAGGACCTCAGTAACTGCGCTGGAAGCATTCGTACCAATTAGCCCATGCGACCTTCTGTTCAAGGTACCATTTATTAAGGGCCAAAATGAAGTCGCCCCGCTGCGTGCCGGCACTTTGTTGCTTTAGCTGCCCATTCCAAGTGAGTCCACAGAAGAGAGGCCTGTGCCTTGCCTGCTGGAAGGGCATTTCCTACTCTGCTGCTGTCAAGGGCAAGTAAAGCTTATTTAATTAGTACCTATCAAATGGGTTCATCTTCACGTTAACTATTAGTATGTTTTAGAATGGCTGATTCGAAGTAACTTTTCAATTGGTCTTCATTGTTTATTTTATAATTTTGTAGTTTTTTTAACTAGTTTGTTCTTCTGACCCTTTCCAGCTTTCATGTGGTCGGGGCACAGACCCTCATCTAAAAAACAAATGCCCTGTTAGGTAATAAATGTATTGTTATTGCTACTTTGTATTACTCCTCTTTCTATTCAGGCCTCTCCTATTTATATTCTAGTCTCTTACTCAAATCAGTGTATGGTTGCTACGGGTGCGGGTGGTGGAGTGCCAGGCTAGGGTCGGGCATGGGTGGTGGAGGGACGGGCTAGGGTTGGGCGCTGGTGGTGAATGGACGAGCTCAGGTCGAGCACGGGTAGTGGAGGGACTGGGTTGGCCGCGGGTGGTGGAGGGATGGGCTAGGGTCGGCGCTGGTGGGGAGGAGACGGGCTAGGGGCGGGGGGGTTGCGGGTGGGGAAGGGACAAGCTAAGATCGGGCGCGGTTGGTGAAGGGACGGGCTAGGATCAGTACGGGTGGAGGAGGGACGGGCTAGGGTCGGGCACACATCACTACTATAAAGCTTTTTTTGAACTACAACTCTCAACCCCACCTGTCAAGAGAGGCTGGGAATTGAAGTGCAACAACATATTAAAGTGTCTTGGGTTAATTATCCACCACGTTCAACCTTGTCCTCATCTGTAACGTTTGCAAGAAGCTCTTTGTCTCTGTGGCCACCCACTCATAGACACGCATTCAACTTGCTTTGGCCGGAGATTCTCCCTCCTGTCACGCTTTCACTGTGTGCCCACCATGTACCCCCGGATGGCGGCAGTTGTTCAATGCTGCCTGTCGCACCGAGTTGTGCTGTGATTCAAGGAGTGCAAGTTACCCGTTCTTGTCAAACAAATCCGGCTACTTAATCAAAACACAGATGGAAGGTGTCCGTCACCAGACGTGAATATCACAATCATCTCTCATCATTGTTGTATGTATTAAGTCTTGTTTAAATATCTGATATATCCAGATGGTCAGAATGTAAAGAGATACTAGCAGCATTTATTACTCTACATTTTAAAGATGTCCTTTACTTACCCAGACAAAGTCTCTCTTCTCTGGCATTTTGTTTGAAAGGTATCTGTCATTCTATGACATCATAAAACTGGATATATATCTGTGAGAAGTGCTTTAAATGGGTTGTTTGCCTTTGTGTTAAAACTTTTAATATGATGTAGAGAGGGATATTCTGAAACAATGTGTAATTGGTTTTCATTTTTTATTATTTGTGGTTTTTGATTTATTTCGTTTTTTATTCAGCAGCTCTCCAGTTTGCAATTTCAGCAATCTAGTTGCTAGGGTGCAGCCCCTTTAATACTCTGGACATGAGGTATTTTCGGATAAGGAGTCTTTCTGTAATTTGGATCTCTATACATTAAGGGCAGAGACAGAGGAGAAGATTCTGGTAGATTTAGTCGACCGGCGACAAATCGCCTTTTCTTCGGGCGACTAATCTCCCCAAAGTGCCTCCCCGCCAGCTAGAATGTAAATCCCCGGCGGGATGGCACTCTGAGCACTTCGTTTTCCAAAGTCACCCCGAAGTTTCCTCCTGAGGCAGTTCAGGGGGATTAGTCACCCGAAGAAGAGGAGATTTGTCGCCGAACGACTAAATCTCCCCGAATGTTCTCGTCTGTCTCTGGCCTAAGGGTCAGGACACACAGGCAGATTCAGGGATATTAGTCACCCAGCGACAAATCTCCTCTCCTTCGGGCGACTAATCTGCTCGAACTGCCTCCCCTGCCTCCCCACCGGCTAAAATGTAAATTGATGGCGGGATGGCTCTCGAGGCATTTGTTTTCCGAAGCTGCTTCACGAGGAAACTTAGGGCGACTTCGGAAAACGAATCACACCGAGTGCCATCCCTCAGGCGATTTACATTTAAGCCGGCGGGATAGCAATCCAATAAGGATTAATTCATTAGGCAAAATTTGATTTATGAAAATCCCCATCAAAAGGTTACCTTGAAGACTTACATTGTAGACCCACAAGGCTTCCATCGTGAATTGCCCTGATTTTACAAATGCTTTTGCATAAAAAATAGTGAAACTTTTTTTAAAATGAGTTTTTTTTTTGGTTTTGCTGTTGAGAACCACTCAGTACTGAAATCTTAAATGGTCCTTAGAGATTGAAAGGAATTATCCGGTGTAAAAGCAATTAATTCTCAGTTGACCTTTGGATCAGCAGTAACTTGACCCAAAAAAGTGTGGGATTGTCATAGCGTTAATGTCCCAGGAGAGGCCCAGGAGAGGTTCCCAGAGTCATTTCCGATGCTTTTGCCTGTTTTGACCTTTTATTTTCAGGATCTTCATACACGTTTTGCTGTGTCAGGCCTGAGATGGGGATTGCTGAAGCACATGCAGTTAATGTGAAACCTATTATTTATTTATCTTTAAAGGATTTGTAGCTTGTGTCTTTGCCAGAGGTCAGATTTTTAACAGAGAGACAAAATCCCCAGCAGAGCAGAAATTTAGTGTCATCGTGGACTCTTGTTTGGTGGCTTTTAAACGTTCTTCAACTCAAAATGTGGTTTCTGGAAGAGTTTGTGTGCAGTGTAATGCATTATTTATTATCTATATTCTTGTTAACGACCTGCCATAGCACAACAGGTTTGACAGTGTTTGGTCTGCTGCTTGCCCTTGCTGTACTGGACCCCCTTAACCTCTGGATATTGGCTGAGAACTCACACATCTTTAAAATGGTCGGTCACTAGTGATGGGTCGAGAAAAACTTGACTAGCACCCAACACGGACCTGCACCCATCCAACCTGCACTTTGCTTCCCCCCTCCATTTATAAACCTGTGCTGCCCCAGCCGATGACGTCACAAAAGAGACTGGGCGTGAGCATATAAAACAGGAGGCCGGCAGTCTAAGGTCACGGGCGGGGAGACCCCCAAGAGGGAACAGACCTGCGGGTATTGGGCCGACCCACACATCATTATTTTAAATTACCCTAGCATTCATTCATTTGAACAAGAGACTGGCAAATGAATAGGAGAGGCCTGAATAGAAAGATGAGGAATAAAATGTAGCAATAACAATACCTCTGTAGCCTTGCAGAGCATTTGTTTTTTAGATGGGGTCAGTGATCCCCTATTTGAAAGCTGGAAAGAGTCAGAAGAAGGCCAATCATTCAAACATGATAAAAATAAATAATGAAGACCAATTGAAAATTTGCTTAGAATTGGCCATGCTATAACATACTTAATGTTAACTTTAAGGTGAACGCCCCTTTTATAGTATTGGGTCATGTTCGGTTGATTAATCTCTGTGGGGTTAACCATAAAGACCAGTGTAAGAGGTCAGTTGTATCACACTCCAGCCAATCTGCTCTCATTTGAAGTATTGGGACTTTTTATGCTGAAGATGCTCCAGTAAGAAAAATACCAAGCTGAGAAGCACCACGTGTGCCATAGCTGTACGACCTCTTTTTTTCTTTTTTTTTCTTTAATTCGTTACTTGTTTTCGTCTGCAATATCTCAATGTCATTGCTCTAAGCGTTGTTGGATGTAGAGTGCATCCGAGGCCTTTGGACTTTACTCTATCTTCTCCGCAGTGCTCTTCTGCTGCTTCAGTCCTGATCTCACTTATGTTCACAACAGATGGTGTCGTTTGAATTTAAACAATTTAACATAGACTCCCAGCAGTTGCCAACATGAAAAAAATGCTGAAAAAGGGAGAGAAAAAAGTCAAAAGCCTAAACAGTATTTATGTGAAGTTGGTAAGTCATTTTAATGACATCTGATATTGCGTGGTGGACAGGAGCTTTGGGAATATGTAGATGGGTCACTGGTTAGGAATTCATCTGATCTGAATTTAAACTTTTCATGGCTTAAAATGTAATGGTTTTCGGTTGTAAAAGGAAGCAAGGGATAATACCGCAAAGCTTTGTTGTCTTCTTCTAGAATTACAGTTCCTGTTATCCTTTGCAGAGTAGGATTGCAATCAGGAAGTCCAAATCATAGTTCTTCATTGTCTTCTTCTAGAATTACATTTCCTATTATTCTTTGTAGAGTAGGATTGCAATCATGAAGTCCAAATCATAGTTCTTCATTGTCTTCTTCTAGAATTACAGTTCCTTTTATCCTTTGTAGAGTAGGATTACAATCATGAAGTTCAAATCATAGTTCTTCATTGTCTTCTTCTAGAATTACAGTTCCTATTATCCTTTGTAGAGTAGGATTGTAATCATAAAGTCCAAATCATAGTTCTTCATTGTCTTCAGAATTACAGTTCATATTATCATTTGTAAAGTAGGATTGCAATCATGAAGTACAAATAATAATTCATCATTGTTTTCTTCTAGAATTACAGTTCCTATTATCCTTTGTAGAGTAGGATTACAATCATGAAGTCCAAATCATAGTTCTTCATTGTCTTCTTCTAGAATTACAGTTCCTATTATCTTTTATAGAGTAGGATTACAAACATGAAGTACAAATCATAGTTCTTCATTGTCTCCTTCTAGAATTACAGTTCCTATTATCTTTTGTAGAGTAGGATTACAAACATGAAGTATAAATTATAGTTCTTTATTGTCTTCTTCTAGAATTACAGTTCCTATTATCCTTTGTAGAGTAGGATTACATTCATGAAGTCTAAATCATAGTTATTTGTCTAACTGTTCTTAGTTTCTAGCTTCTCTTTCAATTAAAGCGCCCATTGCCTGGACTGATTTTTTCGCTAAACCTTGTCTGACTAAACCATGAGGCAGTGATCCCCAACCAGTAGCTCGTGAGCAACATGTTGTTCTCCAACCCTTTGGATGTTGCTCCCAGTGGCCTCAAAGCAGGGGCTTCTTTTTGAATTCCAGGCTTGAAAACAAGTTTTAATTGCATAAAAACTAAGTATAGTGCCAGTATAAAAACTAAAGTGCCAGTCCACATTGGGGCTACCAAATAGCCAATCATAGCACTTATTTGGCACCCAAATTGACTTTTTTCATGCTTCTGTTGCTCCCCAACTCCTTTTACATTTGAATGTGGCTCAACGGGTAAAAAAGGTTGGGGACCCCTGCCATGAAGTATCAGGTCATTGACTCTGCAAACCTCTTCCACCATG
The DNA here is from genome assembly GCF_017654675.1 of Xenopus laevis. NCBI lineage: Eukaryota > Metazoa > Chordata > Amphibia > Anura > Pipidae > Xenopus > Xenopus laevis. The sequence continues at coordinate 8,055,698 of NC_054385.1, forward strand.
TTGCACATGCTAAAGAACATGGGCTCCTCTTCATTTTAATTTTGTTGTAGCAGCATTTCACAGTTAAAGTTCCAGGTCAAATAATCCAGTTGTAGGACAACTGCATTGGTGCATCAATGTGTTCTTCTCCCAACTGTTCTCCCTAGGCCCCCTTTATTATCAGATCATCCCGATTGGTGACCAAATTGGGTAAACCTCTTGCAGTGTATGGCCAACTTTATACCCTCCTCTGGTACTTTTCACTTACAGTGTTTGTTGGCAATTGTGAAGAACATAACCAGTTCAGGCATCTGGTAATATCCAACCCTATTACACAGGCCTTCAAGTATTCTTGTGAAACAGGAATTCCCTCCAGTTTTGACTGTGTCTTTTGATTTGGGTTAGATTTATCATTTTCCCATAATATAATTTGACATAGAAAGCCGAATCTCTTAAAGTAAATAGGCAATATTGACCTACCCCTGGCACGTCAACAATACTCCATATGCTTGGAGCAGGCTTAGTGACTGAATCCTTAGCTTTTATTTGTCTTTTGAAATCACCCAGATTAGGAATCAATATTGTAATTGCGTCAAAAGTGTTTGTATAACATAAGTCTTTTGAGCATAGATTATCCGTTCCATGCATACTTGCGTTATATTTCATTTATCCGGCCATGGAACATCTGTCCACTCTTGGTGACGGCACAATTACTCTCTTCTCAATGGCAAGCACAGTCTGCATTTGGCCTTCCCAGTTAGTGCGACCAGTTTGCTGCCCTCAAAGGAGAAATTCATAGTCTGCCAGTGCTTGACCTATATTTATTTATATTGTTTGTAATGGGTGGGGCGAATCTGTTTAGGTAAAATAACAAAATTGGATTTATTATTATCTAGCAAAATCTAAAATATCATTGTTATCCAGTGGCTTTTCATAATTCTATATGTTGTGCTATCATGGAGTTTTATCCCCCAGTTCAGTAACATATAGTTAACTATTCCAGCATATGTCTTTGGTGTGATTTGAACCTAGAATTTGCATCTGACATGCTTATTTTCTTTTTATTCTTTAGGAAAACCTTTCTCTTATACAGCAGTGTTTTTGTGTCATGCATAAGCATTTCCTTTGAGCCTTGTAGTTTCTCTCACTACTCATTGTAAGTCTTATTGTAGTCAGGGTAATTGGATGTCCTCTCTTACCAATATGTTCCTCTGGCTAACCACCTGCCTGAATGACGCCAGCTTGATTTTTACTTGGGACTTTACTTTGGTTTTGCCTCCAACTTTGTAGAGTAGAGACTCCGGTTGAGGGCCGCTATCAAGAGTCTGGCTTCTGGGCCCCTGTCGAGAGGCCGTTTGATTCACTTCAATAAAAAAATTTGGTTTGACATCATTATTATGGAGAAGCTGTAAGTACATGGTCTAGTCCGGGGTTTTTTTTACACATGAGCATCATTCAAATGTTGAAAGAGTTTGGGAGCAACAGAAAAAAAAGGCCCTGGGGATGCCAATTAAGGTCTGTGGTTGGCTACTTGGTAGCCCTTATGTAGACTGGCAGCATACAGGAGGCTCTGTTTGGCAGTACAACTGGTTTTTACACAACCAAAACTTGCCTCCAAGCCAGGAATTCAAAAATAAGCACCTGCTTTGAGGCCACTGGGAGCAACAATCAAGAGGTTGCTGAGCATTGTGCTGCTCGTGAGCCACTGGTTGGGGATCACTGGTCTAGTCTTAGTGTGGTACTTCAAGCCATATGTTAATGAGCCATCCCACCATTGAACCAGCATTGTGTGCACACAGTAGTGATGTGTGGGTCGAGAAAAGATTGACCCACATGCACCCAACCCCAGCCAGCCCACACCCAGCTTCCCTCCTCCAATTATAGACCCGCGCCCCTTTTGCGATGTTATCGGCAGGCTAGGTCAGGCACGCACCTAGTAAATCAGAAGCCAGCAGTCTTAAGGTCGCAGAGGGAGCAGCGAGTTTGTCCCAGACCCGTCCAACCCGCGGGTATTGGGCTGGCCGGCAAATCACTTGTACACAACACAAGCACTGGGCGTCTCTAAAAACATTCTGAAGAAAGAAGCTCGTATTATCCACTGAAATAAGGAGACATTTAAAGGTAATTAGGCTTGTGCCATTTGCCCAGGCTTACAGTCGATTGTACAAGTTAGCTGATGCATGAAAAAGCAAAGCCTCATCAGTCATTTCCCAATAATGCCCTTCAATTAGACATCTCTTTTCTGCTAATAAATCACATCGATGGTCGTTGGCGAACAGGGCATTTGATTTGGTGGTTTGAAAAAAAAAAGGCCAACTTGCTACATGTTTTATACATTTTCTAAGCTGTAAATAAACGGCTTTATTTTTTAAGTCTTAAAGGAAAACAAGCCCTGTCTATAAACAACCTTTATCTCTTAAACACAAACTAGAAATATGATATATTATAGCTTAGCTTACTGCAAGTACTGGGAAATTGTGTTTATATATACAGTAAGTGTGGGAACTGCTATATACCTTCTCAAACTTTATAATTACTAATAATCTACCTTGTTCTGTGCTAAAACCTCTTTTGTACATATGGGTGGCCCCTACCATATTGTTAGACAGTACAGTATGAGGGTATAGTTTTTTGTGTGCCCAGAACATTCCTTCTCTGTATATTTGTATTTATACATATGGGAGGAGGTGCCATATTGTTTCCCTTAGACCGTACAGTATGAAGGTATATCTTATTGTGTGCCCAGAACATTCCTTCTCTGTATATTTGTATTTATACATATGGGAGGAGGTGCCATATTGTTTCCCTTAGACCGTACAGTATGAGGGTATAGCTTATTGTGTGCCCAGAACATTCCTTCTCTGTATATTTATACATATGGGAGGAGGAGGTGCCATATTGATTCCCTTAGACAGTACAGTATGAGGGTATAGCTTATTGTATGCCCAGAACATTCCTTCTCTGTATATTTGTATTTATACATATGGGAGGAGGAGGTGCCATATTGATTCCCTTAGACAGTACAGTATGCGGGTATAGCTTATTGTATGCCCAGAACATTCCTTCTCTGTATATTTGTATTTATACATATGGGAGGAGGAGGTGCCATATTGATTCCCTTAGACAGTACAGTATGCGGGTATAGCTTATTGTGTGCCCAGAACATTCCTTCTCTGTATATCTGTATTTATACATATGGGAGGAGGAGGTGCCATATTGATTCCCTTAGACAGTACAGTATGAGGGTATAGCTTATTGTCTGCCCAGAACATTCCTTCTCTGTATATTTGTATTTATACATATGGGAGGAGGGAGGTGCCATATTGATTCCCTTAGACAGTACAGTATGAGGGTATACGTAGCTTAATGTGTGCCCAGAACATTCCTTCTCTGTATATTTGTATTTATACATATGGGAGGAGGGAGGTGCCATATTGATTCCCTTAGACCGTACAGTACGAGGTTATAGCTCATTGTGTGCCCAGAACATTCCCTTTCTGCTACAAACCTGACTATATATGTCCCCCCACCTGCATCATGCTTTATGTTAAGGCTGTACTTGATACATTTTCCCAAATTTTTTCCACCAACTGTCATCACCCTCCACTCCCTGTGTGCCAAGTCTTCCGTGTGGCAGGGACTGCTATCTGTCAGCGTGCTTCTGTGCGTCTCATCTCTGGGTTGGCACCCATTCAGCAGTAAAACAGTTTTGCACCTCGCCTACATCATCCACCTCCTGGTAACTAAACGCACCCGCAGAGAAACGTTCTGCACTTCATTATTTCCCCAACCTGAGAGCCTCTGCAAATTAATTGATGCGTGGGAAGGAATGCATCTGCTATTGTGCAAGCCCGCAACTGTTGCGCCCGCCATTACAAATGCAGTGACCTAAGTGTTACTATTGGTGGGGGGACGTAATGCTTCATCGTGGCTTGGGTCAACCTCGTGCCCTCATTCTCTCTGTGTGTCTCTTGTGCTGCGTTTGGTTAATTGTACCCGTGGCTTCTGCTACTGGCTAAGCTGAGGATTGGCTGAGGACTCGGTGTCTCAGACTGGCTTGCTACAACCTGCCTATCATCTTCCAAAGCTGCAATTAAAAAAAAACCCTCTTTCAAAATCCCTCAAGGGAGCAAGGTTGGCCCAACAGGGTCATAAATGAAACGCTTAATGGAATCCCTGGGACTTTGCCTGCTAACTGAAGTAGAGTGTTTTTAGTAAGCACAATCCAGCAGGAACATTGTTACTAAACCTGTATACTGTACAGAGAGAGAGTAGCATACCAAGCACAATTCAGCAGGAATAGCCCTCCAAGTTTGCTCATAGTCTGTACAGAGAGATCCCATAAAACTATGGCAGCATAGGTATTCCCCTGTACTAAGCACAATTCAGCAGGAACAGCCCCTAAGTTTGCTCATAGTCTGTACAGAGAGATCCCATAAAACTATGGCAGCATAGGTATTCCCTGTACTAAGCACAATTCAGCAGGAACAGTCCCCTAAGTTTGCTCATAGTCTGTACAGAGAGATCCCATAAAACTATGGCAGTATAGGTATTCCCCTGTACTAAGCACAATTCAGCAGGAACAGTCCCTAAGTTTGCTCATAGTCTGTACAGAGAGATCCCATAAAACTATGGCAGCATAGGTATCCCCTGTACTAAGCACAATTCAGCAGGAACAGTCCCCTAAGTTTGCTCATAGTCTGTACAGAGAGATCCCATAAAACTATGGCAGCATAGGTATTCCTCTGTACTAAGCACAATTCAGCAGGAACAGTCCCCTAAGTTTGCTCATAGTCTGTACAGAGAGATCCCATAAAACTATGGCAGCATAGGTATTCCTCTGTACTAAGCACAATTCAGCAGGAACAGCCCCTAAGTTTGCTCATAGTCTGTACAGAGAGATCCCATAAAACTATGGCAGCATAGGTATTCCCCTGTTCTAGGCAAGTAATACTAACACCCCTGAGCCACTGTGTGTGTCTTTATATCCGATAAATCACTAAAGTCTGTCTATAAGAGTTTAAGGAAGATATGGCTGAAGAAAACCTCCCATCATTCTCTTTTCAAGGCCTGTCACACTATTATATTTAATTATGTTTTACAGTCATGGATTGAAGTTTCCATGGTGATAATATTTGTACTATAAAGTAATGATGTTTCCATGTAATATCTACAAGCGGCATGGCAGCATTAACTGAGAAGCAGATGGTTCCCTTTTACTAGCTAAAGGCAATAGCGACACTGGCATTTATCTCTGGAAATTCTAAGTGATGCAGTAGTGCCATCCCCAGGACCCAGAATCACTGTATTTTCAGAATGTCATGTCTGTCTGTTTACATATTTCATGCACTGCTGGTTCTGACTCGAGAAACAATGTAGCAGAAGCCAGCTGATTAACAGACCTGGAGGTGAACTGACTGGCTACGTTGTCAAAGGCAGAAAGACATATGTAAATACTGCTTTGCCATTACATTTCTACGGGAATTTTATTGATCTGGAAAAATAGAATTGTGTAAAACATATTTAACAAATGTAATTAGCTGGTAAATTAAAGGAGAACTAAACCCTAAAATGAATATGGTTTAAAATGCCATATTTTATATAGTGAACTTATTGCACGAGGCTAAAGTTTCAGCTTGTCAATAGCAGCAATGATCCAGGACTTCAAACTTGTCACAGGGGGTCACCATCTTGGAAAGTGTCTGTGACACTCACATGCTCAGTGGGCTCTGATTGGCTGTTGAGAAGCTAAGCTTAGGGCTCGTCACTAATTATCCAGCAGAAAATGAGCTTCCCTGGCTGTAATATAAGCTGATGCTACAGGTTTGCTGATTATTAAATTCTGATGCTAATTGCACTGGTTTCTGTGCTGTCATGTAGTAATTATCTGTATTATTACTAATCAGCCTTATATTGTGACATTTCTATTCTATGTGTACTGTATATTGCGAGTGGGTCCCTAAACTCAGTAAGTGACAGCAGCACAGAGCTTGTGCAGTGAATCAGCAGAAAAGAAGATGGGGAGCTACTGGGACATCTTTGGAGACACAACCCTTTTATGTCTCTGTGTCTCCAAAGATGCCCCAGTAGCTCCCTACTTTTCTTATTCTGAATGTATCCCTAGGCTGTTTTTACAGGGGGAACTGTCAAGCGATCAGCAAGAGAAACCAAATATCTGGGACCGCTCCGGGGCCCCATACAAAGCCTCATGAATATGACTCTGCAGTTACACAGCCTGTTTCTTGTTTATAGCTGACAAATGTATGAGTCTGCACGCACACCCTCTCCCTATGGTGCCCTAATGCTTCTCCCAGCTGGAAATGCACGGAGCTAGGAATAGCCAAGGCATAAATCTTACTACTGCTCCCCAGATAAGATTAGTAGAATCAAATTTTACTGTTGAACTCCTGAGTCTTGTGGCTTGAACCATAACACAGGCATCTCCCAGCTCCCAAAATCACAATATAAACTTTTACACTATTGGGTATGGTTTTATATTTGATTCACACATGTTAGCTTAATAATAATAATAATAATTATAATAATATAATATTCATTTGAATTGTTCACAATGGGCAGTGACACTCTACTATCCCTCTTCTGGGCAGGTTCTCACTATGGGGCAGATTCACTAACAGGCGAGTTTTCGCCAGCGTCAGCTTCACACCCCTCGCACCACTTCGCCAGGTGCAAATGCGATACGAATACGCTAATTCACTAAAATGCGACGTTTCGTCCTGGGCTTTTCACTAGCATTACTTCAGCTGTGCAAGCATTTCATAGCGAAGATGCGATAGCATTCATTTGTGCCTACCTAAAATTCGCTAGTGATCTTGCGCTTAGGTCAATTTGCATACAGTGGGAAATTTAAAGTTGTTTGGACGTCTCTATTATAAATGTTGGTGCAAATGCTTGAAGTTACCGCTTTTTATTACAAATCTTAATAAAGACAATAGAGGTACTACACATGAGCCCACTGTAAAATTAATGTTCCATATGTTCTAAAATGTTTGTAGAAAACCGTTTACCCAAAAAAAGGTCTAAGTAAGGACTTTTGCAGCCAACCCTAATTAACAAAAGGAAAAGTCGCCAGCGTTTTTTTGCATTTTCGGCTCACAGGATATGATGTAAGTGACAGAAGACTGAGGAAGATCTAGCTTCGTTTTAGCACTTCGTCTGGTCTGAGGTGGCGAAGTCAACTCTGGAGAAAGAAGTAACGTTCAGTAAAATCCGCAATTTAGTGAATTTGCAGAGTATCGATCGTTCGCCAGAGCGATAGAGTGCGAATGAACGCTAGCGTAGTTAGTAAATTGGCGATGTCCCTGCGGGTGGGAACGCTGGCGAAAAGTCGCTAGCGTTAGCCACTTCGCTCTTTAGTGAATCTGCCCCTATGTGTTGGAACTTTGCTGCTGGGATACTTAAAGGAGAAGCAAAGGGCACCCCCCAAGGATTGTAATCACTTTCTGCTCCGTTTAGCAGAAAACTGCTCCAGCCTGGGGCAGTTGAGCAGTCCTCTTCCTCCCTTATTCCCTCTCGGGTGCGAATGCTTCGACTGCTGAATTTTGACGAAAGAAGAAGGGACAAAGGATTGCTCGCAAGTACCCCGGGATGGTGCAGCTTTCTGCTAACAGGAGCACCCATCAGGTAAGTGATTACAATCCTTGGGGCGGGGTCCCCTAACACCTGACACCCCCATAAACTGGACTTTTCCTTCTCCTTTACTGAGGGGTACCACTTCATCCAATAGGGGTTCAGGTGGGTTATCATAAGGGTTCTTCCACTCCCATCTCTGCAACCCTTTCTGTACAGACTTGTCTCAGTGCTTTCGGCATATGCTATAATAGGGCAGGGGGTGCAAGTGAACTCCAGCTACAGCAGTGGTGGTAGGGAGCCTTCACCAATATCCTAGGGAGCGTGGTGACCCATTTGCAAACTTTACCCCCAGCCTGTGGGTGTCTAGTTCCACTACAAATTGATACCCTGTCATCAGATGGACCACTGTTGATTATAGCTGTTTTCTCAGCCTATTACTATACCAATAGATGCTGCTATACAGCTCTGTAGTGATAATACAGTTAAACACCCCAATGACTTTCAAACAAGCCGTGTCTGCTTAATCAGCCTTGTGTCGTTGGCTCCCAATGCCCTTTTGATTATTCCCCATCTTTATTGGCTACAGCGCTCAGTCTGTCCCGCGTCCGATACGCATTTTGCAAGTAGTTTCGAAATGCCAATTCCAAGATGCATGTGGCTACCTTTTGTTTGATTTATGTGCTGCGCTGCCTAAAAAGGCAAAGAAAGCAAATTTATACCGAGGCAGCCGCCGTTGGAGAGGAGGTAAAAATCCATCCCACTTTATCAATCAAGTGGAATCCACCTGGTTTGCATTTGTTCCCGGAGCTGTCTGATTCTCTAGCAACGCTTGCTGAGAAGAGTTAAGTCTTCCTACTTTAATATTTAACTTTTGGACTAAACCGCTGATGCCAAAAAGGCATGTAAAACCCAAAGAAAATTAAGGGTGCTGATCGGTTGGATACCATTGACCTATGTACAGCCACCTTTTGCTGTTGAAAGGACTATATGCTTGTATATTACTATTCTTTGCATTGAGGGTCTTGACTATTGAAAACGTGCAGCAGAAACCAGCTGATTAATAGTCTTGTCAAGAAGTTTGCAGGGCATTGTGGGAATTGGTGTCTTGCACAGTCTGACCTGGGTTCAACTGTGCATGATATGTGTCTGGGATCATTTTCAAAAGAAGTGATGAGTGATGGTATCTGCCAATCCCACCGCAAAATTGAGGCAGTATTGGGGAGTGCAGTGGTGTGGTTCCAAAGGAAGCCCTCTTCATGCCTTTGGTTCTTCTTTAAGTGGTAAGTGGAACAGGAGAAATTAGGTCTCTGCCCCTAGAGTAGATGCGTGACTTACACTATTGGGAGGGTAAAGAGTTACGTACTGTTCTTGGAACTTTTGCTAGTAAGTGCCACAATTGAATCCGATGTTGAGCTAGTGCCTCAAGAAGTAAGGTTCAGGCTGAGGGATAGGTCCTCATGGATGAATTCAGGGATTGAAATTCAAATGTAACTGGCAGAAAGTGACATGGGTTTAATCAGCAGATAGCAGAGGTTGGAGGCATGAAAAGTAGATAGCTTTGTCAGGAACAGAGAAGACTTCCAGGAACGTATGTAGGGACTAATGAAGAGATATAGTGAAGGGCAGATGTAAAGGGGCTTGCAGAATGTTAGCCCCAGGCAGTGTGTTGAATAACCACAGTTAATGAGCATGCCTTCAGCAGTATTAGTGAAAGTAAGGCTTGGCTGTGGTGAAGAGAATCCTTACAGAATGGTGGAAAAATGTATCTGGATATCATCTAAATCAGTGATCCCCAACCAGTAGCTTGTGAGTAACATGTTGCTTTCCAACCTCTTGGATGTTTCTCCCAGTGGCCTCAAAGCAAGTGCTTATTTTTGAATTTGAGGCTTGGAGGCAAGTTTTGGTTGTATTAAAAACGAGGTCCACTACCAAACAGAGCCTCAATGTAGGTTGACAATCCACATAGGGGCTACCAAATACCCAATCACAGCACTTATTTGGCACCCCAAAAACATTTTTCATGCAACTCTTTTTACTTCTGGATGTTGCTCATGGGTATAAAAGGTTGGGGATCCCTGATCTAAATACTAAACTAAAGATTAAGTTCTCCCAAAGACAGTGACTTTTGAAACAGGATGGTCCTTGAGGGACTATTTTCTGCACTTGGGCTTGAATTTGGACAGATCTAACACAAACTGCTAGAGGCTTCTACCAAATGTTGAACTAGATCTGAACATTAAATTACAAATAAAATTGCTTCTTCTGTGCCCAAAAAATTGGGGCTCTTGAGTTGTTCACGTGAAATTGTTCTTGCTTGCTTCAGTCTAATGCTATGGATTCAGCCTAATCTCAATCTAGTTTTGCAATATGGCTAACATTTACTATCCATGTTTAGGCACTCTTATGGATATTTACTTTAAGGCTGAATTTTATAGGTAATTGCAGGTTTCTGCAGAATGGTTGTCCACACGGGTAACCCAACAGTTCACTTCATTTGTGACTTCAGAACTTCTGCAAATGCCTTAATGTGGCACCTAAACAGTTCACTAACTAATTTACTGTTAAGCATGGCTCATTAGGCACAAATATTTGGGCACTTTTACTCTAAATGTCAATAATTGGCTAATTAGGGATTGGTTGCCATGGGTTACCGTATTGTTAAATTGTTGCACTTATGCAAGCAGGTGCTTTCTTTAGTGATTCCAGCTTTAGGCTAAAACTGATAGCTCCTTAATGACAGCTGGTTCACCTACCGTATTCCAGAATGGGTAAGGGATAATCTTCTTCCTATTACACAGTCTGTGTCACTGCTAAGAGAGAAAAGGTTTTCTTTTTTTTTTCTCTTTCCTTTTTTTTTTTAAACAGGGAAGAAAAAGTAGAAAAATTTAAATGCCTCAGCTCAAAGGGTCCTGTCTGACAGTAATTAAAACAGCACTTAAGGCAGAAACTCAGGAGCTTCATCTGAAATGGAAAAAAACTTGTAAAATAATGAAGGTAAAAGTCTTTGCAAAGGGGGAAAAAAGCGAAAATGCACAGGAAAAAAGGGGCCTGGAAATGTGCGTTTTTTTGGCCTGTAACTAGAAAGGAAGATGAATCCGTGCAGTTGAGGTTTATTTGCCGCTCGTAGCGAATGACTCGCTTGTTGTTTTTTTTTGATGTTGACGATTTCTTGCTGGAATCAAATCTTTTTACCCATAATTGTTTCCCTTTGAAAGGAAGGAGTCGGTTCTCTTTTTATCTCTGACCTAAAATTGTGTTCAACTCCCATACCTTGTACTTTCCCTTGGGAGAACGTTGATGTATAAATTATAACCTTGCTTTGAATGGGGATTGAGATGATGGGGGCTAGAGGCATTCGATCTAAAGGGGAAATGTAATAAATAAATATATATATTTAATTACTTGATATCCACCATCTAGTGAACAAGGATTTAAAGCCTGGTAGTGCATATCTTCTATTAGTATCTATGAATATCCTTTCTGCTGTCTATGCATTTCACGTTAGATTTTATAGAGCATTTTGATAGCCCTGTTTGTTTGATAGAGCTGTCATATCAGTGGCATTTTCTTGATTGTCACCTTTCGGTCTGATCTCATGAAGGAACTTGGAGAAGAGAATATTATATAAAGGAATATATTTCTTTAAGACAATTGCACTCTTGGGTTCCTGCATGTTTTCTAGAATGCAGTGGCCATTTTTAGGCCTATATGGTCAGATCTTCTGATTTGTTGAGGTTTCCAAACATGATCTGGATAAATCATCAGACCATATTGGGGGCTTTTTGGAGACCAGTTGGAGAGGACCATGTCAAGACAATGATGTGCGTCCCCTATGATGGGGATTTCTAACTTACACAATAGATACCTAGCTGATGTTAAAGGAAATGTCAGTTGGGAAGGTACTATATACAGGCCAAGAATTTCAGGACATATATAGATGGCCAGAGGCCATCTTTAGGCATACATGGGCAGATCTTTTGCTTTGTTGAGCTTTCATCACACCATATTGGGGCTTTTGGAGACCTGTTGGAGAGGACTACATCAACAAAATGATGTGGTCCTCGTATGATGGGAATTTCTAATTTACACAAGAGATATCTAGCGGAAGCGAAATGTCATTTGGGAATGTGCTATATACAGGCTAAGAATTTAAGGACATATATAGAGGTGGAAGTTGGGCTCTGAGGTGCAGGTGCTTTACAGAGGTAGTTTGCTGATGTTCTAACTTAAAAAGGAACCTGGACACTATTCTTTTAATTGCTTGTGGAAAGCTCTCTTGGGTCCCTGCATGTTGCTCGAATGCAGTGGTCATCTTTAGGCATATATGGTCAGATAGTCTCCTTTGTTGAGGTTTCCAAACACGAGGATTTGGACAAATCACGAGACCATATTGGGGACTCAGGGAGACCTTCTGGAGAGGACCACATCAAGACCAGAACCTGGTCACCATTCTTTTAATTGCTTGTGGAAAGCTCTAAGTTAATGGTGCAATAAACTGGTTTGGAAGAACATAGGTACTCAATGGATGATTTACGCTAAGGAAGAGGTTTTATAAATATTAATGCAAATGCATCCTTTTCACATTCATGAAAGCGTAAGTGAAGTTTTTGAATATTCTGTAAGAGTAGTTTAGAGCACAGCTGTGCACAGTGTCTGGTTTCTTAGGTGGTGAGTATTGTGTTAACTCAGCAGGAAACATCGAGCTCAGGAAAGACCTATTGCCACTTATATAGATATCCGTGCCTTGGTTTCCCTGCATGCCTGTCTTCATTGGCCATCGGAATTCTGGGAGTTGCAGATTAAACTCAAACCCATCTACATTGTTAATGTCTCTGTTCCAAAGGGGCATATGTGTACCTACACATTTAAAGTTGACAAAGAAGCCCTGGCTGTCAAGATGGAAGTCTGAAGGTGCAGACGTAGAAGCTTTTTTCCTCCTCGTTTTGCTGTATGCAGGGTAAATCTCTCCGCTTTTGGAGAGATCAAGAGGCATTGCTGAGCAAGCATGCTAAGGGATTAGAAATGTCATTAATCTTACAGGCTGTGGAAAAACAATACATGTGTTGGGGGGTACATCACAAGACGTGATCTCTCACAGCTATTGATCTTGTCCCTGAGGATGACAGTGCCTGCAACCTTTCATTTTTGTTGCACTTGCAGAAGAACAATCCGATAAATGCTGCTTTATAGAGTGCGGACCGGTCCCTGTTAGCGATGACAGTTTGTCTCAGGGACTATGGTCATTTTAAATGGTATACACACTTAGTTCACTTGTAGGGAGTTCAGTAGACCTGCAAATGGTACCCCAATAACTATAAGTATTACTTCTGCTATATTTTTTTAATAGAAGGTTTTGGGACTTTTTGTAAATGAGACCTGTGGCATTACAATATCATCTTCTACTCTAAGCCTAAAACAATTCCCTCCTTAATTTGACATTTTTGGCAGAGTAGGGTAGAAATCTCCATCGGCCACTTAGATGCCGACCTCGATCAGTGGCTGTGAGTTGGTCCTGCATTCATTGGCCTTCTTGACTTGACAAAGCAAATGTATTTACTGATAACGTTTGTCTAGTTAAAAGGAAGACCTCCCTTTGCATTATTTAACCTCATGAACCACTTAATAAGTTACATTTTCTTACATCAGTCCATTTCATGGACTTTCTTGTGCACCTTACTGACCATATCCAATTCAAAGCTGCAAAGTGAAACCAGCGCTCATCCAGCACGAGGTATAGGCAAAACAAAAGGGAGCAAGAAATTTATTCTCATATAGTGTAGTAATTTTTTATATAGATGGATTACACCCCTTGTGAAATAAAATTATTTCTAAAAAGGTGCCTCCTCCAAATTATGTTATTTGCCGTGCTTAGAATTTACACACTGAGGTGAGACTCATGTGAGTATACTCACGAACGTTTAAACGTAGTTTAGGCGTTTAGAAATATAGTTAGATGTTCATCCCCTCAGTTTTCTCCAGGCTCTGTGGCTTGAAAACAATGCGCTGACATAGTGTAAAAACGTCACTCTTTTAATCTCAATAATATCAGTAAAATCGCACTTACAATATTGCTGTTAAAATATCGCATTTAAAATACCGCATTTACAATATTGCTAAAATCGCACTTTAAACCTTACTGACCATAAACAGTCTATTGCCGTATTTATAATGGTAACCGTATTTATAATGGTAACCTTTCTCCCAATACACTGTGACCATAGCGTCAGTGTTTCAGTCTTGAGAATCTAACCTCAAGAGCCCCCAAAGGTGGCTGCCCAGGGCAAGAACATACTGTCTGTGGGGTAATCAGCTACTGAGAAAGCCCATCTGCATTGCTGCATACCTAAACCCCCAGACTGCTCATCAATTGGATCCAGATGGTGTGTTCTGACAATGACAGCCGCTGCCTAACACCAATCCATCCACTCTGTTCTTGAGATCAGAAGGTAGCAGAGCAATTGGTTTGGAGGTTGTAGTGCGTATTTTAGGACCATCTAATCTGGGACACAGCCAGATGGTGACATTATGGATGGCTGAGTTGCAGGCATAGACTTTGACTTCTTGACTTGGGCAGCCAGTGGCAGTGGCAGAGGTCATATGAGCATCTTGAATTGGTGGCAGGAATGGAAGAATTCAAGAGATATTGACATGATAGCACAAATGGGGGCACGTTAAACTATGGCCGCAATAGATAGATAATTTGGTGCCCACCAAGACTGGGACCTGCAAGAAGGATTTGGGGTGCATCTCTAGTCTTGTGGTTTAACACGACTTGGGCAATTGTAATGTAGACAGAGGGAAAACTTTTTATTTTCACTGTTTGTCACTGTTCTTACTAGAAAAAAAAACATTTTACTTTCAAAGTCTTTACTCGCTGCATTTTGTATCATATTTTGGAGCCGTTTAAGAGGCTACGTTTGTGTTTCCTCGGGGAGTTAATCTTTTCTAGCTGATTGTGGAGGTCTGCCAAATACTATATGTATGACTGATTGGTGTTTGTTCCACAGCCGATCCTTCTACACAACCGCGTTGGAAATTATTACCAAGAGGGGTATATTGGCCACCACTGTCTGTTTTGTATCATTTATATGAAGGGAGACAAGGATAATATGAATTGAATTTTCAGGTCATTGTCTGTGTTCCTATGTTATTTAAAAACGTGTTAACTTTGCTTGGAAAATGTCAGTAAATTAAGGGAAGAATATTCACTGAAGCACAAGTCTGCAGACACAGTGGTGATATTTAGATGTCAGCGATGGTCTTGCAGAGTCTGTCAAAATATAGCCATTATACACACTCTCTCTAAAAATATATATTTGGGTTATTGGCTGAAATTCATTCACCTTTAGTGGCAGACCTTTATTTTCTGTAAGGGTTTATAATGTTCGTATGTTTTATAGCAACAAAGGCTGTTAAACGTGAAAAAGCCAGTTTTGGTCTTGTGATCAGGGAAAGCAGATTGTACTACATAACTGTGGTGTTTTTTTTTAATAACTTAATCTCAATACTTATTATATAACCCATTATATGGGAAATTTTATTTCCATGAAATGCTTTTTTTTATAATTTATTTTAAAAACAGTTCTTTGTTTTTTTTCCCTTGTAAAAACTCTACCTTTCCAGTTAAATGGAACCAAGTAATTGACATTGAACCAGTACTTTTAATGGATATAATTCAAGGTCAAAAGCAAATTACAGTTGACAGAAGGTTGCAAGGAGCAGAAGATGAGTTTGAAGCCTGGTAAGAAGGAGCTGGCCATAGGATTGAAGGAACATCTTGATGATGTTACAGTAGGATCGAAGAAGGTCATGTGGAGCTGACAGTGGGGACTTAAGGTCATGAGAAACTGACAGTGGAAATGAAGGAATGTCATAATGATGTTACAATAGGTTTGAAGGAAGTTCATGAGGAACTGACAGTGGGAATGAAGAAAGGAGATAAGGAACTGACAGTGGTAGTGAAGGAAGGTCATGAGGAACGGACAGTGGGACTGAAGAAAGGCCATGAGTAACTGACAGTGGGACTGAAGGAAGGCCATGAGGAACTGACAGTGGGACTGCAGGAAGGTCATGAGTAACTGACAGTGGGACTGAAGGAAGGCCATGAGGAACTGACAGTGGGACTGAAGGAATGTCATGAGGAACTGACAGTGGGACTGAAGGAAGGTCATGAGGATTTGACAGCTGCATTAGAGGAAGGTCACAAGGAACTGAAGATCTTGCGAAATTGACCATGAATTTTACTAAAGGTCTCAGGGGACTAATTGAAATTACTTTATGGCTACAAGGAACTAACCGTGGAATTGACTCATGGAACAGTGTAACAAAGGCATTGGAACTGACATGAGGATCTGACTAGTATTGGCAGGGAATGGCACTTAACTAACAGTGGTAATGACCAACAAGATAATAGGGAACTGACAGTTGAAGTTACTGGCATTATAAGAAACTGACCTTTGAATTTGCAGGTTAGGTCAAAGTGACAGAAATAGCAGCAACACACTCTCTCTAAAAATATATATTTGGGTTATTGGCTGAAATTCATTCACCTTTAGTGGCAGACCTTTATTTTCTGTAAGGGTTTATAATGTTCGTATGTTTTATAGCAACAAAGGCTGTTAAACGTGAAAAAGCCAGTTTTGGTCTTGTGATCAGGGAAAGCAGATTGTACTACATAACTGTGGTGTTTTTTTTTTAATAACTTAATCTCAATACTTATTATATAACCCATTATATGGGAAATTTTATTTCCATGAAATGCTTTTTTTTATAATTTATTTTAAAAACAGTTCTTTGTTTTTTTTCCCTTGTAAAAACTCTACCTTTCCAGTTAAATGGAACCAAGTAATTGACATTGAAACCAGTACTTTTAATGGATATAATTCAAGGTCAAAAGCAAATTACAGTTGACAGAAGGTTTGCAAGGAGCAGAAGATGAGTTTGAAGCCTGGTAAGAAGGAGCTGGCCATAGGATTGAAGGAACATCTTGATGATGTTACAGTAGGATCGAAGAAGGTCATGTGGAGCTGACAGTGGGGACTTAAGGTCATGAGAAACTGACAGTGGAAATGAAGGAATGTCATAATGATGTTACAATAGGTTTGAAGGAAGTTCATGAGGAACTGACAGTGGGAATGAAGAAAGGAGATAAGGAACTGACAGTGGTAGTGAAGGAAGGTCATGAGGAACGGACAGTGGGACTGAAGAAAGGCCATGAGTAACTGACAGTGGGACTGAAGGAAGGCCATGAGGAACTGACAGTGGGACTGCAGGAAGGTCATGAGTAACTGACAGTGGGACTGAAGGAAGGCCATGAGGAACTGACAGTGGGACTGAAGGAATGTCATGAGGAACTGACAGTGGGACTGAAGGAAGGTCATGAGGATTTGACAGCTGCATTAGAGGAAGGTCACAAGGAACTGAAGATCTTGCGAAATTGACCATGAATTTTACTAAAGGTCTCAGGGGACTAATTGAAATTACTTTATGGCTACAAGGAACTAACCGTGGAATTGACTCATGGAACAGTGTAACAAAGGCATTGGAACTGACATGAGGATCTGACTAGTATTGGCAGGGAATGGCACTTAACTAACAGTGGTAATGACCAACAAGATAATAGGGAACTGACAGTTGAAGTTACTGGCATTATAAGAAACTGACCTTTGAATTTGCAGGTTAGGTCAAAGTGACAGAAATAGCAGCAACGGTCTCATCCATTGTAAAGACCAAAAAAGCCCTCTCAGGACTGGAGGTGGAATTGACCAGGAAAATCACAAGCAACTGATAGGGAGAGGCAGAAGCATCACACATAATTGTCAGAGTTGCCTTGCTTGATGGATACAAATGTAGTGAATAGTTAATAATTGCACGGGGGATGCTTTCCATTAGGTAGACATACTGGCACAGAGGAAGTGGAGGCAGTGGCAGTGTTCTACTACTCTTCAATTAATAATGGATTTTATTGTAATATATAAAATAAACTGTGTACCCTCTAGTAAGTACTGGCTTCCTATTCACAAACAAATCCTTCCAGAAGATCAAAATAAGAATTTTTATGTTGCAGAAAGAATTTTTTTCCCCCTGAACCCACAAGGTTGCTTTGATTGTCCCCCTGCCGGCTGAATGATTCATTGCCTACGTTGTACGATTTATTCTTAATTATAATTATCACAACCTGGTCCTTGAACATGAGGGGGGGGAATTATCAACTATAATTCAGGTAGAAATCGGGAGGTCCGTGTTGAACTTGGTTGGATGACCATTGAAGCCTTTCATGAAGCCAGACTTTTAATATTTTATTCTCTTTTAAAACCCCATTAGACAATTCTAAGTCATAGTCAACTTTAGGTGGGGGAGAAATTATCAACTACAATCTAGTAGGAATCATGAGGTCTGAGTTGAACTTGGTTGGTTGACCATTGAAGCCTTTCATGAAGCCAAACTAGAGACAGACTTTTTATATTTTATTCTCTTTTAAAAACCCATTAGACAATTCTAAGTCATAGTCAACTTTAGGTGGGAGGCACATTATCAGCTATAATCTAGGTAGGAATCATAAGGTCCTAGTTGAACCTGATTGTTTGACCATTGAAGCCTTTCATGAAGGCAAACTAGAGACAGACTTTTTATATTTAATTCTCTTTTAAAACCCCATTAGACAATTCTAAGTCATAGTCAACTTTAGGTGGGAGGCACATTATCAGCTATAATCTAGGTAGAAATCATAAGGTCCTAGTTGAACTTGATTGTTTGACCATTGAAGCCTTTCATGAAGCCAAACTGGAGACAGACTTTTTATATTTTATTCTCTTTTAAAAACCCATTAGACAATACTAAGTCATAGTCAACTTTTGGTGGCAACTTTATTTTAGTCTTTAAAACAATAAAAAAACGTGCTTTTGTTCCATTTGCTCGCTAAGTTGAGTTAAAGATCGAAAGAAACTTGCTTTATCGTCGACATTCCGATGCAGTTTTGTGTTTTCGTTTTACCCCATACTGACAATGGTCTCCTCCCTCTGCCCACTAAAGTCTGCTTAATGGCTGTCTAATTGGAGCGGAGCAAGCCCCTGCTTTCCCTGAGCCTTGGTTATTTGCTAATTGAAAGACACAGAATCCAGTCCGAGCGATGGAAGAAGAAAAAAAAACTATAATAAAAAGATTCCAAAGCAAGTAAATAAATTGGAAGCACACTGCTTTGCCTCATCGAGTGCGGCATTTGGCCACGTTGAGAATTCACTTCCCCGTTAGCGGATCAAACGTCGCTTACAAACCAAAACATTTCCAAACGGGCCTCATTACCAGAGAAATTTTCTTTTAATCAATTAGAGGCAAGTAATTTCTGTCTCGTTGGCTTTCTAACTGCCAGCTCCTGCTTTGCAGACTTCTGTTTTAACTATTTTTTTTTTTTTTTATCAGAATAGTTAAAAAAGAAAAAAAAAAAACCCTCATTAACGGGGAGAAAAAATAAAGATTTTAATGAGGGGAAATAATGACTTGTGTTTTAGTTAAAAGGAACCAGGCTTATGTGTATGCCAAACGCATGTATAGAGGCAACAATGACTATTGGGCCCCGGCATCTGCTAAATTATTCATCCGTTCCCCCGGGGAGAAAGTAGAGGTATTTGACACAACTTATTTACATCTGTTTGCCTTTCTGTTCTGAAACAATAAAATTGATTTGTATTTTTTTTTGTTTTAAAATAACCAGTATCTGATAATTTATTAGGTTTGTGGGTGATTTTCAACTATGATATAGAACATGGTACCATTTAACTTTTGTTAAGTTGTGGCTGTGTAACCTTGAGTGTCCTCATAAGGAGTACCCTAAAATTCCCTTGTTTACAGATACAGAAACATACAATTATGGCAGCATAGGTATTCTCTGTACAGGCTATGAGCAAACTTAGGGGACTGTTCCTGCTGAATTGTGCTTAGTACAGGGGAATACCTATGCTGCCATAGTTTTATGGGATCTCTCTGTACAGACTATGAGCAAACTTAGGGACTGTTCCTGCTGAATTGTGCTTAGTACAGAGGAATACCTATGCTGCCATAGTTTTATGGTATCTCTCTGTACAGACTATGAGCAAACTTAGGGACTGTTTCTGCTGAATTGTGCTTAGTACAGAGGAATACCTATGCTGCCATAGTTTTATGTGATCTCTTTGTACAGACTATGAGCAAACTTTGGGACTGTTCCTGCTGAAATGTGCTTAGTACAGGGAAATTCCTATACTGCCATAGTTTTATGGGATCTCTTTGTACAGACTATGAGCAAACTTAGGGACTGTTCCTGCTGAATTGTGCTTAGTACAGGGAAATTCCTATGCTGTCATAGTTTTATGGGATCTCTTTGTACAGACTATGAGCAAATTTAAGGACTGTTCCTGCTGAATTGTGCTTTGCACATGGGAGTACAAATTAAGGCATAGTTATGTAATGCCTCTTTGTACAGGCTATGCGCAAACCTACAAATTAAAAACTAGAAATGTTTTCTCCTTTACAGCCCTGTCAATTGGTCACTGCCATACTATGCCCTGAGAACCTTCATGGGGGAAGTAGAGTCAAGTACAGTCTAGAGGGCTTGAAATTGACCAATAGAGGAGGAAGAGGAAATTGGGTCAGAGGGCCTGTGTTTTACTCTGGTTCAGAAAGATGTTATTTGCAGAGTAAGAGTCCATGCCTATTGCCTTGATACTAATGCTCCAGAGAAGTCCATATTTACAGTAATAATAATGAGAATGGGTCAATCCCTTGCCCGCACATTCACTCTACCAGCCGTCTCAGTCTCCATTCAGAAACCACCTCCTTACAACACATAGACCATATTCTGTAACACAGTTTATCTGCCCTCCCCCCCTTGCAGAGACCAATCACACGTTTGCATTCATTACTCTAACTGCAGTAGACTGATCTAAGCTAATTGCTGATTGGTTGCTAGGGGTTACTCCTCATTTGCAGATGTTAAGATGGTGGGTAACTCCATGCTGGCTCTTAATCAGCCTAATCCTAGGTGTGACCTGCTGTCTCAGCGAGAGATTTATCTCCAATCCCCCTGATCACAAGTGCTTGGGCTTCAATGCTATGCGCTGCTGTTTAAATAATGTATAAATCGGGTTAGACAGGAGCAGCCTGTCAGATTTATTAACTTTGACCTTTTCTCCCATTAAAAAGACAGTTTGTTAAATATTTAATGTTTGCTTATAGAGTTTTGCTGCTAGGAGGGCGCCGAGCATCTGATGAGCACAAGTTATTTAAGGAGAAGGCCTAGTGCCCCTAAGCACACAGATTAAGCATCATTTTTATACAAATACCAGGAAAACATCCGTATTTATCACGTTGCTTTGTAGTTGGCCTTTAGTTTGTAGGAGATGATTCCTTTTCCAGTTCTTCCCAACTTCGATTCCCAGCACCCTCTTCAACCTACAGTTGTACAGAAGAGACCTGCATTGGTTCAAGCACCTGAGAGTGCCCGCAGAATACCCGCAAAGCAATTGGGCATCTGAGGAACACGGTTAATTAAAGAGACGGCCAAGAGCCCCCTAAGCACACAGTTAAAGCATCATGTTTAAACAGATACCTGAAAAACATCCATATTTATCACACTGATGTGAAGCCTTTAGTTTGTAGGAGATGATTCATTTTCCAGTTCTTCCCAACTACTATTCCCAGCACCCTCTTCGAGCCTTAAACAATCCCCATATAACTGATGATGTCCCTTTCAATCCATAGTGACGTCACTTTCAAACCATAGTGAAGTCCTTTTCACTCCATAGTAATGTCACGTCCAAGCCAACATCCCGTAAAATCCATAGTGATGTCTCCTTCACTCCATAGTGATGTCCCCTTCACTCCATAGTGTCGTCACGTCCAATCCATATTGACGTCCCGTCCAATTTAAAATGACATCCAATCCATAGTGATGTCCCATCTATTCCATAGTGACGTCACGTCCATTCCCTAGTGGCGTCAAGCCCGTTCACTAGTGGCGACGAGTGTTAAACAATCCCCGTATAACTGGTGATGTCCCTTTCAATTAGGGATGCACTGAATCCAGGATTCGGTTCGGGATGCTTTTTCGGCAGTATTTGGATTTGGCCAAATCCTTGTGGCTGCCAAACCGAATCCTAATTTGCATATGTAAATTAGGGGCGGGTACAGTGGCGTAACTAGATGTTACTGGGCCCCATAGCAAATTCATTTTATGGCCCCCAACATAACCACAAGTTGCCCTTTTTTACCAATATATTTTGAAATTGCTCATTAATTAGGGCCTCATGGGGCCCCTATACCTCCTGGGCCCCCCTGCAGCCGCAGGGTCTGCTTCCTCTGTAGTTACGCCCCTGGGCGGGTAGGAAAATCACATGACTTTTCGTCACAAAAGAAGGATTTTTCCCACTTTTTTCTTTCCCACCCCTAATTTACATATGCAAGAAGGATTTTTCCCACTTTTTCCTTTCCCACCCCTAATTTACATATGCAAATTAGGGTTTGGGTTAGGTATTCGGCCGAATCTTTCACGAAGGATTCAGGGATTCAGCCCAATCCCAAATAGTGGATTCGGTGCATCCCTACTTTCAATCCATAGTGACGTCACTTTTAAACCATAGTGAAGTCCCTTTCACTCCATAGTAACGTCACATCCAATCCACGTCCCGTAAAATCCATAGTGATGTCCCTTCCAGTCCATATTGACGTCACGTCCAGTCCGTATTGACGTCCCGTCCAATCCATAGTGAAGTCCCGTCCAATCCATAGAGACATCCCGTCCAATCCATAGTGACGTCCCATCTATTCCATAGTGGCGCCACGCCGTTCCCTAGTGGCGCCACGCCGTTCCCTAGTGGCGCCACGCCGTTCCCTAGTGGCGTCACGCCCGTTCCCTAGTGGCGTCACGCCTGTTCCCTAGTGGCGTCACGCCCGTTCCCTAGTGGCGCCACGCCGTTCCCTAGTGGCGCCACGCCGTTCCCTAGTGGCGTCACACCCGTTCCCTAGTGGCGTCACACCCGTTCCCTAGTGGCGTCACGCCCGTTCCCTAGTGGCGTCACGCCCGTTCCCTAGTGGCGTCACGCCCGTTCCCTAGTGGCGTCACGCCCGTTCCCTAGTGGCGTCACGCCCGTTCCCTAGTGGCGTCACGCCTGTTCCCTAGTGGCGTCACGCCTGTTCCCTAGTGGCGTCACGCCCGTTCCCTAGTGGCGTCACGCCCGTTCCCTAGTGGCGTCACGCCCGGTCCCTAGTGGGGTCACGCCCGTTCCCTAGTGGCGTCACGCCCGTTCCCTAGTGGCGTCACGCCCGTTCCATAGTGGTGTCACGCCCGTTCTCTAGTGGCGTCACGCCCGTTCCATAGTGACGTCACACCCAAACCTTAGTGACATCACTTTATTTTACAAAGAAGGGGGATTGTATTCGAGTCCTGCGCAGGTCCCACAAAGCGATTGGGCAAAAAGCTCCAGATTCTCTGGTGGTGCATGTGGTCCATGGGTACTCTGCTGGGGCACACAGGTAAAGTGTGCTCTCTAATCCCCATCACCACCACAACAAGGTAAAAACCACCCCCTGACCTGGTTGCTTCGCCTCTGGAGGGATGTTGTTTCCAGTCTATGGTGACATCACTTCCGGTTTCAAGGGTCTGGGGAAGGGGTATAGTGGGTTGGAAGGTATGGGCATGGGTCTATTCCACCATTTCCACACAGTACTCTAATACAATCCCCTCTCTTCATGATTAAATTGAATTCCTCATGCTTGCTGGGCAATCAATTCTACCCTCCATTCTACCATTAGGTAATCTAGTGTGAGACTCCATACAACTGAATTCATCTTCTAATGGACACTCTGACACAGCACAGCAGGGCCTTAAAGGGACATTAAACATTATGGATTTAGCCATAAAATTTTTAGTGGCTTTTCTCGTTATTGCAAGTGCTGTAAAAGATATTGTTGTGTAAAGACAAGCAATGCTGTCCTTTGTCCATGGTGGGTAGGGTTGTTTATTTGCCTGCGTCCAAGTCTATTTACATTGCCAGTTGCCCTTCATAAAAAGTGGCACTCCCTAATTTTATTTGGCATACCTCTTTAACATCCCTATATAGTCTCTGTAATATGTTGGGACTATATACTGTACGATATTACTATATAAATACCAGGAAATAAATATAATAACCAATATTTTATATTTCCGAACCTCCATGTGCTTTTCACAGTCCATGAATAGGGAGGCGCCCGCCCACATCGTCCGTGGCCCCTTGTTCACTCTTTGTCCCTTCTATCGTTTTGGAGCTTTAGCAGATACGTCCAATCAACACCCTCGTTTGGGTAGAACCAACTCCAGCTCATAGGCGGGTTTTGGGTTGAGCTCTTTTTCACCCTTCCCCAAACCTTACACTTCTGGCTTCCGCCTCCCAACAGGCTCTATTTATAGTTGTGTGACTGCCCCGCCCCCTTGGTGATGCCACAAAAGGGTGGGGCAGGCACAAGTTTATAAATCAAGTTGGAATCCGGGGAGAACACAAAGGATCGCTCAACTCGAACCTGGTGATTTTTCGTGGTAGCCGGGCAGAACCCGTCCAACCCATGGGTCCCGCGGTAGCACTGTGAGGGTCGGCTTTTCCCAACCCGCACCTGCCCACAACCCGACTTCCCACCTCCCACGCCCGACTTCCGGGTCTCTTTTATAGACCCGCCGCACCGATGACGTCACAAAAGGGGCAGGGTGAGAGGCGAGCGTCTATAAAAACTCAACCCGGAAGTTGGAAGCCGGCATTTGGAATGTTGTGACCCAAAAAAGAACGTGCGAGGTCGACCCGAACCTGCCCGACCCGCAAGTCCCATGGATATATGGTTGGCCCGCATATCGCTATACCGCAGTTTTCAGGCTGGCCCTATGATCACTAGTATAAGGGTATCTGTTGTCCTCCTCCACCCAACCATGGTGGTGGGGGGGGGGAGACTTCCGATCAGATTTACAATAAGGATTTCAGTTGAAAGATTTGTTGCTGTTTTGGTTTCAGATGATGGAGATAAACAGAGGAATGCCACCGTCTAGGCAGGGGCGATCCGCCTCATTGGCGAAGCCCCCCTGCGTCTAGGTTATTTTGTAAAAATGCAACATCCTCGGGATGAACCATCTATACAGTATGTTATCTATGCGGATTCAAATGCAAGCTTCTATATATAAGTGTAAATATTTACACAGTTTTGTATTTTACAGGTTTTCACTGCCACAATGTTAATTAGAATGTAGGTCAAGAAAAACATTTAATAATGCAAGGGATCGGAAAAGCTTGTATTTACTTTGCGGTGCCTTTAATTAAAGTGCAGCAAAGAATGAATCATGCACGTGTTTATTCGAGCACTTTCAATGTGTTACATTTTAAGTGTTTATTTAAATTCTCTATGCTCCCTATGTGCATAGCCATAGTCTGCTTGTTTAGTCCTTTATATATTTTTGGTACTTTATGGTCTTAGTAGGCACTGTGGCCAACCTAGAGTCTGCAATCAGTTGCCCATTGTACATTTCATTCTTAGTGCAGGTATGGGACCCGTTATCCAGAATGCTCGGGACCTGGGGATTTATTATAAATTTGTATTAATTGGATAAAATAGAATAAATGAGAAAAGACCTTTCTGTAATTCGAATAACATGTTTCCCGATCACAGATCCAATACCCGTCCTAAGAATAGGGTTTCCACCTTTTCTGAACATTGCCAGTAAATTTGTAATACCGGCCCTGGTCTTGGCAGCTGTTTTACCAGATAGGCTGAAAAAAATTAGGATATTAGAAATCATGGCAATGGGCCTTGTGCCTTTATATGGTCATGTAACACCTCAGTGGGGCCTCCGTGACCGAGAGACACAGAGAGACACAGAGAGACACAGAGAGACACACAGAGACACACAGAGACACACAGAGACACACAGAGACACACAGAGACACACAGAGACACACAGAGACACACAGAGACACAGAGACACACAGAGAGAGAGAGACAGAGACACACAGAGAGAGAGAGACAGAGACACACAGAGAGAGAGAGACAGAGACACACACAGAGAGAGAGACAGACACACACAGAGAGAGAGACAGAGACACACACAGAGAGAGAGAGAGACACACACAGAGAGAGAGAGACAGAGACACACAGAGAGAGAGAGAGACAGACACACAGAGAGAGAGAGAGAGAGAGAGACACACAGAGAGAGAGAGAGAGACACACAGAGAGAGAGAGAGAGAGAGAGAGAGAGAGAGACACACAGAGAGAGAGAGAGACACACAGAGAGAGAGAGAGACAGAGAGACACACAGAGAGAGAGAGAGAGACACACACAGAGAGAGAGAGACAGAGACACACAGAGAGAGAGAGAGAGAGACAGAGACACAGAGAGAGAGAGAGAGAGACAGAGACACACAGAGAGAGAGAGAGACACACAGAGAGAGAGAGAGACAGAGACACACACAGAGAGAGAGAGACACACAGAGAGAGAGAGAGACAGAGACACACACAGAGAGAGAGAGACAGAGACACACAGAGAGAGAGAGAGACAGAGACACACAGAGAGAGAGAGAGACAGAGACACACAGAGAGAGAGAGAGAGAGAGACACACAGAGAGAGAGAGAGAGACACAGAGAGAGAGAGAGAGAGAGAGAGAGAGACACACAGAGAGAGAGAGAGACAGAGAGACACACAGAGAGAGAGAGAGACACACAGAGAGAGAGAGAGACAGAGAGACACACAGAGAGAGAGAGACAGAGAGAGACAGAGACACACACAGAGAGATAGAGAGAGACACGCACAGGGAGAGAGATATTATATCAGTCAATTACTCATATCAATTTCTTAGATTCTGCCTGTACTTGCCCGTACCTCAGATTCTAGCATTCATTAAAACCTCCTTTTCCTAATCAGTCATTGGCGGGCTTGAGTTAATGAACACTAGCGACAGAGAAAGGCCACCGGTGACAAAGACCTGTGAGGGTTTGAACTTCTCACAGTTTCCTGTGGCAGTTGGGTTTCTACCCTCCAGAAGTCTCATAACAACTCGGCTTCTTGCTTCTCTTCTGCCGATAGCAAGGTTACAGCTGAAGTTTGTCAGATGCAGGGTTTTCCAGCCTTAAGGAAATCTTTATTCAAGAATTTGCTACGAGCGGTTCCGGAGTTTCATTTGCCGAAGTTAAAGGAACTCGTTCTCTATTCTTGGAGAATCAGCATCCAATTTGTAAGGATGGTTTATGTTAGGTTAATGTAAAACCTCCATAAAAATATTCTTATTGTAGTCCCAAGCTCCCCAAGGATGCCTTTTTACCATGAAGCAAGATGAGAACTTTCTCAGGTGGCCAACACTGATAACTTTAAGAGCCATGTCTGGAGTTCTTAAAGATAACTTTAAGTGACTGAATCTCTTAAAGACAGTGTGACGCTCACTGTGTCTGAGGAGGCGGCAGACCTACCCTCCAAAGTAGGTGTCTACTGATCAAGATTTTGCTGGAATAAGCATGCTGCTGACCAGTGCACCTTCAGGGCAACAATCCTGAGCATCATCTTTATACAAGAGATGTTGGTCAGTTAAGGTGGCCATAGATGTAACAATTACAATCTTTCTTGGAAAAGTTCTTTCCAAGAAAGATTGTTCATTTCAATACACAGGTTTAGAGCTGAATCATCAGTTATACAGGTAGAAACAATAGAATTCTACCTACACTAACCATGGCCAATGTTTGGGTGCCTTCAAAGGTGTCCCATCAAAAGTTCCACCTGGGGAGGCGACTGATATCCAAGTCTTCCGATATCGCTCGTCTCCTGCTTCGTACGATAATATTTGTGCGTCTATGGCCGCCTTAAGGCATTCGAACAATTTTCATCTACCAGCGTATCGTGCTTTGATGGATGAGGAACTGAAGAGGGCCAACTTTTTTCATGTTCTTAAAATACAGCTGGGGGTCCAATCAAATTGAACAACAGAATGGTATCTGCTTACTACTATAAGGCAGTTTATCATCACCCACCACCCTTCTACAGAACTGCAGGGTTAAGTTTAATGAACTTGGCTTACAGGGTGTAGCTCCCTTTTTGTTGAAGCTAAATGGGAATAGAATAATACGGGGTTCTTTTTAAACCAAACAATAAGGAAAACTGCAAAATCCCTGCAAACCTTAGTGCTGACTTTGAAGTGAAGTGTCTATTGTCAAGACAACCTCTAGTCTATTGAGTGTTTCTACTGTCGGCTGATATAGTTTATCCAAGTGCCACTCTATTGGCTATTGATTGCAAACTGAAGTCGTCTGTAATTTTGTCTCTTTCTTTTCTGTCTCGTAGCTGCAGTTCCATGCCGGCCTTGCATCGGGTCTCCTTAATCAGCAGTCGTTGAAACGGTCCGCCAATCAGATGGGCGTGTCGGCGAAACGCAGACCAAAAGTGCAACCGACTACTCTTGCCCTTCCTCCGCAGTAAGTAATGCCACGGTCCAGACATTAATAAAGTAATGATGAGCAGGTTGAAAACATATGAAGCCCGAAATTGTTTTATTTTTATGGTTTTCCCAGTTATTTAGCTTTTTGTTCAGCAGCTCTCCACTTGTATTGTGGCTCCAGACTGCTGTTTGTAGGTGGCACATCAACCCTTTAGCATAGGAGTTATTGTTGATCTTTAATTCCTCTTTTGCTTTAAAAATGCATGTCCTTTGGCTTCAACTATTATTTTTGTAATATAACAGAGACCTCGTCACCAATGCTTTACTCTAGGCTTTCACAACAAGGGTGCCAATCTTCTCTTGACCATGAATTCCAATCTGAGAAGCTAATAATGCTGAAGAACAAAAGTTTGCTTGCGATTTTTGTTTTATTAAACCACAAAAGTGCCAAGAGACTTTTCCAGCAGCCCACTTTCTTATTGCAAAGCATTAACTAGCAATATTCTGGGGATAGCCAGCAGATAACCTGTAATGAAGCAGTAATCCTCCCTTCCCCTCTACTGATTTGGAAGGCAGAGAGCCGACTAATTAAAAATTAAAATACTGTTTGCCTTTCCAGCATACGACGATAGGTATTTGTACAAGTCTGGGATTGTGCTAATAAAGAGATCTATGTCCAATAAGTTTCATTTTCCAGAAGCTCATTCCGTATTCTCTGAGTTGCTCCAACCCACAAGAGCTTTGTTCAAGTGGCAGAAAAAGTCAACTACTCTTGTCTTTTGTCCTTTGCTGTTTCTTCTTCATTTCAGTTCACTGTACTTCCAGGCAGAAGGGCTGATGATCAGATCAGTGGTGGGGAGTAAAAGCCCAGGTTAAGTCTTTCTGTGATCACCTGAACAAATGTATTATATGGGCTAGCCATGTATTTTAGGTAGGGATCGCCAACGCTAAATATGCCAGTTGGAATGGGCAATATTTAGTGCTGATTTCAAATTCTCATCAAACTTCTTGGCAGATGTTCCTTCTACATAACTTTTAACTGTTCCTAGTAAAGCCTGTGTTAGAAAGGTCCATGTTCTTTCAGACATTACCGTATATACTCGAGTATAAGCCGTCCCGAGTATAAGCCGAGGTACCTAATTTTACCTCCAAAAACTGGGAAGGCTTATTGACTCGAGTATAAGCCGAGTATAAGCCTAGGGTGAGAAATGCAGCAGCTTCTGGTAAGTTTCAATCAAAAAATTGAGGGTTTCTGCTCCCATTGGAGTTGCCGGCGTCTTGTTTTTGGACGCCGACGACCATTCTTGGATGCCGGCGACTATTCTTGGAGACTATTCTTGGATGCCAGCTACTATTCTTGGAGACTATTCTTGGATGCCGGCAACTATTCTTGGACGCCGTCGACTATTCTTAGACGCCGGCGACCGTTTTTGCGCTTGACCCGAGTATAAGCCGAGGTAGAGTTTTTCAGCATATTTTGGGGGCTGAAAAACTCGGCTTATACTCGAGTATATACGGTATGTGGTTTTCAGGTGTCAAAATTTCAGACTCTGAACATGGTGGAAGCAGAGTTTTCACGGTGGCCCGCATGAAGTTAAACCAAAAAAGATTTCAAGTTGAGGTCCCTAGATCTGGGATAAGTCTTTAGGCTCTTGGCAAGAAAAATTTGAGAAAAGATACATTTTTCTCAAACAACCTGGACCATTATACTTGGCCACTTTAGGAAGTCTGCTTGCCTTCTCCCAAAGGATCACGCCCTCTGTGATATTAAGCAATGCCCTCATTTGCTACTGCATTCGCATACCACAGAAGTGCTGTGGTTAAAGATAAGGAAGGATGTTGCCAGGAGGCTTAATAATTATATCCTTAAAACACTTGGAAACAAAAAATTGTAAAAACTGTGGTATAAAATTGCCATTAAACCTTGGCTACTGCTTTACTCGGAAATGGGCCTCACTCCACTTGGATTTTTCCATTAAACCTTGGCAATACATTCTCACTTCACCTAACCAAATATTTTTTTACTATGTCCGTGTCACAGTTTCGCAAATCCTTTTATTTATTTTTTTAAAAAGACAACAAAAGAAGTCAAGTCCCACAAATACTTGAAAGTATTTTCAATAAGACTGCTCAAAGTAAGCTGTATTTATGGTAATGATTTTGGGCGTTCTATGTTACAGCTCTGCTTATGCAATATAATTGTAAAACCTAATGAAGCTAATGGTATTTTGGACGTGAGAAGATGAGGATTATTATGGTTTTGAGAAGACACTGATGGATCGTAACGGGGAATTTGGGTTCATGTCAAAGACCTAAATGCTTCTTGAAACAGTGGATTCTAAGAGGTGCTACTAATTGGCCTGTTGTTGATGCTAGCACACAGCATCTGATGTTTTCAGCCAGATTTAGACTTCTGACCTGCTTAAACCATAGCTTTAATCTTCTTACAAACATCACGTGAAGCCGTGTTCTGTAGCCAACAGCTCTAAAAAGAAAAGTAAAAAGACACGTGCATTATATAAGCTCCTTTAAGTTCTTATTTCAAGACAGGCTTTTTTTAATTAACGTATTAGATTAGTCAGTCTGCCATGTTTGAGTACAGAGCAAAACCACCTGAGAATAAAGTGCAGATCTAATGTGTTAAGAAACCAGCGCAGGCAAAAAATCTGAAATTGTGATTTTAGCAAAAGAGAAATCTGGAATATGAAGGTCTGTCAAATCAGATACGTATAGCGAAATCTGTATTGAGGGGTCATCAAACCAGACAGCTAAGAGAAGCATCCTTTAGCGTGAAAGTCCATCTAAATGAAAGAAGAAGAGGAATAGCATTTGCAATGATGGTTGAGCAGAGAATTAGGAAAGGAGGAATTAGACATCTTGAACAAGGTCCTCCAAAGCAAATGGGTCAGAAGAGAGTAGACAACAGCTGACCCAGAATGTAGCAAACTCTTTTATGAAGGTCCATGTATTAAAATAAGTAACAAACAGGAAATCTGCAATGAATCCTTATCCGGTCAGAAGTGTAGAATTCTGAAATATAGGAAAGAGAATGAATGTCTCGCCCAATGAAAAAGGGATGAAAAGTAGAGAGAGATGAAAAAGCTGAAGATCCATAAAACAAGAATTACGTGAAGCGAAGATCCATAAAACAAGAATTACGTGACGTGAAGATCCATAAAAAAATACAAGGTAAAGTAGGACCAGATCCATCATATTTAATAGTTAGGACACATGTTCTAGAGCAAAGGTTTATCAGAGGAGATAAGGAATGAAGGTTCATCCAGACAATGCAAAGAGAGAGAAGTAGAAATATGGTGTAAATATCTATTTTTGTGAAAAATGGAATACATTAATGATATGAAGGGAAGGAATTTGTGATAGTTTGGGTTCCAAACCCATTGGATCTTTTTACAGTTCATATGTCCTTATATTGCAGAGTTCATCATTTATGAATGTTGGGTCATCTAGATGTTTTGAATTATTTAGTAATCATCAAAGACTTCTGCAAGAGGCCTAATTAGTAAGTATCTTGGGTACCATGTCGAGACTTTCATCAAAGATACATTGACGGGCATCGCTGGTCTGCTTTGAGTTCCATACTGGGCGTATGCCTTCACAACTATTAGATTAATTAATAGCTGCTTCTCCTTCAGTAGGCTGAACCAAGAAAAAGATTTTGGTTCCATTGGGTTAAATGAGCAATTTACCTTCTCAATTCTGTCTTTAAATAAGACAAATCACTCTGTAAACTAGGGGTGATAGGATTTTACAAGTGTGGAGTGAAGTTACAGCATCAGGGGCTCGGCATCCGTACCAGTGTCAAAATGTCATAGAAACTGTAACTTCATTCCAATACCAAAAGAAAGCTTATATTTTTGTGCTTCAAAAACACCCATTTTCCACGACAGTTTGCTTTAATTCTAATGGGACTCTTGTGGACAAAGCTGAAGCTGCTCTGATCTACTGTCCGTAAATTATACCCCATGTATGCTGTGTGTCTTTATATGGACACAGAACCCTTTCAGTGACTTCTAATATCCTTATCATTTACAATAGGGGGTACATTATCCCTTATAATACATGAGTGAATCTCAGAGTTCCCTGTTTAACTCAGCCTGCAGCCTTGTGCCTTTATATGGTCACAGAACAACCCATCAGTGACTTCTAATATCCTTATCATTTACAGTAGGGGGTACATTATCCCTTATAATACATGAGTGATACTCAGAGTTCCCTGTATAACTCAGCCTGCAGCCTTGTGTCTTTATATGGTCACATAACCCCTCAGTGACTTCTAATATCCTTATCATTTACAGTAGGGGGTACATTATCCCTTATAATACATGAGTGAATCTCAGAGTTCCCTGTTTAACTCAGCCTTGTGCCTTGTGCCTTTATATGGTCACAGAACAACCCCTCAGTGACTTCTAATATCCTTATCATTTACAGTAGGGGGTACATTATCCCTTATAATACATGAGTGATACTCAGAGTTCCCTGTATAACTCAGCCTGCAGCCTTGTGCCTTTATATGGTCACAGAACAACCCCTCAGTGACTTCTAATATCCTTATCATTTACAGTAGGGGGTACATTATCCCTTATAAAACATAAGTGATACTCAGAGTTCCCTGTATAACTCAGCCTGCAGCCTTGTGCCTTTATATGGTCACAGAACAACCCCTCAGTGACTTCTAATATCCTTATCATTTACAGTAGGGGGTACATTATCCCTTATAAAACATAAGTGATACTCAGAGTTCCCTGTATAACTCAGCCTGCAGCCTTGTGCCTTTATATGGTAAATTAATTATAAGGGTGCATTTTTTCCCAGATAAGTCTTTGTTATTATCCTTATAATTAAGATATGCTGAATGCAGAGAGCATTAATTCATCCTTTTCCCATTGGAGTGAAATGCCCCTTCTCTCTTTCTTTATGAGAAACTTCTGTACCTGGTTGGCAGCCAACGTGCTGAGAAATAATCTCTGTTCCTGTGCAGCTAATGAAGCGCCACGTTTACATAAACAGCCACCGGTGAACTATGATTCTCACAACATGACTTTTATTGCCACTTACACTGTTATGCTACTCGGCTGTTGGCAGCATTCGGTTCCTTGAATCTCGCTAACAGTTACCGCTACTGGCGTTTCTGGCTGGGAAATTTACAGCAGGAGGTCGGCTTGCAGCAAACCTGTTAAATCACGCGGAACGTTTAAGGATGGCTTGTTAATGTTTCTCGTGTCTTTGGGTTTAGGGAACTGTGGTGAGTAGGATCATTGCCATGGAATTCTTTAAGGGGATTCTAATAGAATAGGAGGCCTAAGGAAGATTACAGGGTAAGTTATGCCCAGCCAGTCTGAGTCAGATAAGGCTTAAAGGGGTTGTTCACCTTTAAATTAACTTTTAGTATGATGTAGAGAGTGATATTCTGAGATACTTTGCAATTGGTTTTCATTTTTTATTATTTGTGGTTTTTATGGAGTTATTTAGTTTTTCATTCAACAGTTCTCCAGTTTGCAATTTCAGCAATCTGGTTGCTAGGATCCATATTCCCCCTAGCAACAATTCACTGATTTGAATAAGAGACTGGAATATGAATAGGAGAGGCCTGAGCCATAAAAAGTAAGTAACAATACATTTGCAGTCCCATTTGAAATATAGAAATAGTCAGAAGAAAAAGTCAAATAATTCCAAAACGATGGAAAAAGAAAAAAATGAAGGCCAGCCTAAAAAATGCTTAGAATGAGCCATACTATAACAGACTAAAAGTTAAAGGGATCCTGTCATCGGAAAACATGTTTTTTTTCAAAACGCATCAGTTAATAGTGCTACTCCAGCAGAATTCTGCACTGAAATCCATTTCTCAAAAGAGCAAACAGATTTTTTTATATTCAATTTTGAAATCTGACATGGGGCTAGACATTTTGTCAATTTCCCAGCTGCCCCTGGTCATGTGACTTGTGCCTGCACTTTAGGAGAGAAATGCTTTCTGGCAGGCTGCTATTTTTCCTTCTCGATGTAACTGAATGTGTCTCAGTGGGACATGGGTTTTTACTATTGAGTGTTGTTCTTAGATCTACCAGGCAGCTGTTATATTGTGTTAGGGAGCTGCTATCTGGTTACCTTCCCATTGTTCTTTTGTTTGGCTGCTGGGGGGGGGAAAGGGAGGGGGTGATATCACTCCAACTTGCAGTACAGCAGTAAAGAGTGATTGAAATTTATGAGAGCACAAGTCACAAGACTTGGGGCAGCTAGGAAATTGACAATATGTCTAGCCCCATGTCAGATTTCAAAATTGAATATAAAAAAATCTGTTTGCTCTTTTGAGAAATGGATTTCAGTGCAGAATTCTGCTGGAGCAGCTCTATTAACTGATTCATTTTGGAAAAATGGTTTTCCCCATGACAGTATCCCTTTAATGCAAAGGTGAAAATTAGCAGCAGCTTCACTGAAAAGAAGGAGAAAAGGCAATACAGAAATACTATTTCCACCCTAGACATATATAAAGAGGGAGGAGAGGAAAGTGAAGGAATCGTTGCCCTTTAAACAGCATTTAGAACTTATTATTTCCCGAACTATACTGTATCACAAGCTGAACATGCTGATGAGAACGACAATTTCCTTTCAAATATGGGGTTTTCTGGTTTGGTAAATGAATACTAAAACTGGATGTAATGATGCATGGGTTTAAAAATGTTCAACTCACACCAACGCTATCCCACCCTGAGCCAACTCAAACCTTGCCCTCTGCACCATGTATATATCTGCTCCCAACCCCGTTTCTAGTGATCTGCCGTTTTACCCCAAAATTGTGGGGACCCGCGGGTTTACCACCAGTTGGGGGGTTTCTGGTTGAAATTTGGCCAATCATTGTGGGTTAGGGTTGGGTGTGGGTCAGTCTCAGTCCTGCAGTTTCTGTACCTTGGAACCAGAGGTGCAAACAAGTAGTACACAGAGCAATATTTTACAGATTAGGGTTGGGTGCAGGTTGAGCTTTTCTGACCCACACATCACTACTCCCCTTCTCCGAGGTCACAGGAGGAGGCGTGTGGGCACACTTATATAAGTAAACACATTCTGGCCATGCCTAAAGGTGGTTGGGATAGGGCAGGGATGGATGGATGGAGGGTCTCGGCTAGGGGAAATTCAGGGGTGTCCCTTGTCCGCTATCTGCTGGAGGGGCGATTGGATGACCTCAAACCTATTTGGACTGACCCACACATCACTAGCAGGAAGCTTTGTCTGGTATTAATCAAGTAGTGTTTTGACTTATAAACCAAAAGAGAAACTGGGGAGGGCTTTAATAGAATAATGCTGGCCAAAAAAATCACTGATCCCCAGTAATCAAACAGTTGAAGGTGGCAGAGGGTAACTTCAGATGGCCAATTAGAAATCTATTTTCAGCTTTTCAGGACTTTAGGGTCAGGTAGTGTTGGTTAAACTATTGGTGCCCAAGGCAATATTACTGGGACCAGTGCCCAACGATTCTGCCCGATCTCACTCACCGACCCTCTGGTTTTCATATAGGCTGCTGCACACCTCCTCAACTAGTCGAACACACATCTCCTGATATTCACTCACTCAGAAACTCAGGCCTTCACCCCTCAAGCATTGCACCCCTAGTTCTGGACATGATCCATTTTCAAAGTACGTGAATTGACTGACTTATCAGGCATCCACTTTTCTGGAGACCACAACAACTACCACAGTCCTCCCCAAATCGAGCATTAGCCATTCTAACTTGGGTGGTGCTACCCCACCCTTGTCCTTCTTTCTGATCCAAGTCACAGAGGAGGCAGGAGTTCTAAAATATTCACCCAATTGGTTATTGCTACGTATACAAATAAGTATCAGCAAAGTCCTCTGAACTGCAGAAACAATCCCCATCCAGCAAAGACGTTGTTCCTGGAGCTTCGTGGTAAGGGATCCCATATCTGTACGAAAATATAATTACTGGCAAATGTCCCTTTTAAATTTATACCCATTAGTAGAGAACTTGCCCAAAGTGGTGTCTGCTGCAATTGTGGGGGTTCCTTACAGATGACTAAACAGAATTGAATCCCAGAATTCCACTCCGGTCCTTGCTGGCTCATCAGCGGGCGTCTGAGAAGTGAAATTAGCCACCGGCCCATTCATGTCAGTATATGTAATTACAGGAAACCTGTATGAAAGCTCTATAATTAGATTTTCATTATCACAGCTGTCCTCACTTTTGTGGTTTTCAAGTGAATACAAGCCGCTCTCTGCGTGGAGCGAAAGATATTTTTATTCTCCGGTGCCTCTCAGGAGCAGAGTAAAGTATAACGTGTGCCGCTGATCCCTTCCCTGCCTCCTGCTTAATGGAGCCGTTCTGGTTTGCTGGCAGAAAAAGCTTTTTAGAAGATCATTGGGCACCGGAAGAAAACATGTTTAAATTGGTTACACAGCTTCAATGACAGATCATTTATTTCTCTGTTGCTGTTAGTTCAACCTTTGGGAGCATCTGCCTGGCTTTCTTCAAACCCTGGCAGGCTGAATACACTACTCCGCTATATAATATAATCCTATCAGGGACCCTTGTCATTTTTTTTTTTTACACCTTTCGTTTAATCTTCATTTTGGGATATAGTTACAAATATATGAAAATATTGTCGTAATAGTTAACCAGCTATAGTTCTAGAGACATCCAGGGTACACATGTGCACTCACCCAAATATAACCATATCTGACCTTCAGACTGGGCCCCTTAGCTCATAAGGTTACAGATATAAAGAAACATTGGGGTAACAATCACCCTGCTATAGTTCCAGGGGTACCCAGGGTACAAATAAGCACTCACCCAAATATCACCTTATCTGACCTTCAGACTGGGTCCCCTTAGCTCATAACAAGGTTACAGATATATAGAAACATTGGTGTAACAGTCACCCTGCTATAGTTCCAGGGGTACCCAGGGCACAAATAAACACTCACCCCAAATCTATCCCTAACTGACCTTCAGACTGGGCCCCCTTAGCTCATAACAAGGTTACAGATATATAGAAACATTGGTGTAACAGTCACCCTGCTATAGTTCCAGGGGTACCCAGGGCACAAATAAACACTCACCCCAAATCTATCCCTAACTGGCCTTCAGGCTGGACCCCCTTAGCTCAAAACAAGGTTACAGGTGTATAGAAACATTGGGGTAACTGTCACCCTGCTATAGTTCCAGGGGTACCCAGGGCACAAATAAACACTCACCCCAAATCTCCCCCTAACTGGCCTTCAGGCTGGTCCCCCTTAGCTCATAACAAGGTTACAGATATATAGAAACATTGGTGTAACAGTCACCCTGCTATAGTTCCAGGGGTACCCAGGGCACAAATAAACACTCACCCCAAATCTATCCCTAACTGGCCTTCAGGCTGGTCCCCCTTAGCTCATAACAAGGTTACAGTTATATAGAAACATTGGGGTAACAGTCACCCTGCTATAGTTCCAGGGGTACCCAGGGCACAAATAAACACTCACCCCCAAATCTCCCCCTAAAATGGCCTTCAGCCCGGTCCCCCTTAGCTCATAATAAGGTTACAGATATATAGAAACATTGGGGTAACAGTCACCCTGCTATAGTTCCAGGGGTACCCAGGGCACAAATAAACACTCACCCCCAAATCTCCCCCTAAAATGGCCTTCAGCCCGGTCCCCCTTAGCTCATAACAAGGTTACAGATACAGTATATAGAAACATTGGGGGTAACCGTCACAAGTTCCTGGGGTGGAAGGTTGAGGAGGAGATGGGAGCAGGGGACTGGGGGTGCAGTTTGGGTGCCCCTTGGATATACTCCAGTTAGTATTAAGGCTGCATTTCAGGCTGTGTATATTAATAAGGAGCTGGGATGTTCTAGTGCAGACTGCCACAGGCTGGGAAATTTATCATTTTGCCACTGATCCTATTCCTACTAAGCAGTCAAACCTCTGGGGGTTTATCATTGGGACACAATTTTCACTTGATATTTGATTACCGCCATCATGTGCTGTTAGTAGCTCTTGAAGAGTCTCCCGTGGCCACGGAACAAACATTAACACACTCCAGCAGTCGGTACATTAGCGTGCCCGTCCTTAGGATGTTATGGGATAATTCACTTCCCAGCAACGCAAGCAGCTGCAAATGCATCGGAATTGATGCATGGAATTGCCTGATTGCTCAGGTTTAATGGCAGAGGGGACCTTTTGCTTCTCCCTCCTGGCCCAGGGGCTCCGATCTTATCAAAGGTGTTCGTTGGACAAAAAAAATATTATTTTGTTATTACTAATGGCATTAGAAATGAATGTATGTATATTTTCCCCTTATATTGTATTGGGCTGGTAAAGCCTTTCCTAAGCGGCCATTGTCTCTTAGCAGACTCTCTATAGGTTTCCTTATTTCCAGTAGGCCTCCTATTGTGTCATTATTCCCTTTATAGAATCCAGATGAGAGCATGGTCTAGCAGCCTGTGGGGGAATTGACCTATGTATCCAGCTGAAAAGGCACGTCAATGGTTCTATAGTAAATGGAAAATTCTGCTAGTCTCCTAGAATCCTTTGCAAGCCACCCATACTCACATGGACGTAGCTCTGCTTTATGTAGAAATCTTTTAGTCCGTGGCTTAACTAGATGTTACTGGGCCCCACAGCAAATTATTTTTCAGGCCTCCAAAATGTCTAGAGATTGACCTGTTTTACCAATTTTCATTGAAATTGTATATGGATTAGGGCACTGATCCCCAACCAGTGGCTCGCAAAATATTGCTCCCCAACCCCTTGGATGTTGCTCCCAGTGGCCTCCAAGGCTTGGAGGCAAGTTTTAGTTCCATAAAAACCAAAGTTCTCTACCAAACAGAGCCTTCTGTAGGTTGCCAGTCCACATAGGCGCCACCAGTAGTCAACCACAGTTTATAATTGTCACCCCAGGAATTTTTTGCATGCTTGTGTTGCTCTCCAACTTTTTTAACATTTGTGGCTCACGGGTAAAAAAGGTTGGTGATCCCTGGATTGAGACTTCATGGGCCCCCTATACCTCCTAGGCCCCCCTGCAGCCGTAGGGTCTGCCTCCTCTGTAGTTACACCCCTGCTTTTAGTGACTTGGCCCTGCAGATAACATTTATTAGAAAGAGAATATGGGATTATTTAGGGAGTTAGTATTTGCTGTCCCCGGCTGTTTCTGCCTCCCATCTGTTATTCTAGACGACAATATGTTATCTTACTAACAAGCATGCACGCTTACTTTTATTTTTAAATCAACCCCCTCCCTACCCATCCCTGCAGCCGCCATACCCCACGTTCTGGTTATTACAGGGAAAACTGTGAAATCCCTTACACAGCACTCTCAGTCTGTTATGGAGTCACATTGATTATTACCTGAGCCTTTTTATCTTGTGCTTTTCCCCAGTGCTGCGAACAGGTGCGCTCGGCACAAGTCGGAAAAGCATTGCTCCTCGTTACGGGCAGAAATGCGCTGGCTGCGTCGGGCGGGTAACGAGCGAATGTATCATACAAATCAGCAGATATGTTGACTGTGCGTGCAGAGTTATTGCAGTTGCCTGCTAGTTCAGCAGTGCTGGGGGCTCAAGGGATAAAGAAGTATGGCACTGACTTTCAGGCATTTTTCTGACCATATAGCATAGGTATTCCCCTGTACTAAGCCCAATTCAGTAGGAACAGTCCCCTAAGTTTGCTCATAGTCTGTACAGAGAGATACCATAAAACTATGGCAGTATAGGTATTCCCTGTACTAAGCACAATTCAGCAGGAACAGTCCCCTAGGTCTGCTCATAGTCTGTACAGAGAGATCCATAAAACTATGACAGCATAGGTATCCCCCTGTACTAAGCACAGTTTAGCAGGAACAGTCCCTTACATTTCAGTTGGCCATGTATTGGGCTGATATATGCAGACAACCCTTATAGATTGGGACAGCACATGCATGGGGGCCTCCCAATGTCTGCCTAATACAAATCTGGGCAAAAATTGCCTATTATACTCTAGGGATGCACCAAACTATGATTTTTTAGGGTTCGGACAAAATACAGAATCTAGGGTTGCAGATTTGGAACCAAATCCAAATTTTTTAAAATCAGTTCCTTTAAAGCTGGTGCACTGGTGAAAAGCATGACTTTTTTTTAAAAAAAAAAGATTTATATAGGGTTTCGGATTAGGTTAGACTGAATCCGAATCCCAATAAAAATAGCTTGTATTTGGCCGAATCCTGAACTGTATCCAGGATTCAGTGCATCCCTATTAGGTATGTGCTGGCAGTAATGTCAGAGATGGGGTAAGGCAGGTGTGGGTATATTAGGGATCAGTGATGTACCCACACCTGCCTTACCCCATCTCTGACATTACTGGAGAGGACAAGTATATAAACAGTGGCACATAAGAGGGGGCTGAGACAAATATGGCCCAACAACCACCCATGACCCACCTCTGGGGTAAATTGGCTAGATTACACCCTGCTTGGCAATGTGGCATGTTAGTGAGGTTTGGTTGTTAGAGCTGCAAGTCTGGGGGTATTCTGGGGGCTAAGAAGAAGTGAGATTGGAAAGGTAGGGGGTAATATCACTCCAACTTGCATTACAGCAGTAAAGAGAGACTGAAGTTTTTCAAAGCACACGTCACATTACAGGGGACAGCTGGGAAACTGACAATATATCTAGCCCCATGTCAGATTTCAAAATTAAATATAAAAAAAAATCTGTTTGCTCTGTTGAGAAACAGATTTCAGTGCTGAATTCTGCTGGAGCAGCACTATTAACTGATGCGTTTTGACCGTATCCCTTTTCAGATACGGGGAGGCCCAGCTAAAGGACTTCTTATATTGGCAGTTAGACTGAATGCCTCTGGTGGCTTGGGAGAGATAAGTAGCTTCAGCTAAGGCAGAGCAACCAAGACCTCTATACTTTCTATAAAATTCATAAACGAGTGAAATGTTCAAACATTCCGCTGGGTTATTAATACACTGGGCATTATGAGTGTTGTTTCCGACTAATGAATGAAAGTATTTCCATCCATATCCTTAAAACCCAATAATCTGTGCTTTCCCGGTACTAGGCATTACGTCATGGTCTGCTTATCCCTCTTAGTGCCGCGCTGATAAATGCACCCTGCCATCTTTTACTAGAGGCCAATATGTTTTCATTCATCTCTACTGCACTCCTGAGAAGTCTCGGCGTTCTCCAACTCAGCCGCAACCCAATTATAGAGCTGCTCCCCCAAACGGCTCGGTAGGAACGAATCGTTTCAGCCTTTGTGGGGCTTTAGGCATTTACAATTAAGAAATGGAAAATATTGATCTCTTGCTCAGATTCCAGAAGTATTGTCAGCCCAGCATATCTACATCCAGTGAAAGGGGTGTAGCCTCCCGAAAATGGGACTAATGGGAGCAATGCTTATTTATAACTGAACAAGCTGCTGTCCTTTCAGTAGTAACTGAAAATGCAAAATTGCTTTAAATACAAGGATATCCAAAATCGTCTGCATATTCAGGTCTCGAAACAATGTGATATAATCTTATTGTACTCCATACTTATACGGGGAATTATATATTCCTATTGTAATATAGCAGCGTATTACCAGTCAGTCACCAAGGAGTGCCAATACTGATAAGAAGCACAGAGTCACCAGTTAAGTACTATTATTATAAGATAATGTAGCCCCCTACTGTAAATTATAAGGATTTTTAAAGTAAATGAGGTGTAGTGTGATCTTATAAAGGCACAAGACTGCAGGCTGAGTTATACAAGTAAAGGTGGCCATACACGGGCCGATAAAAGCTGCCGACAGACCGTGTCGGCAGCTTATTGGCCCGTGTATGGGGCCCCCGACGGGCTTCCCCGATCGAGATCTGGCCGAAAGTCGGCCAGATCTCGATCGGATGGGATTAAAAATCCCGTCGGATCGCGGCCGCATCTGTTCGTTGATGCGGTCCCGCGATCCGACCGCCCGTTTGGTGAACGCTAGGATCCGATCGTTGGGCCCTAGGGCCCACGATCGGATCAGCCCGATATTGCCCACCTCAAGGTGGGCATATCGGAGGGAGATCCGCTCGTTTGGCGACATCGCCAAACGAGCGGATCTATCCGTGTATGGCCACCTTAACTCTGAGCATCACTCGTCTATTACAAGGGATAATGTACCCCCTACTGTAAATGATAAGGATATTAGAAGTCACTGAGGGGTTGTTCTGTGACCATATAAAGGCACAAGGCTGCAGGCTGAGTTATACAGGGAACTCTGAGTATCACTCATGTATTATAAGGGATAATGTATCCCCTAATGTAAATGATAAGGATATTAGAAGTCACTGAGAGGTTGTTCTGTGACCATATAAAGACACAAGACTGCAGGCTGAGTTATACAGGGAACTCTGAGTATCACTCCTGTATTATAAGGGATAATGTATCCCCTAATGTAAATGATAAGGATATTAGAAGTCACTGAGGGGTTATGTGACCATATAAAGGCACAAGGCTGCAGGCTGAGTTATACAGGGAACTCTGAGTATCACTCATGTATTATAAGGGATAATGTACCCCCTACTGTAAATGATAAGGATATTAGAAGTCACTGAGAGGTTGTTCTGTGACCATATAAAGACACAAGACTGCAGGCTGAGTTATACAGGGAACCCTGAGTATCACTCGTGTATTATAAGGGATAATGTACCCCCTACTGTAAATGATAAGGATATTAGAAGTCACTGAGGGGTTGTTCTGTGACCATATAAAGGTACAAGGCTGCAGACAGTGGTATTAATATGTTTGTCATTTCCAGTTATTGCTAAACTAACCCTACGGTGGCTGATAAGGAATGCTGGGAGTTGTAGTCAAACTAGAGGAGCAGACAAAGCCACATATTTCAGGGGTGACTACACCATCAAGGACATGTCTATCCATAGGCAGGTGGACTGACAGGCTCAGGAAATCAATCTTTCGGAAGTTGCACATAAACAGGATTAGAAATTTTATGTGTCAATATCCAGCATGTTACATTTATCCCAGTTTATCTCTCGCAGGAGACAAGCTATTTCTGGAGGCCTGTTTTGTTCCCTCCCCGATTTGCGTCTCCTGACACTCATACTTTGTATTAGCAGAGATCCTGTTGACATTCTGCGGTTCGGGAAATATAACCGACATTAAACGCACAGGATGTATCCTGTAACCTTCTCCCCTCCAGTCCACAAGTTCTACATAGATATAGAAAATGCTTTATGTTACAGGTACGGCGCCTGTTATCCACAATGCTCAGGACTTGGGGTTTTCCGGATAACAGATCTTTAGGTAATTTTAATCTTCATACCTTAGGTCTACTCATGTAAACATTAAATAAACCCAATAGGCTGGTTCTGCTTCCAATAAGGATTAATTATATCTTAGTTGGGATCAGTACAAGTATAGGACCTGTTATCCAGAATGCTTGGGACCTGGGGTTCTCCAGATAACGGATCTTTCTATAATATGGATCTTAATACCTTAAGTCTACTAGAAAATCATGTAAACATTAAATAAACCCAATAGGCTGGTTTTGCCTCCAATAAGGATTAATTATATTTTAGTTGGGATCAAGTACAGGTATGGGACCTGTTATCCAGAATGCTTGGGACCTGGGGTTCTCCAGATAACTGATCTTTCTGTCATTTGGATCTTAATACCTTAAGTCTACTAGAAAATCATGAAATAAACCCAATAGGCTGATTTTGCTTCCAATAAGGATTAACTTAGTTGGGATCAAGTACAAGCGACTGTTACTAAGTCTATAGGAGACAGCCTTTCTGTAATTCAGAGCTTTCTGGATAACCGGTTACAACCCATACCTGTAGTATCAAATCAAATCAAGTATTGGGTTCCAAATTCAGATGGTTCCCCAGCACCTTCTGCTGGACTTTTATATGGAAAAGTGGTCAATATACTATAAGTATATTCATAGTGGGTGCCCATTTCTTTTGCACCCATTTTTACCCTAGCATTGGCGTGAGGTGTTTAGCACAGGGTCCTATCTTCACCGCTTGCTCATGGATCTCTTGCTGCTGTCCAAGACCCTGCTGTATAAGAATATGCACACAATAATATGACATGTTAAAGCTGCGCTGCACCTTTAATATAACTTAATTGTATGGTATAAAATAGGTGATTCTAAGCAACTTTCAATTGGGCTTTTTTTCTTTTAAAATTTTATAGTTTTTTTAATTGTTTGCCTTATTTTTCTGACACTTTCTAGTTTTCATATATGGGGGGGGGTCACTTACCCCATCTGAAAAACAAATGCTCTGTTAGGGCTCACAGGGGAGCGCAGGAGTAGACACAGTC
Organism: Xenopus laevis; assembly: GCF_017654675.1. NCBI lineage: Eukaryota > Metazoa > Chordata > Amphibia > Anura > Pipidae > Xenopus > Xenopus laevis. The sequence goes on from NC_054385.1 coordinate 8,099,980, forward strand.
AATTATTGTGAAGGGGGCTGACGCATGTATGGCCGAACGCAGGTGGGACACATTATGTTGCATTTCACCTGCATTCGTCACAATTGAGTGCATCTACTCCTGCGGCTGAACGGAAGAAAGCACAACACAGGGGATCGCAGGAAATACCGCCCATGTGTTACAGCCCTAACTTGAGGAGAAAATGCAGTTCACCTAAAAAATAAAATTAGCTTTTTTTTTTAAATTTATTTTTTATAGAGGACACCCAGTAATTGTAAATGTGGTTCACATTTAAGTTAACTGAGTTTTTTAGTATGTTATAGAATGGCTAATTCTAACCAACTTTTCAATTGGTCCTCATTATTTATTTGTTATAGTTTCTGAATTATTTGCCTTCATCTTCTGACTCTTTTCAGCTTTCAAATGGGGGGTCACTGACCCCATATAAAAAAAAACAAAAAACAAATGCTCTCTAAAACTACAAATGGATTGTTATTGCTACTTTTTATGACTCGAGTTCTATTCGGGCCTCTCCTATTCATATTCCAGTCTCTTATTCAAATCAATGCATGGTTGCTAGGGGAATTTGAACCCCAGCAACCAGATGGCTTAAATTGCAAACTGGAGAGCTGCTGAATAAAAAGCGAAATAAGTCAAAAACCACAAATAATAAAAAATGAAAACCAATTTCAAATTGTCTCAGAATATCACTCTCTACATCATACTAACAGTTAATTTAAAGGTGAGCAACCCCTTTCATGTAATGTACCCCAATAGAGATGGGCGATTTTTTTCACCTCGTTTCGCAGAAAAAATTATGCCCATAGACTTGTATGGAGGCATGCGTCAATAAAAGACGCGCGTCAATTTTTTGGACACCCATAGACTTTAATGGGCATCTGCGACATTTCGCTGGTGGCGAATTTGTGACGAAACGAGTCAAATTTGCCCATCCCTATACCCCAACTTTAATTTTTCCAATAGCAGCTCAGCAAGCCTTCTCACCAGTTTGATATATTGTTTCTTATGAGCAGTTGTTACAATTTGATAATTTTATTGCTTTTACTTTCAAGATGGAACAACTGTTTCAATTTGATATTCTATTTCCTTTTAGTTTCTCTTGAGTTTGTATATCACTGAGCTGCTGTTACTCAGCAGGAGCCTGTTTCCCCCACGTGAAGCGCAAGTTTAATGTAAATTAAAACATACAATTAAGCAAAACCTTAAAAAGGAGGAAAAAAAGGTGTGTTATTTGAAAACCGACAGTTTGTAAAGGGGAACTACCCCATTAAATTCCAGCCTGGAGACCTGCAGAACAAAAACGATAAAAGGCCCCAGTCATGGGCTCAGTTCTGTGTTTTATTTCCACCAAGGGTAGTATCTGGCTATTGACTGAAACATTTCCTAAGCGCTTTCAGCTGGGGATGGGGGTTCACGAGTCCCACGGCTCCTGTATGCGTGTTCCTAAACTGCCTTTTGTCTGGAAAATAGTGCAATCCAATACAGGTTTTATAGGAAGAGCAATGAATACAGAGGTACATGTGTCTGTGTGAGGGCAGGTCCTTAGGGAGTTTTGATGGCTGTTTTTCCTGCTTTGATAGAAATGCATAACTCCTAGTACAGTATGAGGGTATCACTTATTGTGTGCCCAGAACATTCCTTCTCTGTATATTTGTATTTATACTTATGGGAGGAGGGAGGTGCCATATTGATTCCCTTAGACAGTACAGTATGAGGGTATAGCTTATTGTGTTCCCAGAACATTCCTTCTCTGTATATTTGTATTTATACATATGGGAGGAGGTGCCATATTGATTCCCTTAGACAGTACAGTATGAGGGTATAGCTTATTGTGTGCCCAGAACATTCCTTCTCTGTATATTTGTATTTATACATATGGGAGGAGGGAGGTGCCATATTGATTCCCTTAGACAGTACAGTATGAGGGTATAGCTTATTGTGTGCCCAGAACATTCCTTCTCTGTATATTTGTATTTATACATATGGGAGGTGCCATATTGATTCCCTTAAAAAGTACAGTATGAGGGTATAGCTTATTGTGTGCCCAGAACATTCCTTTTCTGTATATTTGTATTTTTGCAATATGTTTGTACATTTAGTTGTGAGCTTCCGTATTGTGTCTATGAATTGTATATTGTATTGTGTGCAAACATAAAACCACACACTGATGCGCTATGTACGAAAAACACTTGTCCTCTGTCTTGTTAGTCTGTAACCTCCCTGTTTTCTTTGTGGGATAGATGCATCTTTCTAGATACTGGATTCTCTGTTGCCCCTTTCCTCTCCATCTCTTTTCTCGCATTGACCATGGGATAAAACTATGCCCCTTTTAGCAGATCTCTTTAACCTGCAGGTGTGATCTGATCTGCTGGTGTGTGACAGCCGACAGTTGAGTTGTGCTAGTGACAGTTTCATCTGGGCACCCCTGCTGGGAATTAAATGATTGTCTGTCTCCCCCCCAATACCAACAAGCCTGCTCTTCCGTGCCTTGCAAATCATACGCATGGGGCATGTATATTTCTCTTGCACCCCTTTAAATATTACACAATGCCAATCAAGTCAGCACCTCTGATTTCTGTCTTATTTTCTACTGACACTGCTGCTGTGCCAAGTCCCACCTTCACCCTTCCTGCTGCTGAACTACATCTCCCAGTATTTCCAACTGCCCCCAACACTTATAATAAGGAACAATTGGCAGTTTGAACGTTCCTTTATTATTTCAGGTTTAGGACCAAAATGCTTGGCAACTGGGGTTTTCCTAATAACGTATCTTTCTGTAATTAGGATCATACCTTAAGTCTACTAGAAAATCATGTAAACATTAAATAAACTCAATAGGCTGGTTTTGCTTCCAATAAGGATTAATTATATCTTAGTCTGGATCAAGTACAAGCTACTGTTTTATTATTACAGAGAAAAAGGAAATCATTTTTAAAAATTTGGATTATTTGGATAAAATGGAGTCTATTGGAGACAGCCATTCAGTAATTCGGAGCTTTCTGGATATCGGGTTTCCGGATGAGGGATCCTATACCTGTACAAGCTACTGTTTTATTATTACACAGAAAAGGGAAATCATTTTAAAAAATCTGCATTATTTGGATTATTTTGGAGTCTATGGGAGACAGCCATTCCGTGTTCCGGATAACGGATCTTTCTGTAAATAGATCTTCATACCTTAAGTCTACTAGAAAATCATGTAAACATTAAATAAACCCAATAGGCTGGTTTTGCTTCCAATAAGAATTAATTATATCTTAGTTGGGATCAAGTACAAGTGACTGTTTAATTATCACAGAGAAAAGGGAAATCACTTTTTAAAATTTGGATTATTTGGGTAAAATTGAGTCTACAGGAGATGGCCTTTCCATAATTGAGAGGTTTCTGGATAATGGGTTTCTGGATAGTCAATCCCTGTATTTGGGAAGGTATAAGTGGCAGCCAGCAGTTTTCTGAGAGCTTCGAATGTTCCAAGTGAAAGTTTTCCCCTCATCCCTCCCCGGATCCGAGCCTTGTACTGACTCAAACGCATTTAATACGGTTGGACAGAGACGGAAAAGTCAGCTCAAGTTCATTTTTGAAGTTGACATCAAAGCTACGATGTTGCTGCTCTGGTTCCAATTAGCACTTTTGTTATGGCGAAGGGGGGAATTTGGAAGCGCAACAAAGCGTCGCTGATGATCAGCCTGTCAATCACATGAAGCATTTTCTTATCACTCTGTCTGGCGCTTTTGTACCGCCACGTTCCATATTCATGCTTAGCTGCTAATGATAATGGGAGCAGAACGAAGAGCCGGGGACCAGGGATTGAATATGTTGGTCTTTTCTGTTGTTCTGGAAACCAAGGTGCCTCTAATGCGAGGTATTGGTAATGGTTGGTGTGGGCTGTGAAGCCCCCCGACATTCCCTCATTGACTCCGGTGTATTATGTTCTGATTCCAAAGGGAGGATGAAAATAAAGCCTTTCAAGGGGAACTAATTATAATATATGCCCTTCATATCAGAACAAATACAGGTATGGGATCTGTTATCTGGAAACCCATCATCCAGAAAGCTCCAATTTACGGAAAGGCCGTCTCCCATTGTAATAAAATAATTTGTTTTTCCCTGTAATAAGAAGATACTACCTTTTACTAACTACAAACAACTTTGAATGGGAGTGCACAAATAAGTGCAAGGGGGCACTCAGGCTGGATTCCTGTGCTTTTATATGGTCACAGAACAACCCCTCAGTGACTTCTAATATCCTTATCATTTACAGTAGGGGGTACATTATCCCTTATAATACATGAGTGATACTCAGAGTTCCCTGTATAACTCAGCCTGCAGCCTTGTGCCTTTATATGGTCACAGAAACAACCCCTCAGTGACTTCTAATATCCTTATCATTTACAGTAGGGGGTACATTATCCCTTATAATACATAAGTGATACTCAGAGTTCCCTGTATAACTCAGCCTGCAGCCTTGTGCCTTTATATGGTCACAGAACAACCCCTCAGTGACTTCTAATATCCTTATCATTTACAGTAGGGGGTACATTATCCTTATAATACATGAGTGATACTCAGAGTTCCCTGTATAACTCAGCTGCAGCCTTGTGCCTTTATATGGTCACAGAACAACCCCTCAGTGACTTCTAATATCCTTATCATTTACAGTAGGGGGTACATTATCCCTTATAATACATAAGTGATACTCAGAGTTCCCTGTATAAACTCAGCCTGCAGCCTTGTGCCTTTATATGGTCACAGAAACAACCCCTCAGTGACTTCTAATATCCTTATTCATTTACAGTGGGGTACATTATCCCTTATAATACATGAGTGATACTCAGAGTTCCCTGTATAACTCAGCCTGCAGCCTTGTGTCTTTATATGGTCACAGAACCCCTCAGTGACTTCTAATATCCTTATCATTTACAGTAGGGGGTACATTATCCCTTATAATACATAAGTGATACTCAGAGTTCCCTGTATAACTCAGCCTGCAGCCTTGTGCCTTTATATGGTCACAGAACAACCCCTCAGTGACTTCTAATATCCTTATCATTTACAGTAGGGGGTACATTATCCCTTATAATACATGAGTGATACTCAGAGTTCCCTGTATAACTCAGCCTGCAGCCTTGTGCCTTTATATGGTCACAGAACAACCCCTCAGTGACTTCTAATATCCTTATCATTTACAGTAGGGGTACATTATCCCTTATAATACATGAGAGATACTCCGAGTTCCCTGTTTAGCTCATCTTGCAGATTATCCATTTTCTGTAGCAATTATACTGACATATCTCAGTTCAATGTTCTGGTTATGCAATTTTTGTAGGAATTCTACAGGCATGTCTAGGGTTAATATGCTGATTATTCAATTTCTGTAGCAATTTTACTGGCACGTCTCTGGTTAACATGCAGATTGTCCATTGTCTGTAGTGATTATACTGGTACATCTGGGGTTGAAATGTATGCCATCGTCTATTTTACTTAGTGATTATACTGGCTTTTCTGGGGTTTATATGCTCGTTCTTTATTTCCTGTAGTAATTACACTGGCACGTCAGGGGAGATGAAAAGTCGGTTGTTTTTGCTTGAAGACTTTGCGCCCCCCTGGAAAAATGTTCAACGGAGGCCCATGACTCAAGATACCTGTATACCTGCAGCAACCAATCGGCATTTAGTTCAATCTGAATGTAGCGGTTTAGGCAATTTAATCGTATCACTTATTGGTTGCTGTGAGACAAAGTTATATAAATGAACATACAAACTTCAATAAATAAAACCCCTGCAAGAACCCCATGTCTCCATTCACACAGGAAGGCAAATATCTCCTCGATTTCATATTTTTAGAATTTACTTGGCAAGAGTTGGCCGATTCATGCATGTCTGATGTGCTCATGAAAGTCATGTCTTTTTTTTTTATTTCTGGGGCAGCTGTTTTTTATTCTACTGACAGAAAATCAATTCAGAAATAGTGCTAGTTTGGCTAAAAATAATATCTCCCACTGTTAATTTATTCCTATTGTTGCCTCCTCTCAGAATTCTTTTTCTTTTCTTCATAGGAGGACTTGTTTGTTGTCCTAATTGTAGATAAAGTGGGAAAATAGTCTTTCAGAAAAACACAATGTTGTTGAGCCACTTTACCTTTATCTTTATTTGTCCATTCAATTTGTCTAATGAAAGTATTAAAACTTAAATATAACTCAGCCTTGTGTCTTTATATGGTCTCAGACCCCCTCAATGAATTCTAATATCCTTATCATTTACGTTAAGGGGTCCATTACATGAGTGATACTCAGAGTTCCCTGTATAACTCAGCCTGCAGCCTTGTGCCTTTATATGGTCACAGAACCCCTCAGTGACTTCTAATATCCTTATCATTTACAGTAGGGGGTACATTATCCCTTATAATACATGAGTGATACTTAAAGTTCCCTGTATAACTCAGCCTGCAGCCTTGTGCCTTTATATGGTCACATAACCCCTCAGTGACTTCTAATATCCTTATCATTTACAGTAGGGGGTACATTATCCCTTATAATACATGAGTGATACTCAGAGTTCCCTGTATAACTCAGCCTGCAGCCTTGTGCCTTTATATGGTCACAGAACAACCCCTCAGTGACTTCTAATATCCTTATCATTTACAGTAGGGGGTACATTATCCTTTATAATACATGAGTGATACTCAGAGTTCCCTGTATAACTCAGCCTGCAGCCTTGTGCCTTTATATGGTCACAGAACCCCTCAGCGACTTCTAATATCCTTATCATTTACAGTAGGGGGTACATTATCCCTTATAATACATGAGTGATACTCAGAGTTCCCTGTATAACTCAATCTGCAGCCTTGTGCCTTTATATGGTCACAGAACAACCCCCTCAGTGACTTCTAATATCCTTATCATTTACAGTAGGGGGTACATTATCCCTTATAATACATGAGTGATACTCAGAGTTCCCTGTATAACTCAATCTGCAGCCTTGTGCCTTTATATGGTCACAGAACAACCCCCTCAGTGACTTCTAATATCCTTACCATTTACAGTAGGGGGTACATTATCCCTTATACAAGTGATACTCAGAATTCCCTGTATAACTCAGCCTGCAGCCTTGTGCCTTTATAAGGTCACAGAACAACCCCTCAGTGACTTCTAATATCCTTATCATTTACAGTAGGGGCTACATTATCCCTTATAATACATGAGTGATACTCAGAGTTCCCTGTATAACTCAGACCTGCAAGAAACCAGAACCCCTATGAAAAGGAAAAGCTTTACATTTGGATAACTGTAGGTATTGATTGATATCCCAGCATGCCCTTCTCTAGTTCCAAATATTTTTATATTTGTTCAGCCTTGCCCATATCATAGTGTAGACTGCCAGGCCCAGGTTAGTTATTCCCAGAGGGAGTCCCAATGTAAGGGCAACTCTCACCGTTCCTAGAAGTCTTTCTGCCCTATAGGTGACCCGGATGACTGATTTCCCTCCTACGTCTCCTATAGCTAGAGGGAGATTCTTCTCTTGTTTCGGGTCAGGAGTCCTTGGCTAGAGCTGACTCCTATTCACATTGCATAATCAGACGTAAACCGTTCTTTTTGCTTCAGTGCCATTAACATTTTCATCAAAAGGGCAGTATCTGTAGCTCGGATATGTATTAATGAATAAAATTTAGAGAAATGATAATTGTGTAGTCACTTCGGGTGAGCTAGAAGACCTGCCGGCTATTAAAGACAAATAAATAGTGTCGTTTATCTCATCTTATATCCCAGACAAGACTAATCAGTAAGTAATTAATATTCAAATTACATGGCAGTATAGAAATCAGTTCAGTCTGCATCAGAATGTAATAATTTGCCCTGTAGCATCAGCTTTATGGCAAATGAAACTAATTTTCTGCTTGATTTTCCCACAGCCCCTAAACGTAACTTCTCAGCAGCAGCCCAGAGCTCACTGAGCATGTGCAGAGCCACTGACTCACAAATCATGGGGAACTGCTGGTTGCAAATTGAAAGGTCTGGATCATTACTGCAGTAAATTCTCGATATGAAATATACCAGCCAGATTCATTTAAAGGGTTGGTTCACCTTTCAATTAGCTTTTAGTATGTAAGCAACTTTTCAATTGGTCTTCATTGTTTTTTATAGTTTTTTTTAATTATTTGCCTTTTTCTTCTGACTCTTTCGAGATTTCAAAAGGGGGTCACTGACTCCATTGTATTGTTATTTTATTACTCATCTTTCTATTCAGGCCTCTCCTATTCATATTCCAGTCTCTTATTCAAATAAGTGCCTGGTTGCTAGGGTAAATTGGACTCTAGCGACTAAATTGCTGAAACGGAGAGCTGCTGAATAAAAAGCTAAATAAAATGAAAACCAATTGCAAATTGTCTCAGAATATTACTCTCTACATCATACTATAATTTAACTCAAAGGTGAACAACCCCTTTAATGTTCCATTTCAATAGATCAGCCTGAGTAAGCGATCGTGTCCCTTGTTTTCCGACTGTCAGCTCCGTGCAGGTGAATGTATGGAGACAGAAACATTAGCTCCTCTTCACACCTTTGTGCGCTCGTTGTCATTAATAGAAAGTAAGAATAGAGCAGCTGGCAGACAGTACTGTTTAATTGGCTGCTAATTGATGTAGCGAGTAAAATACAGAGAGGAAAACAGGGTCCTGTTAAATTCCTGTTACATATTTTATGGCAGTTTTTCCAGTGCCGTTTTTCTTCTACTATGGAACACTCGTCCTAGAGCCAAAGCTAGGAGAAGGCCTCTGGCTAGAGTCCGACACTGGGTTGGGTATCCATTGAATACCTGCAAAATACTTGGGTTTCTGCCAGAATATCCCCAAGTGTTTTTGGCTGGAAAAGGATCACATCCTTTTCATAAGTCTCCTGTTATGTCAGAATCCCTTTGGGTTATTGCCTAAACCGAGCTGTTAATGGAACTCTCCGTACAAGATATCATGTGCTGTGTTTTCTCAAATAAGTTTTATAAAGCAGCAGCGTTTTTATTTCCCTACACTCAACACCAAGCAGCAGAAACAACCCATTAAGCATGATCATAACCTGTACAGAACTACCAAACCACTGTGGCTGCATCGTCATTTGTTATTACTAAGCACAATTCAGCAGGAACACCCCCCCCTAAGTTTGCTCATAGTCTGTACAGAGAGATCCCATAAAACTATGGCAGCATAGGTATTCCCCTGTACTAAGCACAATTCAGCAGGAACAGTCCCCTAAGTTTGCTCATAGTCTGTACAGAGAGATCCCATAAAACTATGGCAGCATAGGTATTCCCCTGTACTGAGCACAATTCAGCAGGAACAGTCCCTTAAGTTTGCTCATAGTCTGTACAGAGAGATCCCATAAAACTATGGCAGCATAGGTATTCCCTGTACTAAGCACAATTCAGCAGGAACAGCCCCTAAATTTGCTCATAGTCTGTACAGAGAAATCCCATAAAATGATGGCAGCATAGGTATTCCCTGTACTAAGCACAATTCAGCAGGAACAGTCCCCTAAGTTTGCTCATAGTCTGTACAGAGAGATCCCATAAAACTATGACAGCATAGGTATTCCCCTGTACTAAGCACAATTCAGCAGGAACAGCCCCTAAGTTTGCTCATAGTCTGTACAGAGAGATCCCATAAAACTATGGCAGCATAGGTATTCCTCTGTACTAAGCACAATTCAGCAGGAACAGCCCCCTTTGTTGTTTCATAGCTAGTCCAGCGAGACTAAACTAAAGCAGCTTGCCTTTTGAGCTTAATTGACCCATTATTTCCCAGAAGACTTAGTTTTCCTGCTACTACCCTTGACATTTCCTATCGGACCATCTCGTAAGCAGCAGCCCTTGTGCAGCGAGTCTTTTTCTGGAATAATTTAAGCGTGGCAAGTAAGCTCCTGTTGCAAGGAGAGCGAGAAGGATAGAGCTTGTAACTGTCAGGCGTACAAGGCATCCGCCAGCCCAGGTGTTGCCTTACTCCAATCAAGGTGTCAGCAACCTTGCAGTTCAGTATCTCCTGTCAATCATCTGCATATTAAAAAACCTGCCATCAGCAACTTCATCCACAGCTCCAGCTTTAATTACAGCCTTGTTTTTACCTTCTGTTGTATTCTGATAAAGCCAGGGAGATGTTTGCTGCCAGAACGTTTTATATGGAACATGTATTATAAGGGATGATGTACCCCCTACTGTAAATGATAAGGATATTGGAAGTCACTGAGGGGTTCTGTGACCATATAAAGGCACAAGGCTGCAGTCTGAGTTATACAGGGAACTCTGAGTATCACTCATGTATTATAAGGGATAATGTACCCCCTACTGTAAATGATAAGGATATTAGAAGTCACTGAGGGGTTCTTCTGTGACCATATAAAGGCACAAGGCTGCAGGCTGAGTTATACAGGGAACTCTGAGTATCACTCGTGTATTATAAGGGATAATGTACCCCCTACTGTAAATGATAAGGATATTAGAAGTCACTGAGGGGTTCTTCTGTGACCATATAAAGGCACAAGGCTGCAGGCTGAGTTATACAGGGAACTCTGAGTATCACTCATGTATTATAAGGGATAATGTACCCCCTACTGTAAATGATAAGGATATTAGAAGTCACTGAGGGGTTCTTCTGTGACCATATAAAGGCACAAGGCTGCAGGCTGAGTTATACAGGGAACTCTGAGTATCACTCATGTATTATAAGGGATAATGTACCCCCTACTGTAAATGATAAGGATATTAGAAGTCAGAGGGGTTGTTCTGTGACCATATAAAGGCACAAGGCTGCAGGCTGAGTTATACAGGGAACTCTGAGTATCACTCATGTATTATAAGGGATAATGTACCCCCTACTGTAAATGATAAGGATATTATAAGTCACTGAGGGGTTGTTCTGTGACCAAATAAAGACACAAGGCTGCAGTCTGAGTTATACAGGGAACTCTGAGTATCACTCATGTATTATAAGGGATAATGTACCCCCCTATATTACATTATTGAATATGAAGCTGAGCAATACAGGAAACTCTGGGGGTATTTTTCACTGTACTGTGTTAACAGCCCTTTAAGCATTCTGCTTCTTACAGATAACCTTAAAAGACACCAAGGCCTCTTTGGATATGATTTCATTGTGCTACCAGAGCCCTGCTGTCCTTTGATATCTTTAGAATGGCTGAAATCTAATATTTAACTCTGATACATTCACACTTAACTTTGAAAGCTGATCATCTTCCTCATTTGTTTCCTATAAATCATGTTGTTTTTCTGAATGCCGTACTCCTAACAGTAACCCAGAAATACCTTTACCTGACAGATAATATAAATATATATATATATATATATATATATATATATATATATATATATATATATATATATATATATATATATATATATATAACTCATATCTTGTTGATTGGTTGAACCTGCAGGACTGCAGTGACACTATCCGGCCAGCAGGTGGTGTTGTAGGGGAGATTTGGAAGGTCCCATGGGGCAGTTTTGATGACTTGGGGGATACCCAGTCTTCCCCTATATATTTATTAAACCTGTTGTTTCCATTTTTTTTTTCTTTTATCATCACCTCCGCTCGGCCAAACCTTTCTCTGGCTTCCAGAACATAATCGCTCTCTTCCATAAAAAGCCTGTAATTGTACTTGGCCACTACCATCAGCAAATCCATCACATAGTTGTACATTAGCGCCTGAATGTCTCCTGCCCCTAAACCTTCCAGCTTTTTAATATCCTCTGGACACCAGTCTTCCCAGGGAAGCTTACTCAGGCCTTTGCTACATTTCAGTTTGAATCTCCTAATACACTCTCCTCTTTGTTTGTTTAAAGAGGCCATGCACCAGATTATTGGTATGTTTCAGGCATTCATCAATTAAGAAATTGCGTTTTTTAATATTTTCTTTGTTAAATTGAGTCTCCGCCTAAAATAATTCTTGTATAGTTAAAAAAAAAAAACGGTAACTTTCCATGTAAACATGTTCACTAGTTTTATTATAAATGTAATCAATACTGAAAGCAGGTTTTATTTATCCTTTTGTGTTCTCTGTGTGTGATGCTTTACAATTTCATGCTAGTCGGGTCTTCTCGCAGGAGTTTTAAGCAAATTTGTTTCATAATTCACAACCAGGAGAAAAGAGAATAAATATAAAGTTAGATACTGCTTTCATCCAGCATGTGCATTTACACCCATTTGTAAAACCAGCAAAAATGCTTAATGAATGTGTTTGGAGAGTTGCTACATTTTGTGTGGTGGACCCCAATAAGGTTAGAGGTTTTCAGACTTTTGAGGTTGTGTCTCCCTAACTTCGCGGTCAAATAATTGGTCATGCCAGTTGGTACCCAGGACACAAATAAACACTCACCCCAAATCTCCCCCCTAACTGGCCTTCAGACTGGGCCCCCTTAGCTCATAACAAGGTTACAGATATATAGAAACATTGGGGTGTCACCCTGCTATAGTTCCAGGGGTACCCAGGGCACAAATAAGCACTCACCCCAAATCTCCTCCTAACTGACCTTCAGACTGGGCCCCCTTAGCTCATAACAAGGTTACACATATATAGAAACATTGGGGTGTCACCCTGCTATAGTTCCAGGGGTACCCATGGTACAAATAAACACTCACCCCAAATCTCCCCCTAACTGACCTTCAGACTGGGCTCCCTTAGCTCATAACAAGGTTACAGATATATAGAAACATTGGGGTAACAGTCACCCTGCTATAGTTCCAGGGGTACCCAGGGTACAAATAAACACTCACCCCAAATCTCCCCCTAACTGACCTTCAGACTGGGCCCCCTTAGCTCATAACAAGGTTACAGATATATAGAAACATTGGGGTAACAGTCACCCTGCTATAGTTCCAGGGGTACCCAGGGTACAAATAAGTACTCACCCCAAATCTCCCCCTAACTGACCTTCAGACTGGGCCCCCTTAGCTCATAATAAGGTTACAGATATATAGAAACATTGGGGTGTCACCCTGCTATAGTTCCAGGGGTTTGGGCCATGAATCTGTGGGCAAATTATAGTGCCTACGAATGATGTTGGTTTCACTTGTGTTTCACTCAGATGGTAAAATAATCTCCTTATTCCCACATTACTTTATCAGCAGACACATTATGGACAGTGAATTATATTTCTAGGGAGGCTGCACATTTACAGTACTTATATAGAAAGAAGACATTTAGATTATTCTCCGGGAATGACAAATGTGCTCATAAAATGTACTGCTAGAATTCCCATCCTACCTGTGGCTGCGTGCAGCATGTGTCCAACACTGGGTGTCCAATTAATCTTAGCACGCATGGCACCCTCCTTTAACACAAAACTAATTATCTATTTCTGGTTTCTGTGCTTTGGAATATTTCTGCACATATTGAAACCCAAGTCTAGACACTGTGACATATAAGTTTAGCGGTTTGGGGGCATATCCTTTATTTCATTGTAAGTTTATGGTATGCCCAGAACATTCCTTCTCTGTATATTTGTATTTATACATATGGGAGGAGGAGGTGCCATATTGATTCCCTTAGACAGTACAGTATGAGGGAATAGCTTATTGTGTGCCCAGAACATTACTTCTCTGTATATTTGTATTTATACATATAGGAGGAGGTGCCATATTGATTCCCTTAGACAGTACAGTATGAGGGTATAGCTTATTGTGTGCCCAGAACATTCCTTCTCTGTATATTTGTATTTATACATATGGGGGGAGGGAGGTGCCATATTGATTCCCTTAGACAGTACAGTATGAGGGTATAGCTTATTGTGTGCCCAGAACATTCCTTCTCTGTATATTTGTATTTATACATATGGGAGGAGGTGCCATATTGATTCCCTTAGACAGTACAGTAGAGGGTATAGCTTATTGTATGCCCAGAACATTCCTTCTCTGTATATTTGTATTTATACATATGGGAGGAGGTGCCATATTGATTCCCTTAGACAGTACAGTATGAGGGTATAGCTTATTGTGTGCCCAGAACATTCCTTGTCTGTATATTTGTATTTATACATATGGGAGGAGGTGCCATATTGATTCCCTTAGACAGTACAGTATGAGGGTATAGCTTATTGTGTGCCCAGAACATTCCTTCTCTGTATATTTGTATTTATACGTATGGGAGGAGAGAGGTGCCATATTGATTCCCTTAGACAGTACAGTATGAGGGTATAGCTTATTGTGTGCCCAGAACATTCCTTCTCTGTATATTTGTATTTATACATACGGGAGGAGGTGCCATATTGATTCCCTTAGACAATACAGTATGAGGGTATAGCTTATTGTGTACCCAGAACATTCCTTCTCTGTATATTTGTATTTATACATATGGGAAGAGGAGGTGCCATATTGATTCCCTTAGACAGTACAGTATGAGGGTATAGCTTATTGTGTGCCCAGAACATTCCTTCTCTGTATATTTGTATTTATACATATGGGAGGAGGGAGGTGCCATATTGATTCCCTTAGACAGTACAGTATGAGGGTATAGCTTATTGTGTGCCCAGAACATTCCTTCTCTGTATATTTGTATTTATACATATGGGAGGAGGGAGGTGCCATATTGATTCCCTTAGACAGTACAGTATGAGGGTATAGCTTATTGTGTGCCCAGAACATTCCTTCTCTGTATATTTGTATTTATACATATGGGAGGAGGTGCCATATTGTTTCAGTAAATTTTCCGTTTAATCACTTACTTTTGCCTGACTTTGTCTCACTTTACAGGGGAAAGAGTTAACGTAGGAAGGAGTGCATCTCTGCCAAGGGCACATACTTCGTATTTTGTAGTCGTAAAGTTTGTTCGATGCTTTTTAATTTCCAAGTCCCTAATAAATAATTCAGCATTCTGCCCTATATCTTACTTTGCAGCCTTTAAGAATGTGCTTAATGCCCTAATCGTTCTTTCTGCGAATGCTGTTGAATGTGTTGCATTTGTAGCTGCGTTCCAAGCGTTTTGCGTGTGCATTAAATGAGCGGAACAACCCTGACATGCTGCCTGCGCACTGCCTGTGGGGTTTATTGCTTTCCTGATGCTCTGACCCCCCCTTCCCCTTCTAACAAACATAGAAAAGATAATGATTTGCTTCAAAGACCACTGCGATTTATTTTGGGTGAAAGAAAAGAAAGATGTGGAACAATTGTTTCTTGCATTGACTGATCTTTTTAATAGATCTGTAAAAGAGAATTGGCAACAAGGCACTGAAACTTGTTTAATGAGACCAAGTCTTCATTATCCTTTCTCCGACTGAAATTGAAGGAGAGCTGGAGCACAAACTAAATGTCGCTAGAAATGCTGTATTTTATATACAGAACTTAAGGGTTAGCTGCTCTATTACACTAATGATCCAGCCCTTTAACCTTGTGCACAGCAGCTCCCCACTTGGTATCTTGTTAGGCAATGTTTTGAGTGTCTGTGTCCCTGCACATGCTCAGTGTGCTCTGTACAGTGGCACAGATCCAATCTGTTATATACTTTGTAAGCAGCAGTCCTGTCCTGCTTTATGGCAGCTGAGATCCTAGCTATCTGTATAACAGAGCATTCTGTCCCAGTGGCTGCACAGATCCTATCTGATCCCCATTGTAAGCAGCAGTCCTGCTCTGCTTTATGGCAGCTGAGATTCTAGCTATTTGTATAACAGAGCATTCTGTGCCAGTGGCTGCACAGATCCTGTCTGATCCCCATTGTAAGCAGCAGTCCTGTCCTGCTTTATGGCAGCTGAGATTCTAGCTATCTGTATAACAGAACATTCTGTCCCAGTAGCTGCACAGATCTTATCTGATCCCCATTGTAAGCAGCAGTCCTGTCCTGCTTTATGGAAGCTGAGATTCTAGCTATCTGTATAACAGAGCATTCTGTCCTAATGGCTGCACAGATCCTATCAGATCCCCACTGTAAGCAGCAGTCATTCCCTGCAGTGGCGGAACTACCGGGGGAGCAGGGGGTGCGATTGGACCAGGGCCCAAACCCCCTAAGGGTCTCCGGCAGCTCACGCACTGGCGATTTCCGCCCGCAACGGCCGATTTGCAGCCAGATAATATTGTACAGAGCATTCTGTCCCAGTGGCTGCACAGATCCTATCTGATCCCCGTTGTAAGCAGCAGTCCTGTCCTGCTTTATGGCAGCTGAGATTCTAGCTATCTGTATAACAGAGCATTCTGTCCCAGTGGCTGCACAGATCCTATCTGATCCCCATTGTAAGCAGCAGTCCTGCCCTGCTTTATGGCAGCTGAGATTCTAGTTATCTGTATAACAGAGCATTCTGTCCCAGTGGCTGCACAGATCCTATCAGATCACCATTGTAAGCAGCAGTCCTGTCCTGCTTTATGGCAGCTGAGATTCTAGCTATCTGTATAACAGAGCATTCTGTCCCAGTGGCTGCACAGATCCTATCTGATCCCCATTGTAAGCAGCAGTCCTGTCCTGCTTTATGGCAGCTGAGATTCTAGCTATCTGTATAACAGAGCATTCTTTCCCAGTGGCCGCACAGATCCTATCTGATCCCCATTGTAAGCAGCAGTCCTGTCCTGCTTTATGGCAGCTGAGATTCTAGCTATGTAGAGCATTATATATTAAAATAAAATATATATGAAAAAAATGGAAATGTGATTCAGTGAAACCTCAATTTTACATCCCCTGATTTTAAGTTTTCCCTCATTTTACATTTTTGTTTTGTGGTCCCACCTATGTATTTTGCAAAATACATTTCCCTGATTTTACATTTTCCTGTATTTTACACCATTTTTTTTCTGTTCCCCTAAAAACATAAACTGGGGTTCTTCTGTATGTTGATGTCACTTAAAGGGCACAATGTAAATTTGCTTCCCAAATCAAATCTCTCCAATCGGGAGTTAAAAATACGTTTCCTGGGCAATATTGCGGAAATATCCTTTCTCTCCCAGGAGAGAAAAAGCTGTAGGGGTTCAGCACTGGAAGGAAATGGGTTAACGATAAAGCCATTAAGAACCAGATCCAGCTTTGCCATCAATTTCTCTGCCGACCCTAATTAAATTGATGCATGCCTAGGAAAACTTGCGGTTCGCCACATTCTTTGGACTTTGTTTACCGAGCATGTTTCAGCCCCGCTGTGCTTCTGTTCCGCTGTCCCTGTAAACAAGCCTCGTCTGATTCTGTGCATCACAGCTACTAATGAAGGCACCGGCGCAGGGTGTCAGAGAGCATTTCATTAGTCGGTGGGCGGACGCGCTGCTATTCACTTGTTCTTCCTTGGCCCGTCTCCCTCCCTCCTAGCCCACGAAGCTGCCTCTCTCACTCTCTCTTTCATATTCTTTTAATGGGGATGGATTAGTGGCTTGAGGCTGGGTAAAAGTTACTGACGGTGGCCTGAATATTGGGGAAAAACTCCAAAATGATGTTATTTTTTGGGATTGTGGTATATTTTTGTGTCAAATTCATTGTGTTTTATTTAAAGTAAGCTCTCCATTTAAATTGAAGGCGGCTGCCATGACAGGTATTTTGCAGTACGTACAGGTTCCTGCATAGTCATTATATAAGTTCAGCGGGACAACTGGCAAGTTCTAAAGGCATTCAGGCTAAATGAACCGGCTCAGATTTATTACAAGTACTTACTAAGAAGCAACAGTCAAGGGCTAGGTGAGCAACGTGTTGCTTTCGGGCCACTGGTTGGGGATCACTTTTTGTTAATTGTAAGGGATACTCAAGACTGCCTTCCCTAGGGTCAGTTTCATCAGGAACCAGTTAACCTGTATGTGTGTGTTGGGGTTTTGGAGGAACCTGGAACCTGGACTACTTACAAGAAACCCACACACAGACACGGGGAGACCATACACACTCCTAGCAGAGAGTGCCGTCACTGGAATCTAACACCAGCCTTTCAAGGAGTTCAGTGTTTAGCTGGCCATTGATGTGCAGATTATTAGGCTATATCAGATGAACGAACGTCCGCTCCAATCTTCCAACCTACAACTAACCATTCAGATTAAAACAAAGTAGTTAAAAGAACAAATCACACGATGCTCGGGCATTGATTGACAGCGCGCAATTGTTAGAAATAGCAAATAGCAGTTACAGTTTCCAATTGATATTCGGATAGGCAAAAGGTGCAGAGAAATTATCGGTAGCCAATATAAATCTTTTAACCTGTCTGATCGACTGAACAACCGATCGCCATGGCACGAAAAATGTCGGCACAAACCCCAGATGGTCCGAATATCGTACGAAACGAAGATGGGATCTTTGCATCAATGACCAGCTTAACCCACTGAGCCATCTTTATCGTATAAGTTCAATGGGTAGGTTTTCTGCAGTCACCTCTACAGCAGTTTTTGACATTGTTTGGTGATTACTGCTTGGAATCATTGCTTGTTCAAGGAGATGCTCGAGGATAAAGATTAAAGGCAGATTAGTCGTCTAGCGACAAATATCCTCTTATTCGGGGCAACTAATCTCCCGAACTGCCTCCCTCGAGAATGTTAATTGCCAGCGGGATAGCAATTGGTGAGCTTAGTTTTCCGAAGTTGCCACACGAGGAAACTTAGGGAGACTTCGGAAAGCTAAGTGCTCCGAGTGCCATTGCACGGCTGGAGGCAGTTTGGGAAGATCAGTCGCCCGGAGAAGAGGCGATTTATCGCCGGACGACTAAATCTCTCCAAATGTGAGCGTGGAAGGCAGGTGAAGCAGGAAGAGATGTTACTAAAGGAGGCAGTGGTGTAAAAAGAAAAGTAAGGTAAGAATTCAAAGGAGGAGAAGGATGGTGAATGGAAGGAATATAAAAGGGGGAAGACAATAGAATGAAGATGAGATACTAGAAGTTGCCGGTGGAATAAGAAGACTGAAAGGTAAAAAGTCAGTGGAGCAGAAGGACAAGAAGCTGAAGTAACAAACTATATACAGAGATGGTGGAGAAAGTCAGTTGTGTGGAATGAAGTAGTACAGAAGGCAGATGAGGAAGATGGGAGCACCCTAGGAATGGAGATCCCATGGAGCAGAATGAAGGTTTGTTAGGGAAACAGGACATGTTGGGGAAAGCAGTAGAATGAAAAGGACTGGATTTTGTTTGCTGTAAGTTTATCATTAACATTTTCTGTTTCATTTTAACAGCAAGTGTCTCCCTGCTCTCTGTTCCAGCATCTCCTCCAGGCTCCCAGGAGCCCACACTGCCTTTCCTACATACTCTACGCCCCTAAGCAGCAACTTCCTCCCTGTTGGATCCTCCTGCACTCAGGCTTTTTTTCTCCAGTCTTGGCGCTTATTCCTTGTCGATTAAAGAACGCTCTTCCTTTTCCCCCCGTTGAGTCCCTAGTCATCTGTATGCATGTTCTGTTGTTCTTTTAATTTTCCCACATAAATGTGCTGCGCTGCGGAATATTTTTCCACGTTATAAATAAATTATAGCTACAATGTGCCCGGCATATTAAGCCCCAGATCACAATAACTGGAGGAAAAATTCACACAGAGCAGGAAACATTTCAAGCTGCAGCCAATCTTTGTACCTTTTTGGGGCAGCGCATCTCAACTGATCTCTAAATGCCAAGATCTACAGCCAATTCCCTTGGTGATCAGGAGGGGCCACACTTGCATATAAATGCTCAGAGTCTTCAGCATTGTATGAACCACATGATCAATGAATGTCTTGATATCCTATGATCTCGTATGTTGGCACGTTCTTTGACCAACCGCCTTTACAGACCTGTTTTGGGCATCCCCATTGTAGTTTTCAATACGGCAGTGTTTAAGCCACTTTGACCAATTTCAGTCATAGCACCTTGACAATATGCTCATGCTGAATGAACAGATCTAAAGGCAAGAAGGAGTTGTGGTTCTTCTCATTTCCCCATCTGCTGGGGCCCCATCCAATGCTTAAACCTTGACTTCAACCTTGAGCCGCAGAAGATGTAGAAATGAGAAAAGCCACAACTCCTTCTTGGCTTTAGATCTATTCTTATAGCATGAGCACATAGGACACTGTTATAAGACTAGTTACACAGTTGCACAATATACAACTCTTAAGGTGGCCATACACGGGCCGATCAAAGCTGCCGACAGACCGTGGCGGCAGCTTGTTGGCCCATGTATGGGACCCTCCGGTGGGCTGCCACGATCGATATCTGGCCGAAAGTCGGCCAGATGTCGATCAACAGGACTAAAAATCCGGTTGGATCGCAGTCACATCTGTTCATTGATGCCCCTTACCCTTTGTTTATGATCCAAACGTTGGGCCGTAGGGTGGGTATATCAGGGAGAGATCCGCTTGTTTGTCGACATTGCTGAACGAGCGAATCTCTGTGTATGGCCACCTTTAAGCCTATGGGGTAGTCACCATATATGGATGAACAACAAGTTGACCCATATACGGGCCTCTTAACTCAAAGAACTCTCTGATGTCAGAGTACAGGGAATGGGCAAGTCATTCCGATACTTGTTGAGGTCTGTTTTTGACCCCATTTTAACCAAATGTGGACACCTAGAGATTTCTTGGAAACGCCAAAACAGAATGAACTATTTAAAGAGCAGACCGATGTATTGTGCCCTTAATTGTAAAAAAAAATTTAAAAAAATGGCAGTTTTATGGAGGTTAGAATTGGTGCTTTTCAATGTTGTCTTTTCTATTGATGTCCACTGGAAGGAATATGTTAAAGTCTTAGAGTCTTCTTCTGTGCACCTAGAGATTTCAAGTCCATAGCCTACCTCATTGCCTCTGATCAAACATAGGACTTACTGGCATCTGTAAACATCTATTACACAACACAGAATCTCTCAGCGCTGGATAATCTCGTGTTCCAACCAGTCTCTACAAAACACTAGTATTTTTAACATTACAACATATGTGACCATATGTCGGCACTTCCAAGATAGGGTTTCTATTCAGAGATAGTCAGCCATAAGGACTCCAAGCTTTCAACACATTGAAATGCACAGGGAATTGAACAGACTTACAGAAAGTGCAGCGTTTTAGCAAATATTCCCACGTTCTCTCTTCCCCCTCCGGAGCCAACACGTCACGTGCAGACAAAACTTTTTTTACTTTGCGCACTTAAAGTCAACAGGATTGAGTGACAGATCTGAAATAACTTTTTAGGCATCCTTTTAAAATGACTTTCTCAATCGTGAGACTGGTATGTGCTCAAGAAAAAAAGTTCTGCTTTACCGTTGTAAGGTTTTTATATTGAGATGTGCTCAATCTAGCTTGACAGACATGTGTAATATTGTGTAAATTAGTTTATTTTTGTGGGAAAACAAAGACTTCCCAATACTTTTCCTTTCGGTGCTTGCTTAGTGGTACGTATTCCGGTATTCATTGTAGTCCCATCCATGGCCGTATATATTATGATATATTATGATTTGGTCAGGTGGAATACAATCCATTCCATATTGTACCCCCAAAATGGACATATAACTTGTTTTGTGTCAATAAAAATACTTAATCATTTGGCCTGTAGGAGTTGTCCCGGGCAGTGATGACTTATCTGTATATGTAAACCTTAAAGGGTTGTTCACCTTTAAATTAACTTTAAGTATGATGCAGATATTGATCTTCTAAGACAATTTGCAATTGGTTTTCATTTTGTATTATTTTGGCCTTTTGAGTTATTTGGCTTTTTATTCGACAGCTCTCCAGTTTGCAATTTCTAGTTCATCAATCTGTAGGCGATGACTTGTTAGATTTCTGTATCTCGTATGACCCTTATGTGAGAGTGGTGCAGGTAATATCTTATCTGTATTCAGGGAAAATACTGCAAACACATACACAAAAAAATGGATTGACCGGCAAAGAATCCCCAGCCCCGTGGGTTGCGCTTGGAAAAACAGCCAACGTAGCTATTTCAACTTAAAGTCATATGTTGGTTCTAATTGTTTATCTCGGTCACCAGAGCCTGGCCTAGTAGTGTTGACCCCCAAGGCAACACTACTTGGCTTAGAGCCTTCCCTTTAATAGTGGCCCTGTGTCTATATGTGTAGGTCTTAAAGACTTCGCACCCCTATAAAAAGGGCAATACCTTTGGGGAAAATTGCAAATGACAAGAACCTTCCTATAGAATATGCCCTCCCAGCTATATCTTTGCACAAACAGGGCAGGGACTGGTAGTTGGGGAATTGAGGTAAATTTGTAATATTTGACCCTAGCTGCTGAATTTGCAGGTACAGGTATTGTATTCTATAGGAAATAAACTTTTTTTTCTTCTTTTTTGGACAAAATCTCTGAAATCTGAATTAATTCCTGCCATAACATCTGCCCCGCCTTACTTTACTAGTGAATCCTATATAATAAAGTTGAAGTGTCTCTGCGTCCAGTCCCTGTGTCCGTGGGATTGCGCTACTGTGCATGTGCCCCAAGGACCGTCTCTGGCGAATTTTCTACATATGTTCTAGCGCCCATTAATTTAACGGGCTTAATGTCTAGTATAATATAATACCCTGGATAATCCAGAGTATCAATTTATTTGCATATCATTGTTTATGCATAGACAACCATACTGGCAAACAGGTTTCGTGGGGTCATCGGCCAATTAGAAACAAGGATTTCAGTTCCTAACGACAATATCCAAAAATTACCTATTTTGGGGACGTGGTCAGTTATTTACATAAGCGGGGGCCCGTCTCTCTAGTAATTCATACTCTCTGATTCTCCGTTTGTCTTGAAAAAGGGCTGAAAATCCTACTTTATTAAACATCGTTAATTGGTGTTACAAAACAAGTCGAAAGCAATTTATTTGCTGACATGTAAAGACTCGCGCTCAAACCAG
Organism: Xenopus laevis; assembly: GCF_017654675.1. Taxonomy (NCBI): domain Eukaryota; kingdom Metazoa; phylum Chordata; class Amphibia; order Anura; family Pipidae; genus Xenopus; species Xenopus laevis. The sequence continues at coordinate 8,122,726 of NC_054385.1, forward strand.
CGTCACCAGAGATGGAATTATCAGGTTTGGTTTTTTTTTTTTTTTTTAATGCCTTCAGAGGTTAATAAATAAATCACAAATCCAACCTCAAAGAAGGGGGGAGATTGCAGATGTATTTTTTATGTATTTGATAGAATAAATTGGGTTCGGTTGCATTTCCCCAAGCGTGGCGTGTAAGATTTGATTTGCTAATTACATCCGTAATAGGCCCCTTTCTCCTTATTATTCTGTCTCGATTTTTTTTGAAGGGCTAAAAACTATGTTTTATGCATTTTTGTACTAAAATTAGAATGAATTTAGAATATTTATATTAATCTCAGCCATAAAGCAGGACAGGACTGCTGCCTACAATTGGGATCAGATAGGATCTGTGCAGCCATTGGGACAGAATGCTCTGTTATACAGATAGCTAGAATCTCAGCTGCCATAAAGCAGGACAGGACTGCTGGTTACAATGGGGATCAGATAGGATCTGTGCAGCCACTGGGACAGAATGTTCTGTTATACAGATAGCTAGAATCTCAGCTGCCATAAAGCAGGGTAGGACTGCTGCTTACAATGGAGATCAGATAGGATCTGTGCAGCCACTGGGACAGAATGTTCTGTTATACAGATAGCTAGAATCTTAGCTGCCATAAAGCAGGACAGGACTGCTGCTTACAATGGGGATCAGATAGGATCTGTGCAGCCACTGGGACAGAATGCTCTGTTATACATATAGCTAGAATCTCAGCTGCCATAAAGCAGGACAGGACTGCTGGTTACAATGGGGATCAGATAGGATCTGTGCAGCCACTGGGACAGAATGCTCTGTTATACAGATAGCTAGAATCTCAGCTGCCATAAAGCAGGACAGGACTGCTGCTTACAATGGGGATCAGATAGGATCTGTACAGCCACTGGGACAGAATGCTCTGTTATACAGATAGCTAGAATCTCAGCTGCCATAAAGCAGGACAGGACTGCTGCTTACAATGGGGATCAGATAGGAAATGTGCAGCCACTGGGACAGAATGCTCTGTTATACAGATAGCTAGAATCTCAGCTGCCATAAAGCAGGACAGGACTGCTGCTTACAATGGGGATCAGATAGGATCTGTGCAGCCACTGGGATAGAATGCTCTGTTATACAGATAGCTAGAATCTCAGCTGCCATAAAGCAGGACAGGACTGCTGCTTACAATGGGGATCGGATAGGATCTGTGCAGCCACTGGGACAGAATGTTCTGTTATACAGATAGCTAGAATCTCAGCTGCCATAAAGCAGGGCAGGACTGCTGCTTACAATGAGGATCAGATAGAATCTGAGCCACTTCCATATGCAAGCATAACATTTAGATCTGGTTTTGATACTGGATTGCTGAGTTCCCTACTCCCACCATTCCTCTGTAGCTAAACCATCCCCCACCATTGCTAAACTATATCTCCCAGCATGCTCAGCCAGCTGCAGGGATCAACATTCAGAAAAATGCTGAGAAGGACATTCTGCCGCTCCATTCAAGGGACTTGTTTCAGAAATGTGTCTAGCTCAGCCCGAGAGATTGCATTGGCAAGGAATAGTTCATTATATTCTGCAGACTGCAGGGAGCGTCCAGGCCTGAGAGCTTTATTGATTGTGGTTTGGCAGCAACGAAATTCCTTATGTCTCTATTAGCATATAGTTAGCAGTGACCTTTGTTCTCCTGCAAGAGACAACGCATTTCTGCTGAGCCCAGGAACATAGAAGCGCCGTCTACGATCCAACAGCAAGAACACCACCGCCTGTCTGTCACTCACTCGGGAATGAAGAGTAAAACTGGTGATAACATGTCACTGTGTCTGGCCAAGAACAGCGCTTCGTTCTAGTTGGTTAAAGAACTTTGTGGCTAAATTAGATGTTGCCCCACAATATGGGATAAAGGACACATTTTTGGCCCACCAGGGCTCTGGGAGAAAACTGAGTGGACCTGTTGGCTTGGGTGGAGGAGTAGTGCGATGGGTGGTGGACCCTTGACTCTGGTCGTGACCCTGGGCACCCAATTCTGACACTGGTTTCCATAAATATTGAGTCTTACAGGGGTTGTTCACCTTTAAATTAACTGTTAGTATGACGTAGAGCGTGATATTTTGAGACAATTTGCAATTGGTTTCCACTTTTTATTATCTGTGGTTTTTGCATTATTTAGCAGCTCTCCAGTTTGCAATCTCATCAATCTGGTTGCTAGCAACCATGCATTGATATAAATAACAGACTGGAATATGAATAGGCCAGGGACTGAATAGAAAGTTGAGCAATAAAAACAATAAATGTGTGGCCTGATTGAGCATTCGGTTTTTCGATGCGGTCGGTGACCCCTGTTTTAGAACTTGAAAGAGCCAGAAGAAGACAAGTAATTCAAAAACTATTAATTAAGAAAACAATTAAGGCCAATTGAAAATGTGCTTAGAGTTAGACATTCTGTAACATACTAAAAGTCAAGTTAAAGGTGAACCACCCCTTCAAACAGTTTAGGCATTTTTTTTTAACATACCTGATATTTACTAATAATAATTCCTCCACCTAACTTTTTTTTTTTTTTTGGTGAAACCAATGGAGCGTATTCGTTTTCTCAAGGTAGCATGAGTCAAGTTGTTGCTCCAGGGTGATATTGCTAGGAACAAGAGTTAAGGTGACCATACGCAGCCATTCACCAATTTGGCATCTTAATGACCCATATATGGGGCCTTCTCTTGTTGTGTCCCATCAATATCTGGCCAAAACTGGGCAGACATCAGGCATTTTGGAAAATCTAAAATCAGTAGGCTCACATTATGATTCCATCTTTGGCCCAAATGATTGGACCACTTGGATCCACTTATAATTCACGATCTTGCCAAAACTATGAAAGTATGGCCAGCTTTGAGGACCAGCCTCACAGCTAGCAAGTACGTTTTAAAGACCTCAATGTTGGGCTTGTTCACCATGATACCAGGAAGACTTCTGGTGAGCCCAAGTGTCAGTGGACTCTCCAACTTACCTAACCACATGGCCTTGTGTGCCTACACTGTGGCCATTAAGAAGAAAAGTGGACATTTGAGGGAAAGTTAGATGTTTGAGGAGCAGATCTCAAGTTTGCAGGTGGGCACTTCCTTCTGGAGAACATAGTAATATCATACTTAAAAAGAAATATATGGAGTATTTGTATCTGAGAATGAAGAAGATAATGGTTCTGGTTCTTATTGTGATGTGCATTGTAATATTGGGTAAGATGGTAATGGTACTCCGATGGTAATGGTACTCCGCCCAAGGACAAATGCATTATGAAAGTCAATACTGAAGGAAGCCCTGAAATGCTTTCATTTATCTTTCTAGATACATTGATGATGTCATCAGCCGGATCGATAGAATGTTCCCTGAAATGACCATCCAATTATCAAGACCTAACGGGAGCTCGGCAATGTTGCTGGTAAGTCGGTCATCTTCATGTTGCTGCTTTCAGCCTCATGGATCAAAACGTTTTTATAGAATAAAAACCTGAATGGGCTGAGATCGGCAGGGTCTTGGCTTATCATGACCTTATACAATTTGGGAAGTAAGGGGTCCATCAATAACGGACTGAAACCCACAGGCCAAGACTGGGAGTCAAAATAAGTCCTGGTATTCCAAGTACACATAGGACCAAATAGTCCTCCACCAACCCACTAAATAGTGATTGTCTATGGGACCTTACAGCAGCCACTCTGGCATTTGCCAGACCCCACAGATTGCCAGTCCGGGCCTGGATACCCATTGTTCTTATAAATATTACATTGTGTTGTTATTTCTCCTTCAAACTTTAATCATGAAGATGCTGAGCATGTCCATCTTTCTGGATGCGGGAGGTTTAATGAACAGCGGCGCTGCATTTTGGGGGAGTGCCTTGATACTAATTGCACACGACACGTACTGTATTGTGCATTTTCTTATGCCGACTGCCGGCTCTTAATTAGAAAGTGGCCTTTGCGGACTCCGCATTGTCTGCTAATTCAATTTCAGCAGTCCCTTCCTTCCAGGAGCAGGTGTTTTGTTCTCTGCTTAATTAGGCACCCTGTTTTTGGCCTCTCCTATTTTTTCTTTCCAAGGGGAAAATATCAGCCTCCCAGAGGCCCCCATCTTCCGTCTGGTCAGTTTTCTTTATTAGGATTGGTACCTGTGCAGTAATAATACGTGATGCTGTGCAGCCCTGGGTATTGCAGACGCTTACAAAAAACAATTTAATTAATAAATTAGCTGTAATGGGGAATTCTGGATAGCAGTAATTGTCTCATGCTCTTTTAAAGAGACCCCTGTATATTTTATTTGTTTGTCTAATGAAAATATTGAAAATCACAGGTATTGTGGTATTCCTAATGCAGGTCTTTCCCTAGATTTTATAAAGCTGTTTCTTCTTGATTCTGCCATCTATTCTCATTCATCTGTTCCAGGAAACAAATATGGCAGCTCCCTCCCATATGTATAATCTATGTGTGTATAAATATATGTAAAGTAAAGTTATTTACATTAAGCTATACCCTCATACTGTACTGTCTAAGGGAATCAATATGGCACCTCCTCCCATATGTATAAATACAAATATACAGAGAAGGAATGTTCTGGGCACACAATAAGCTATACCCTCATACTGTACTGTCTAAGGGAATCAATATGGCACCTCCTCCTCCCATATGTATAAATACAAATATACAGAGAAGGAATGTTCTAGGCACACAATAAGCTATACCCTCATACTTTACTGTCTAAGGGAATCAATATGGCACCTCCCACTCATATGTATAAATACAAATTTACAGAGAAGGAATGTTCTGGGCACACAATAAGCTATACCCTCATACTGTACTGTCTAAGGGAATCAATATGGCACCTCCCACCCATATGTATAAATACAAATATACAGAGAAGGAATGTTCTGGGCACACAATAAGCTATACCCTCATACTGTACTGTCTAAGGGAATCAATATGGCACCTCCCACCCATATATAAATACAAATATACAGAAAAGGAATGTTCTGGGCACACAATAAGCTATACCCTCATACTGTACTGTCTAAGGGAATCAATATGGCACCTCCCTCCTCCCATATGTATAAATACAAATATACAGAGAAGGAATGTTCTGGGCCCACAATAAGCTATACCCTCATACTGTACTGTCTAAGGGAATCAATATGGCACCTCCCACCCATATATAAATACAAATATACAGAAAAGGAATGTTCTGGGCACACAATAAGCTATACCCTCATACTGTACTGTTTGTTCAAAGGAAAACAAAAAAACTAATTGTCTGCCGTCTAAAATGTATGTTAATATATTATATGAAGGCCAACTTGATTCCCACACATCAAATGCAAATGATTTAAATTGATTAAAGGGGAAACTTCCCAGATTATACATTCATACTGCGGGTCATTGAGCATTTTTCACACATGAGCAGGCGCCAGCGAGCAGCGGAGAATTCAGCCGGTGTTATCCATAAATAGGCTTTGTATTAGCCATGTTTCTGCCTGACAAAGCAGCTCTTCTCTCCTCTGGGACTCACAAATGTTTCCTGCTGTCCAGATTCTAATGGAATGTATTAGATGACTTAGGAGTTAAAGTGCCTCGATTCACAAAGGAAACACCATTTCCACGAAGGAAACACCATTCCCACTAAGGGTGCTACACGGCTTCCAGTTGGAGTGCAACTAGCGGTAACTTCTCAGGAGGCAAATGCAAATCTAGGCGCACCAGAATTCCATTTGTTAGTATAATAAGTACAGGGTAGCAGATATAGTTTGGGAAGATTCTGACAACAAATCACTGTTGCCAACAGTAGGGCAAGATGATTGCAGTAGTTAATGGCAAAAGGGTAAGATAGCAGCAGTATGGGAAAGATGGCAGCAGTAGGGTACAATGACAACAGTGTATCAAGATTGGGCAATATGTGAGTATGGCGATAGTGGGGCAACAATGCTGCAGTCGTTTAGGTAACAGTAGACAAAGGCAGTTGCAGTCAAGGAGTCTAGTGGCAATAGGTCAAGATTACAGCCACGGTGGAGGAGGAGAACAGTAGGGCAAGATGGGCAGCAACAGGCGAGGAGGATGACAACAGGAAAAGATAATGGCAGTTGGGGAGGATGATGACAGTAGGGCAAGATGGCAGCAGTAGAGGTGTATGATGCCAATAGGGCAAGTTTGGCAGCATCAGAGTAGGATGATGACCGTAGGGCAAGACAGAGGTAATAGGTAAGAATTACAATGTTAGGGAAAGTTGATTATGATAAGCAAGATCATGATGGCATGGCAATATTGCAGCAGTAGGATAGGATGACATTAAACCAAGACGAGGTGCAATAGGTGGGGCTGACAATAGTAGGGCAACACTGCTGCAGAATGGAAAGAAGACCATAGGGCACCAGTAGGAGAGGCAAGATGGTAACAGTAGGGTAGGATGATGACAGTAGAGTAAGACAACAGCAGTTGATAATGTGGATGACAATAGGGGGCACAATGGCAGCAGTAGAGCCGGATGATGACAGTAGGGTAGTAGAGAAGGATGATGACGATAGGGGGGCAAGTTGGCAACACTAGAGGTGCATGATGACAGTTGGGTAAGAGGGTGGCTATATGTGAGGATGACAATGGTACTGGTAGGCAAGTTGATTATGGTAGGGCAAGATGACTGCAGTACGGGAAGGATGACGACAATGGGGCAAATTGGCAGAAGTAGGGGAGTATGAGACAGCAGGGCAAGACAATGGCAGTAAGTCAAGGTGACCACAGTAGGACATTTTGGTTATGGTGGGGCAATATGGCAGCTGTAGGGTAAGATATGACTTTATATCAGTGTTGCCAAACCTGTTACCAGCCAATCAATGTTCCAACTGCTGTCCGATTAAATAAACTGTATAACATTTCTATCTCCCTCCTATCCAGATCCAGTCTTCCCCCGTATCACATCCAGCCATCTGCAGTGTGTGATGGATAGCACGCAATCTGCCATTCTTAATCGGACAACACGCCACGCTCCCCTTCCATCTATTACCTTGATAGATTGCAATCTCGGGCAATTTATAAACAAATTGAGATGCTGGGGCTCCTTTCTATCCGTCCTGCCGGTTCGCTCGCTGATGCTTTTTCCCTGCTGTACAGAAATAGGTTTTGCCATCACTTTTCGGTTTTTTAGGTTCCGATTTGGCATAAATAAATCTAGAAATAGAGAGGTAACGTTAGTCCACCATATTGTTGGTATTTGGCTACAGTTGAATATAGTAAGCTCACGTAAGAGCATAAATAAATTTAAAGGGATGCTGTCATGAATTTACAGTGTATTTTTTACCTCTTAATTACACGGTTTACACTGCAAATAATTTACTGTACCAAAAGATTTCTTTCCTGAACCAGCAAGTGTATTTTTTAGTTGTAATATTGGTGTGTAGGTGCATCTCCGGTCATTTTGCCTGGTCATGTGCTTTCAGAAAGAGCCAGCACTTTAGGATGGAACTGCTTTCTGGCAGGCTGTTGTTTCTCCTACTCAATGTAACTGAATGTGTCTCAGTGGGACCTGGATTTTACTATTGATCTACCAGGGAGCTGTTATCTTGTGTTAGGGAGCTGCTATCTGGTTACCTTCCCATTGTTCTGTTGATGGTATGCTTGGGAGGAAAGGGAGGGGCTGATATGACTCCAACTTGCAGTACAGCAGTAAAGAGTGACTCAAGTTTAACAGAGCACAAGTCACATGACTTGGGGCAGCTGGGAAACTGACAATATGTCTAGCCCCATGTCATATTTCAAAATTAAATATTAAAAAAAAAATCTATTTGCTCTTTTGAGAAACGATTTTCAGTGCAGAATTCTGCTGGAGCAGCACTATTAACTGATGCATTTTGAAAAAAAATTTTTTTCCCATGACAGTATCTATTTTAATTTGGGGCAGAAACTCCACTGGCCCCGGGGAACTTGTGAGCGAGCCATCCTCTTCAGTGTCGGGACACCAGGGGCCCACCGAAAAACCATAGAGCAGGGGCCCACTCTCAGTATTATTATTCTTCCTTTCTTCACTTAACCTCTATTCTCCTAGTCTCTTTTCTTTATATACTATAATCCATATATCTGTTTAGCCTCTTTTTCTTATAGAAATAGAGAATAACCATGATATAGGCCAAATGTTTAGCAGCATGAGGGCCACTGACACCTGGGCCCACCGGGACTTTTCCTGGTATCCCTGTGGGCCAGTCCGACACTGATCCTCTCCCTTCCTTGAGGTGAGCAAGCACGTGTTGATTTAAAAGCCTCTACTGTGCTTTGTTCAGCCGCTGGATTTTGATGAAAGAAGAAGGGAAGAAGAGGACTGCTCGCTTGCCCTGGGCTGGTGCAGTTTTACAGGAGCACTGGCCCGGGCTATCAGGGAAGTCATTAGAATCCTCGGGGTGCCTAATGACATTCGGCACCCTCCTTGGGTTTGCCGCTTTCAATCTTCTTTAAACATCATCAAAACCATTTTATTGATCCCAATGGGAATCCTTTACTTATCTCTGCTGACCATCAGACCCCAACAAATGACCCTGCTTGTGCCATTCTTTAGTCACTCCGTTGGCACCAAGAGGCATAGATTATTATCTCAAATAAAGGTTTCAGCCTCATTAGCGTGAATAGGAAATGCACACGGTTAGACCTTTGCACCCGGCAAGAGAATTTTTTATAAGGCTGGTTCCTAATCTGGCTTTGGAGCAGCAGCTATAAAATAATCCTTTCCTTCTACAAGAACCAGCTCAGACTATTCTGTAGCTTTCTGGAGAAGTTATTATATATACTATAATATATATATACACATACATACATTTTTCTATAACGGGCTGACCTTCTACTCCGTAAAGAAAGCTAAAGTTTCCTTAATTGCAAACTAGCGGTGCAGAGGGACGGGCATAAATATAAACTCGTATATCTAAATGCAGATCAAAGTGGGGACCCGGGGCATCCAGTAGGCTGCTAACTGCACGCTTAACGTCTATGAAAACGCGGGGCCGACTATAATTCAACAGACGCCCTCTGGCTCCGTTTAAAAAAAAAAAAAAAAAAACATTTCTGCAAATGTATATTTTATTATATAACTATATTTCTAGTGTCAACAGTTAAGAGATAAAAGTCTGGAATAAGGAAGTCATGTTTGATTTGCATATATGTCAGCGGTTTGGGTAACTGTATAGATTCTCTATGGTATCTTATAATTAACTATGGTTTGCTTACTGGTTCATTCTTATTGGCTGATGAGTAAAGCTGCCCGGAAATATAGCAATATAATCCTATATATCTTTGATATTTGTTGGTTAGACAGTTGAGTATTTGCCATGTTGGCCGGTGCATGGTTCATCGCAAGGCATGGCAAAATGACAGCTAGTACCGGTATTACTGATTTTCTGCCAACGAGCCTGCTGGTAAATTTGTAAAACCCTATAAATCCCGCCCTAACCTGACCATCTCGGCTGCCGATTGCCTCTTTTAAAGAAGAGGCCCACCATTTCCCCATCCAGGCCCCATCCTTTCCCCCACTCAGTGACGTCATCACCCTGTCCCTAAAGAGCCAACCCGAAAGCCGTTATTACCAGAAAGAAAAGGTGGCAACTCTAGCTGGGGCAGGGACAGCCTTTGGTTGGTCTTTTGGTCATATATTCTCCCACTTCGAAGACACTACGGCAGTTTAAAACTGCTGCGCCCTCCCTTTTATAAGGTGGTATCACATGATTCTTGCGATCAGCAATGGGGAGCACTTTTGGGAGATTACATCTATGTTTTAAGGTGCAACTAAAAACATCAAAGAAACCACCTAAAATATCTACAGGTGCCATAACCTTAAAGAAGAGCTCAAGATGAGTCTTTTATCCTTGTCCCTGATCTTGTTAATCAACAAAAGCTATAAATCGTTTGTTCGTTCCCACCTCTTCCTTTAAATGTCATTACATTTTTCTTGTCTGCGTGCGGCACAATTGAATTTTCGGTATATTATTCTGCGTGACCTGGGCTAGTTGGTAAAGCAAGGTCAGTTATTAATAAAGTAGTAGATGACACCAGGAAATATGGCCATTGGGTTTCATTATGATGAGTAACCTGTTTGAAGCCTGGGAGGGTTGGACCTTATTACTTAGAACAAAAGGATTAGGCAGAATAGGCCATAAATTACATGCAAGCGGCTCCCTTAAATTATCTATGAAGTCAGGCAGAGCCATTTCGGGACATCTTCTGCTCAGAGCTGCTAAAATATGGCTCCACATATCATGTGTGCCGTGAAGCCCCACTTCTAAACATGATAGATCTCTCACCCTGTATGGCACTGGCTGTGCTTGTGACAGGCTGGGAGCCTGCAGTTTTGGTGGGATATTTCTTCTACCACCACAGATGGGTGGGAGTTACTCAATGCAGAAATGTCAATATTAATTTGCATATTATGTAACTGAATCTTATGCAGCCATACTCTACTGCAATAAACCACTCTTTACCTGTGCTTCTCTACCCTGTGCCTACTCTTCATGGCCCATCTTCCGAACTATTGTTCACTCATTGCAAGACCTCCCATTCAACATTGCCATGCACCCCAAACCCTTTCCTCATGCTGAATTAGAGTAACTCTATCCATGTGAGCAGTGCAAAGGCACTCCTGGTTGCTATCCAATTGGATCAGCCCCTATTATAGTTGATGTTGACTTTGTTCCTTCTTGTTGGGTCTTTATGCTCCTCGATGGTTTGGTCTTTAGTCTCCTCAATGGCATATGAAGCTTCTTTACCAACTTGTGTCCGTCACTTCCCTCCTACACCATGTCACTATTGCCCCTGCCATTCATAGTAGTGTAGGGTCACCATTAGCTCCAGGTTATATAAAATGAACCTATATAAATCTATATTGACATGATCATTAACAATGTCCCACCTAAACCTGTGGGACCATGGATTGACCAGTCTGCTTTCATGATGGCAACTGAGTTTGGCATCACCCACTGTGGCTTGACGGAATGGTTCTCCAGCCTATGTCTTCTGCCAAAATCCAGCGATGGGGAATCTTATCAGTGGATCCCATTGTTCTGCAACAGGACCCAACCCATTAGATTCCTGGGACTGTCTGGGAATCCATGTTCAAATATAGATTCACTTCTTACCCAGCTCTTATGCTGGAATATAAATCTATTTTGACATGATCATGTCCCACCTAAACCTGTGGATTGTCTAATCTGCTTCTGTGATGGCTCCACCACAATTGAGATTGGCATCACCCACTGTAGCCTGATGGAATGGATCTCCGACCTATGTCTTCTGTCAAGATCCTGCTGTGTGGGGAATCTTATCAGCGGATCCCATTGTTCTGCAACAGGACCCAACCCATTTGATTCCTGCGATTGAGAATCCAGGTTCAGATATAGATTCACTTCTTACCCAGCTCTTATGCTGAAAGTCTAGTGGATTTTTTTATTTATATTCGAAAGAAAAATGGCTCCAGAGGGTGATCGATGTCAAGTGCGTAATGTGATACTCCTCTCACACCCAGATTTAATTAAAACTGCGAAGACACTTGCTCCGATCTCGCTAATGGAGTCTAATGAGACTCAAACTGAGGCAGGCACCTATAATTAAATCATTCAGCTTTTTCTCTCGCCCCCCTCCCCTCGAGCATTCCTTCCAGCTCTCGGCATAGAACCACCGCTCAGCTGGTGCTTTTATTCCCGTTAATAGGAAACTTACCTGGTATTCACTACATGGCTATTATTGTGTAAATACAGATGTCAACAGAATTGCATCTCAGCTTGCTTTACTGCACTGCAGGACCACTGCCTACCATGGGGATCAGGATCTCTACATCCACTGGGACAGAATGCTCTGTTATACAGATAGCTAGAATCTCAGCTGCCATAAAGCAGGACAGGACTGCTGCTTACAATGGGGATCAGATAGGATCTGTGCAGCCACTGGGACAGAATGCTCTGTTATACAGATAGCTAGAATCTCAGCTGCCATAAAGCAGGACAGGACTGCTGCTTACAATGGGGATCAGATAGGATCTGTGCAGCCACTGGGACAGAATGCTCTGTTATACAGATAGCTAGAATCTCAGCTGCCATAAAGCAGGACAGGACTGCTGCTTACAATGGGGATCAGATAGGATCTGTGCAGCCACTGGGACAGAATGCTCTGTTATACAGATAGCTAGAATCTCAGCTGCCATAAAGCAGGACAGGACTGCTGCTTACAATGGGGATCAGATAGGATCTGTGCAGCCACTGGGACAGAATGCTCTGTTATACAGATAGCTAGAATCTCAGCTGCCATAAAGCAGGGCAGGACTGCTGCTTACAATGGGGATCAGATAGGATCTGTGCAGCCACTGGGACAGAATGATCTGTTATACAGATAGCTAGAATCTCAGCTGCCATAAAGCAGGACAGGACTGCTGCTTACAATGGGGATCAGATAGGATCTGTGCAGCCACTGGGACAGAATGCTCTGTTATACAGATAGCTAGAATCTCAGCTGCCATAAAGCAGGACAGGACTGCTGCTTACAATGGGGATCAGATAGGATCTGTGCAGCCACTGGGACAGAATGTTCTGTTATACAGATAGAATTTCAGCCATAAAGTGGGCCAATACTTTGGGGGTTTTTTTTAACACCACTTCACTATGGTAAATCTAAGGGATAAGCAAATATAGGACTGTATGTCCATCTTGATACCTTACATCCTTTTGTAACCTTGTGATAATCTCCTTTCTAATGGGGTAATTGCTATTCGTATAGTTTATCCAGCAGAGTAACTCTTTCCACCCGCTCCGGCCCCAAGTTTACTTGGCTATCATGTGCTCTAGCAATTAAGTCACATTACTGAAATGTAAATTTCCATCTTTCTGCACGAGCAGCCCAGTAAAGAGACAAATGAATCACGCCTGTTTGCCTTGGGTTGCAATAAAGCCATCAGACACTATATTGTGATTTACAAATAATCTTGGACATGTGCAGGTATAGCGAGGCAGCAAGAGGGGCGTTATCTGGCACCAGTTTGTATTAGATAAGAACCTGCTGATAGCAATAAATAACTGTGGAATGGGGAGTGCATGTTGGCAGTATAGCAAAAAGTGTATGCATTGCTCAAGGTCTTGTAACCCATAGCAACCAAACCTTTTTTTTATGCCCAACATGCAAATGCTCCCTACTGATTGGTTGTTGTGGGTATCTACTACTGGAGCAAAGTTTGTAGATAGATTCCCAGTGCTAACATAGCATATCTCCTGTCTCTATCCATGCTGAATCAAGCTACTTTTTTTATGGAAATATTCTATAATCTATGCGCTGAGACTCCATAACAGGTAGAGATAGAGACGAATATTGACCACTGCTGTAAATAAATTTCTCACTCTGCCAACCTGAAATTATCTGCCGTAATTGTTGCCCCTACTTGTCTCTGTTCAAAAAATTCATAATTCCGCATTCATTTTAAAGTCAGTGGATCGTGTAGAAACACCCTGTAAGCCCCTGTGTATTGGCAGCTTTATGGGATGGAGTGTTTTAGCCCAAGTCAGGTGGGTAGTAATAGCAGACCCTAGGCTTTCCTACATTGTCCAACGGTTGGCCGAACACTCAATCCACTCGTTTTGGACTCCCACATTCGGGGCCAAATTGGTCTGGTCCAATAGTAAGTCCTAGGATCAGCCTTTGGGGAAATGGAGATCCACTGGATGAGGATGACATCAAATTCCAATGCACTCCTCCTCCTCTGGTGGGATCTTTAAATCTTCCTAATTCATATGTAGCGAATTTTTGGCCAGATATCAATTGGGAATGGGAAGATATGGGCATGTAAGCTGTCAACTCAGTCTAGAAGGGCCCCCGTTTTTCAGCCCCAGTCCCCTCGTCCTTATGGAACACCAAGGTTTCCGTCCCTCTAATGACCTTGCACATGTATTGATCTGCATTAAGATCTCAAGGTGGCATCTCCACTTGTCCTACAGGAGGAATGTTATAAGCAAACAGCAGCCTTATAGGGTATCGATAGAGCATCATGGGAACTATTCTGCAATTGTGAGCTCAAGGCTCTTATTATTATTATTGGGGTTCCACTGCAGGATTGTACAGAGGCCTCTGTTGGTAATGGGACGCTATTCCTTCACGCTTTGCTGCAGAATTGTGCATACATTCAGTGACATTAGTGCAAGCGATATCCTATTATATAAACATGGCGCTTAGAGCAAAAGTGTACCCTACTTCTACATTTCCATGCACTAGAACAGGGTACAAAAGGAGACCTATTGAGTATAGCTGCGGGAAAGCTTTGCATCACCATCTTCTGGTTGGAAATAGTATTGCAAATGTCTTCACACTTTTAAAGGGGAACTCCAACTCACTGCCTAATGAAAGAAAATGTGATTCTATGAAACTACCCCCTGCACAAATTCCTCTTGGACCCACAGCCTCAACCCTGCTGCACCCATGGCCCAGGCTCACTAGGTTTTTTCGTGGAGTACCATGGTCCAATGCAACCCTAAACTACCCAGTGTCCATTCATTTCTCATTCATATGTGTAAATGTCATCCTTAGTGATGGGCGAATCTGACCCGTTTCGCTTCCAGAAAATTCTGTTTGTCTATGGGCGACAATTTTTTTTACCCCTTTCCTCAAGTTTATGGATATCATTTTTGCAGGGAATTCTTAATTAAAGTCTGCATGTTTACCTTCTCTGCACTTCTGATTCTGACTCCTGAAACAGTGTAGCAGAAGCCAACAGACCTGGAGGCAAACTGGCAGGCTATATTGTATTGAGATTCAGAACCAGAAAAGAAGGTTATTGATGCTGCTTTTCAACAGCAATGACATGTATAAATAACTTTAAACCCAGTGAGAATGAGGAATGAATGGATATTGGGAAGTTGTATCAGGAGTCAGAGGCAGCAGTGCAGAGAAGAGAAAGGGACAGACACAATGACAGTTACACAGAACTATAAACCCAGTGAGAATGAGGAATGAATGGATATTGGGAAGTTGGATCAGGAGTCAGAAGCAGCAGTGCAGAGAAAGGGACAGACACAGTGACAGTTACACAGAACTATAAACCCAGTGAGAATGAGGAATGAATGGATATTGGGAAGTTGTATCAGGAGTCAGAGGCAGCAGTGCAGAGAATGAGGAATGAATGGATATTGGGAAGTTGCATCAGGAGTCAGAGGCAGCAGTGCAGAGAATGAGAAATGAATGGATATTGGGAAGTTGCTAAATATTAGATTCTTTTATTAGGCACAAAAATAGTATTTGGGTTCCGTTCAACCCACAATTCTCAGCGAGCCCTCTATATTAGGTATATATCTTGTGCAACAAATAATCGGTGTTCGTATTTCTTCCCGTCGGGGTAAACTCTGCCAAAGGCTAAACTCACCTCCGCTAATCTGCTTTCCAACTGGCGATTGCTCTCCGTTAATTAGGACATTTAGAGACCAGGCAAAAAAAAAAAAAAGAAATAGAAAAGAAATAATAAAGTCCCAAAAGGCTGACTAAAACTTTTCCCCTGATCTAAAAAGTGTTCTCTCTCTAAAGAGATGTATTGTAATGTGCGGCTAATTAATATTTCAGCACCTCGCAGATTCGCAACTTCAAAGCGCCTCCTAAGGCTGCGAATGCTCCTTCGATCCTGCTCGAGTCTGTTTAGTGCTTTTTATTCCGTACCAGCTGTCTGTCTAACAAGAGCGCTCTCCCAGCTCGCTTGTCCTTGCTTGATATTGGGGAATGGTAATGCAGGTAGAGTGTGAATGTGAGGCCAAGGAAAAGGGCTTCTAAGGGGGTTAAAGTGCCTCCAGCGGGGGGTTAGAAGGAATGACCTTTCCATCCTTTAATTCAAAGGAAAGTCATTATGATGTGCTTGTTATGCCTGGGCACAATAGGAAGGGTTTGGGAAAATTAAACAAAAGTGCCCATTTCTGAGTGATCGGTCATTGAAACAGCACCGTGGTCTTGCTTTACGGCAGAGGCATCTGAAGTTTTTCAAGGGATAGAGCCGTAGGCGGGGGCTTCGAGAGGTGGGTGTCTATATAGAACCACATACCTGAGCCCCGAGCCAACCACTGGACATTGGCTGCAGCAGTGGGGAGGTACCTCTTTCATAACCAATCAGCACATAGACTGTGTTGTGCACACCTGAATCAGGTGGGAGAAGAGGACATGGCAAGGGATGAATTGCATGAAAGCTGCCCATGTTTTTATTTTTTTGATACTGCAGTTATGGCAGGTGAGTTCTAGTGGGGAGGAATATAGTCTTATATAGTCTTATTAGTAAGGATCTAAGGTGAATTCCCCCCTAAGGAGAGAGGCTCTTGAAATTCATAGCTTTTTAGTAGAACAAGATAATGATAAAGATAAAGATAATTTTGAGCAATTTCTCATGATTGTCATTAAAGGAAAACTACAGTGGGGTGTACCAGTGTTATCTGTGGCATTTCTGTATGTGATGTGAGAAGCAGCCATAGATCCTGCCTCAAACCCACTGTAAGCAGCAGTCCTGCCCTGCTTTATGGCAGCTGAGATTCTAGCTATCTGTATAACAGAGCATTCTGTCCCAGTGGCTGCACAGATCCTATCTGATCCCCATTGTAAGCAGCAGTCCTGTCCTGCTTTATGGCAGCTGAGATTCTAGCTATCTGTATAACAGAGCATTCTGTCCCAGTGGCTGCACAGATCCTATCTGATCCCCTACTGTAAGCAGCAGTCCTGTCCTGCTTTATGGCAGATTCTAGATGCAAAACTCAGGCCTTGCTTTATGGCCTTGCAGCAAGCACATGCCCATTTGAGTGTGTGACATATCTGTGTTTCTGTACAGCACAACAGTCTCTGCAGGTGGTTAATGGTCTGAACGTTTCTTAGAGCAGAGTTTCTTGTTCCATGTGTATGTTTGCTTGCTGGCCTGGCATGCATTGGAGCTAATTGGTTAGAACATCTCCCTATTCCATCAGGATCCAGAACAGAAAATTGTTTTGGGACCTGTGAATTTGCTCACAAGTGAAAGGAACATTTGGACATCTCTTTATTCCTTCTTCTCTGTTGTGAGAGGAACAAAAAGTTTTCATCTTGCACCGAGCGCCCTGTCTGGGGCTTTTCAAAGGTATCTAACTGTCATCTCATCCTTTCCGCTGCCAAAGAGGTGTCACTCTATATTAGCTGTCCTGCCGGGAAGATGTGAGAAGTCCCTTAGCCACCTGCAAGCTTTGCCTGCAGTGGGAATTAATTTGTAGCAGGGAGGAGGATTAGGTAATGTGATGGCTGCTGCCTGCTCAATATACCTGGGCCTGGTTTCCAAAATGATTTAATACTGGAGCTTCTGCACATTCCTGCTCTACCATTATAAACTACAGCTCCCAGCATCCCGAGCAAGCCAGTGGAAAGTCTCCAAGTTACATACATTTATAACAACCATACACTCTAGGAAGGGAGTTTGACTGTGGCATAGCAGGTATAGTAGGGAGAGATGGTGCCTATAGTAACAGTGGATAATAGTCTCTGGGAAGGGAGTGTGACTGTGGGATAGCAGGTATAGTAGGGAGAGATGGTGCCTATAGTAACAGTGGGATAATAGTCTCTGGGAAGGGAGTGTGACTGTGGGATAGCAGGTATAGTAGGGAGAGATGGTGCCTATAGTAACAGTGGATAATAGTCTCTGGGAAGGGAGTGTGACTGTGGGATAGCAGGTATAGTAGGGAGAGATGGTGCCTATTGTAACAGTGGATAATAGTCTCTGGGAAGGGAGTGTGACTGTGGGATAGCAGGTATAGTAGGGAGAGATGGTGTCTATAGTAACAGTGGGATAATAGTCTCTGGGAAGGGAGTGTGACTGTGGGATAGCAGGTATAGTAGGGAGAGACGGTGTCTATAGTAACAGTGGATAATAGTCTCTGGGAAGGGAGTGTGACTGTGGGATAGCAGGTATAGTAGGGAGAGATGGTGCCTATTGTAACAGTGGATAATAGTCTCTGAGAAGGGAGTGTGACTGTGGCATAGCAGGTATAGTAGGGAGAGATGGTGCCTATAGTAACAGTGGATAATAGTCTCTGGGAAGGGAGTGTGACTGTGGGATAGCAGGTATAATAGGGAGAGATGGTGCCTATAGTAACAGTGGATAATAGTCTCTGGGAAGGGAGTGTGACTGTGGGATAGCAGGTATAGTAGGGAGAGATGGTGCCTATAGCAACAGTGGATAATAGTCTCTAGGAAGGGAGTGTGACTGTGGGATAGCAGGTATAGTAGGGAGAGATGGTGCCTATAGTAACAGTGGATAATAGTCTCTGGGAAGGGAGTGTGACCGTGGGATAGCAGGTATAGTAGGGAGAGATGGTGCCTATAGTAGCAGTGGGATAATAGTCTCTGGGAAGGGAGTGTGACTGTGGGATAGCAGGTATAGTAGGGAGAGATGGTGCCTATAGTAACAGTGGATAATAGTCTCAGGGAAAGGAGTAGCTTCTATAATAAGTTGACATGGTGACAAAAAGTCTAGTTGGTCACATAAATAAGTTGCTAGCTGTCATCCCCATTTCTCTAACAACATTCATTATTCATTTTTCAGACCATTCTCTCCTTGTCATATCTTCTCTGGCCCATAAACCTAACTCTCCCCATCCATCTGCGTTCTAGCACCCAGCATCCCGTTTAATCTTTGGCTTCTCCTCCTCATCCTCCTTTTCGTGTTATGTTTGGAGATTCCCTCTTTCTTGCCCCTCTCTTCCTCTCCTCGTCCTTTTGTCTGCTTAAACAAAATATGTATAAGCCGTCAATAAAGAATTGCTTTATTCCGCATGCCAAGGTCATCTGAAGGTTTGTCTTGAAGAGTGTCGGTACAATTGGCATAATGACTAGGAATACAGAGCTCGACTAAACGGCCGCCTGTCATTGAGAAGGTGATGGTGCCAGCATTAGGCTGATGTGACTCTATTCCTGGCAAGCCTCCACCTTGCTCTAGATTCGCTAAATTAATCCCAAATTGTGGACTAAGCCATCTGGGTTCTCTCAGTGCCAGCTCGGATTCTGTGGCTATTCATTCTGCCCGTGACCCGAAGAAGCGTTTGTGCGTCTGCTCTGGCTTGGCTACACACGGCCCAATTGGGCAAGCGGTCCTGCGAGTGTAAGAAACAGGTTCTGGTGCCAGATGGCTCGTTCCATGGCATAAAACTGCGTTTATCTCTCTGCCAGTCTCTTGAACCTGAACAAAATCCAAATACAGGTATAGGATCCCTTATCCGGAAACCCAATATCCAGAAAGCTCCGAATTACGGAATGGCTGTCTCCCATAGACTCCATTTTATCCAAATAATCCAAATTTTTAAAAATGATTTCCTTTTTCTCTGTAATAATAAAACAGTCGCTTCTACTTGATCCCAACTAAGATATAATTAATCCTTATTGGAAGCAAAACCAGCCTATTGGGTTTATTTCATGTTTAAATGAATTTCTAGTAGACTTAAGGCATGAAGACCCAAATTACGGAAAGATCCATTATCCGGAAAACCCCAGGTCCCCAGCATTCTGGATAACAGGTCCCATACCTGTACCTGAATCAAGTTTCACTGGCTAATTGGGGGTCCAGATGGAGGGGCCAGAAACTCCGAACCTCAAACCTACACCCCAATGGAGTCTGCAAATATATCTATAGATAGCACTGGTATCCCTGAATCCCCTTGTAGCTGCCAGTCTTTATGCAGAACTCCTGTCATTATAGGATAGACTCTATAGCTGTTTGACTACAACTCTCTCTCTTTTTTTTTTTTTTTTTTTTTTTTTTTTTGGATGGGGTCAGTGACCCCCATTTGAAGGCTTGAAAGCATCAAAAGAAGGCAAATAATTCAAAAACTATAAAAGAAAAAAAAAATAACAGAGACCAATTGAAAAGCTGCTTCGATTGTGCCATTCTAGAACTTCCTAAAAGTTGAGCCACCCCTTTAAGCTCCCTGGCACATACCATATAAGAATAACGAGAACGCCGTTCCCTCTGAATCCTGTGTTTTTCTTTTCTTCTCCATACAGGTGACCCTGGGGAAAGTGCTCAAAGTGGTGGTGGTGATGCGCAGCCTTTTCATTGACCGCACCATAGTAAAGGGCTACAACGAAAACGTTTATACAGAAGACGGCAAGGTAAGAAGTGCACTAAACCCCCTCCAACTATTCCTTATTATTCTTGTATTTAAAAGTATGTCTGAAAGGGAGCGATAGGGGGCCCTCTTATTCTTCCCAACTGCCTGCTTATGCCAAGGACCTAATTTTATTTAATAAAATTTAAAAAAAAAAATAATGGTTCCTGATCATGGAGAAGGTTGACAGCACCTTATTTTTGCTCAATAAATACCCCAATAAAACACGTTCAATGAGACTTTATTACAACCATCGACTTTATTACTTGCAGCTTAGCATTAGTAACAATGCTGCCTAGCAAAACTGTCAGTTGCCAACTTAAACCTTTCCAACCAAATTCCTAAGCAATAAACCAGGCCCTAGAGTCTTGCGTGGAACCAATTTCTAAGACCCGGACCCGCGACCCGAACTGCAACCCGCATATTTTCCCACTTTGATCCACTACCCGACCCACAACTGCCTTATCCACAACCCACCGACCACCATCAAACAGGAAGTGATGGTGCTATAAACCGGAAGTGACATCAAAAGTTGGCGGGGACAGAAACAAGTTTTATAAAACTTTAAAAAGAGTAAAATATAGACAATAGTACATAAGATAAGAAATTTAGATGAGACCCGCAGACCCGCACACCCACAGCTATACCCGCACCTGAAAATCCTCCCCTCATTCCGCAGGGAGCCCGTTTTTTTTGCGGGTACCCGACCTGCTGCTGGACTCTACCAGGCCCACCTCTGTTACCATCTCAGCCGTTGACCATTTATCCTCTTGAGCTCTACCTTTTAACAACCAGAGCTTGAGCTTAGTCCTCCACCCAAACTTAAAGTCACTGTGACACTCCATAAATTGTATTTATTGTTTCCAAAAGATTTTTTTTAAATAAATTAAATATCAACTGTAATTCGCCCATGGGGGTGGAGCTCCTCTTCTACAACCTCCCTCAGTTGACGACGCAGGAGTTATTGACTAAAGCCTTTTAAACTTGCTCCAGCCAATCGGCAAGCCAGTGGGAGGAGCTACCGGGATATCCATGTGAAGTGATTGGCTCCTCCTGGATAATCCCTTATTAGCTCCCCATGCTGAATTCGCGGCTAGACGCAGCTCAGTCTGCCATTTTGCTAAAACGCAGATGACAGTTAGAATTTCCTTCTGGCTTGTCCTTAGATGCCCTTTTCTGGGACACTTTGAGAAATGTTAATCCCCTCCATGCTCTAAACAAACACTGCACAGAGTGGGCTTAAAGGAGAAGACCGTAGCTCTGTAAATAGCAGCTGTGCCCCCCTATTTGCTTCATGCCATGAGAAACGAGTGCAAAGAATAGCTGAAAACTCTGACACTTCTTTCTTTCTACCGTTTCTGTTCTTAAATCTGTAAGAGTTGGAGGTGAAAGCTCTAACTCAGAAACCCACAGGCACAAGCTTAACCAACTCACCTCCGGGGGGGGCACCAGGAAAACAACTGTGATTTATCTAGTCAGCTCCAGCTCTCCTGGGCCAGCTCCAGGCGCCTCCATTGGGCTGCATTAATATGAGAATCAGGTTCAGCGGCTGATTACAGCAAGCACCGTGCTCTTTCTGACCCAAAGGCCACATTATAATGAGAGGGAAATGCTGTAGGAAGTTTAATTAACATGCAGCCGCTCTAGCTCCTCTTGCTCTATTCAGAGGTATGCTTCTGGAATTGGGGATTAGGTAAAGCCCTGCAGTGGAGTTTGTGATCGGAATCTAGGCCCCTAATGCCCCTCAGTGCCAAGAGGCTGTTCAACATGTTGTAGGTTCCCCAGACACCCCACACTCATGGGACTGGCTCAGCAAAGGGGCTTATATTGTATGGAAATAGAAGCTCATCAAGGTCTGCTCCCGGATTCTACAGAAATCCAGTCATTTCCTATCCGGATTAGCAAGAAATCACCATTATACCAGGCTCGTTTTATGGAGGAGCAAAACAAGGACATTTGTGATGCACCGAGTCCAGGATTCAGTTCAGGATTCAGCCAGGATTCGGCCTTTTCCAGGAGGGTTCAGATTCAGCCGAATCCTTGGGTGTGACCAAACCGAATCCGAATGTGCATATGTAAATTAGGTGCAGGAAGGGAAATCACGTGACTTTTCGTCTCAAAAAACATTCTTTTTCCATTTTTTTTCCCGTCTCTAGTTTGCATTTTCATATTAGGATTCGGTTCGGTATTCGGCTGAATCTTTCATGGGGGATTCGGCAGAATCCCAAATAGTGGATTCGGTGCATCCCTACTTAATAGGGAGCCCCCTGCTTAATGGCATATCTAAGGGGTCATCTACTTCTGAGAGTGTACCCCCTTTCTTTTTACCAGTATAGAGAGTATTGGGACCCAATGGAACAGCAGGACCAATGAGACCAATCCAAGGAGTCCGAGCCCACTGACTTGTAGGAAAGAACCCCTAATGGGAGCTCCATGGTGCCATCTTTTTTAGGGATACACCACTATTTTGGATTTGGCGAATCCTTAGTGGAAGATTCAGCCAAATACCAAAACCGAATCCTAATTTGCCTATGCAAATTAGGGGCGGGAAAAGTTTTTTTGACGAAAAGTCGTGTGATTTCCCACCCTGCCTCAATTTGCATATACAAATTAGGATTTGGATTCGATTTGGCCGAATCCTGCTGAAAAAGGACGAATCCTGGATTTGGGGCATCCCTAATCTTTTTCTTCTTGTGTGTAGCTTAATTGCCTCTTGTGACCATGTGCAGCTCCAGCAAGGCTTGATCCTAAAGGCAGAGTTGGCAGCTTATTGGCCCTGATCTTTGTGTGTGTGTATTCAGTCCCACAATCCGACCGCCCATTTCGGATGCATTGGATCAGCCAGATATCACCCACTTTAATGTGGGCATATCGGGGAGAGTTCCGCTCATTTGGCGACATCGCCAAACAAGCGTATCTCTGCGTCTATGGCCACCTTTATGTATATATAGGCCAGCGGCTGGTTGTTTTAAAGGAGGATGTTCACATTACAGCTCATATAATCACCAGATCCAAATCCGATCCTGCAGTCTTAAATAGTAAATGGCACGGAGCCATCAAAGCTGGGCTTCAGTGATCCCCAGGGCCGTCTCTGGGGTAATGTTTGATCCCCGTTTACCTTCTCCATCAAAGACGAACATGGCGTGCTTTTTGTGGGGGGAGAGGGGCGGATCAGAAGGTGGTTTCTGGAATAGGGGCTGACACTGTCCCTGTTTGATATGAGATACGAGAAAGGTTTCTTATTCTTCAATGACCGAGATCATTTGGACGACCTTCAGAGAAAGGCAACGTGTTCCTCGCTTTTCTGTTATGGGGAGATTCGAGAGCAAAGACTGTATTTATTACGGTTTAGTTATTGATGCCCCCTTACCTTTTCCCTAATTATAGGTGCTGACCTTTATTCAGCATAAAATGGCCAGACACCAAAGCAGTCCAAAAACACTCTCTTGTCTCCAGTGTTTGCTGAGCAAGAACATCCCCCTCAATCTCTACTATGGAGCATTCCCCAATCAGGCCTTATAAATATGTGCTAATTATAATTATCTTGTTGCACAATTTCTCCCCATAGCAGCCCCTTTATGTTAACTCTTAGTACATTACAGAATGCCCTATTCTTATTTACCACCTTCTTCTGCTTTCAAATAGGGGGTCACTGACCCTGCCAACCAACAAAAAAAGTTCTTCAGTAAGGCTACAGTTTTATTGTTACTTTGTAGACTTGATCATTCTGCCTATGCCTCTCCTAGTCATCTTCCAGTCTCTCATTCACAATCACTGCCTGGTTGCTAGGGTAGAAGGGACCCTAGCAACCAGATAGCTACGGAAATTGGAAATGATATCCTTGTGCTATTACCACCTCCAATTGCATCTAGTGTTTATTCTCTTTGTCCTCAAAACTTTCTGTGCACTAGAAAAAAAGCGCAAAGCAAAATGCTGCCCCCTGCTGTTAGGTAATATATATATATATATATATATATAAATATATTATATATACACTGCATATCATATATCAGGAGTTGTATTCAGACGCTTTGACATTGATTTGTGAAGATGAGAGGTTGCTCATTTATACTGGGGGCTATGTATAGCTCTGGATCGTTTGTGCCAGACAGTTCTAGATATTTAATAGGTTAACCCTTTGCTTGTTATTGTTTTCAGCATTTTCAAGCAAAAATTCTAATTGCTGCACCCAGACCTCTAGTGCGTCTGTGATCTCACAGCTGATTGGCCGAGGGTTGCCTCCTCATCCTGAATGGGATCCGGCACTTTAACTGTCAGGCCTCGGTGCATTAGAAATGTTAACTCTCACTTTGTCATTACGTTTCGCTTATATTTACCGTATCTTTCTTTTTTTCTCCCTTTTATTTTGCAGTTGGACATATGGTCGAAGTCCAATTACCAAGTCTTCCAGAAGGTAAGATAAGCCCTACACTGCTTGTGATGTCTGTTTTTTCGCTCTGTACCCTGTAAATTCTGCTGCTGTCATCAGTCCGCCGAAACACAAACTGCCAGCGTTTCCCGTTGTGTCTCTATTAGTTGCTAAATGGTTTAAGATCAGACATAGAAAAAAAACCCTTTGTACTAATGAACCCCAGATCCTGAGAGTTGCAGTTGCATTCAACCCAACGTGCGCATGATAGCAACACTTATTAAATAGGGCATACTCATAGTTCACCCCAGTCCCAGGGTGCAAGTCCACAATAACGTTCCAATAATCATTCCTCCAAAAGAATAAAGGGCCAACAGATTAAAAAAATACAAAATATTTATTAGGACTTGGACAGAAACCTAACGCGTTTCGTGCGTGTTGGAGCACTTACTCCTAGGCTATGAGTAAGTGCCCCAACAGGCACGAAACGCGTTAGGTTTCTGTCCAACATGTCCTAACAAATATTTTGTATTTTTTTTAATCTGTTGGCCCTTTGTTCTTTTGGAGGAACTCACAATTATTGGAATGTTACAGTATCACTGCTCCCTCTAATAGCAATAATCACAGATATATGCATAGGCTGTGCACAATAATATCCAGCCATAGGATTTATCCAGCAGAACTAGCAGTCAGTAGCAGTCTCTCTCCAGCTGTAACAGCTGCACGTTGCTAAGGGGCCCCGAGACAGCTCTGTCACTGACCCTTTTCACGGCAAATTCCCACTGCAATAATCGTTGCTTTAACACCTGCATCTAACCAGCTCTCTGCTTGTACAACTGGCGGTGCTGTCAGAAAATGAGATGAATGAGGCGCTCTCTCCCCGCTGACTGCCACCTTCCGAAGGCATTCCGACGGCCCTGCAACCATTGCCTGGCACGGCCGAGCTGAATTCATTTTGCTTTTCATTTCCCTAAAAGTGCTGAGTCGGTGAGGCTGCGTTATTATTATTAGGCAAGTTTCTTTATTAAACCCCAGTCTTGTCGGAGGGGCCGGGGAACTTGGCGTTGGCAAAGGACAATCTATAACTGGGAAGTCCTTATATTGGCGGCACAGCAGAGGGCATTCTTATTAGGCTTCTTAATAATCTGATTGTGACTATTGCAGACAGGGTGCCTTTGAAGGACTTTCTGAGCTGTTGCCTGTAGGTCAGTCTCTGCCTCTGGATTATTTCATTTTTCTATTCTGCCCCTTTCCTGTAGGGGATCAGCTGTATGGCTGGATTCTGTTGCCCCCTTCTCAACATACATTCCCCAGGAATGACTGGATATTACCAGGGATGATCCTGGTCCCTCCACTGCATGAGGCAGCTTGCAGTTGCTGCTGCCCCCCCCCTCCCCTGTACGCTCACCTTTTTGTGCCGGAGGGGGTCCAGGGGGGTCCACGAGGGCGGCAGAGAGGGCCAGGACGCTAGCACAATTATGCTCTCTGCGTTAGAAGAGCCGAATTTCCAGTCTGAAAAATGGAAATTCAGCTCTTAAAGTACCAGGAGCTGCATTTTTGCAGCTCCTGGTACCTAGTGGGGCACTGCCGCCTGAGGCGAAATTCTCAGTTCTCCTTAGGGTCAGAATTGTACTGCCTTTTTCCATGTAATATCAGACTGGGCTGCTGGTACACCTGCAAGAAAACCTGGTGGACCCCAACTTTCTCTGTTCCCCCCTTTCACTGGCCCCCCTTGACCCAGCCCACTTCACCTCCCAGAATGTAGCCTCTCCCCTGCCCAGACCCAGTAGCAGCAAATTAAGGAGGCGGTAAACAGCACGTGTGGGTGGGGTCTAGGCTGGATGTTGGGTTCCAGGAGGAGGGACCTTCAATCCTGGTGGGCCCCAGATGGCCCAGTCTGACCCTACATGTATGTTCCCTATAGGATCAGCCATATGGTATCCATATAGTGTCTGTTCTCTGTGCATGTTCTCTATGGGTTAAACTATATGGTAGGCTGAGGAGGATAGTTACATTTGTTTTTGGGGAGTCTACTTACATTTACACATATATAGTTGTTAGTCTCCTGTTGGACATTCTAAAGGTGGCCATACACGGGCAGATTAAAGCTGCCGATAACGGTCCTTAAATCCGATTCAGCAGCTTATTTGCCCATGTGTGGGGGCTCTTGATGGGTCATCCTGATCAATATCAGGCCAAAAATTGGGCAGATATCGATCGGTCAAGTTTGATTTTTCGTACGATCCAGGACCAATGCTGTCCTGCGACCCGTCGGAGCCCATTCGTAGTATTGTAATCTGATCGTTCGGCCTCATCCGATATTGCCCAGCCTTTAGTGGGAATATCGCCAAACGAGCGGATCTTATAGTGTATGGCCACCTTAAGTCTCCTTATGTTTATTGTTCTCAGACCATGATGGAGGACTCTCAATGTTCCCTACAGGATTTACTGAATTGGACTGCCCCATCTCAATCAAGTCAACAGTTAAAAAATATTACCCCTTTTTTCTTCTATGCTCATATGACTTAATGCCTGAATCTAACCTTCACTTCTTCTCCTCATCAAACCAGATATACTTAACAAATTAGTTCAGATAGGACTACCTCCTGCAATAGTTGGGCACTTCAACCAAAATCAACCATCTTTCAGTCTCTTGGGCAACCAAATCCTTTCTCCTTGGGATTTTCTGAATAGCAGGATATTCCTTTTGTTTTTTATACAACCAAAACTTGCCTCCAAGCCAGGAATCCAAAAATAAGCACCTGCTTTGAGGCCACTGGGAGCAACATCCAAGGGGTTGACAAGAAACATGTTGTTCAAGAGCCACTGGTTGGGGATCACTGCTCCAAACTTACATTTTATTGCTCTTATTGGCTAATTTGGTTTATCCCTACAGGTGTGTCTTCATGTGTCATTGAGCAAAATAATCAACTGTAGTTAGTTACTGTTCATGTTCAACAATTTACGTTTCCTTAATTTTAGATGTCAGTCCTTCCAGTAGAAGGATTTAGGCAACACCAGCTTTCTTTCCATTGCTCTCTTACCTATCCTCTACTCCGTTAAATACAAGAGCGGGGCAGAAAGCAACAGCAACCAATTTGTAGGCTGTTCACTCTACATCCTCCTGAGCGGTGTTGAACTTCATGGCAGGGAACAGATCCTTCCCTTTGTTGCTTCCTGATGGGCTATTGTCTGCTACAATAGAACTTAGAAATAGAGAGGGTTATTCTTATAAGGGGCCTCAAACAATAGCCAGAGAAAGGCTAGCCTGTTGACAATAGCCACGCATCTCTCATTCATTCATCTGACATTTAAACGGTCCCAATAAATTGACTGTTTAGCGAGAATCTACCCACCTCCACTTCCCACTTTGTCTCCAAAACCCAGTATGTCCTACCTGCCGGTGCCGCTTTTATAGTCTTATTGCTCTTGTGCGGAACACCAGGCATCCGCTTTCCAGCTGAATAGATGATATGAACGAGTAGACACAACTGACTGCATCACGTCGAGCTTCAAGCAGCTAAACAAAGTACTGGGATGCCTATAAATGCTCTGTTGGGAAGCAGGTCCCATTAGGGCTTCAGGCTGGGGTTTAACCATTTAATAAAGGGGATTTTATTAAAACAAGGATTTGTCATCCTAAGTATAGGTTTTTGTGCATTATTTTAATCTTATTTTTCATTATTTTTTGTCCAGTTGCATTCCGTTTTTGGTGTCCTGGCTTCCACTTTTAATTCTTTCCAAATGTAATTCTATCCCTTTTTGGGCAGTTACCCTATGTTTTGGCTACCAGTGCTAGAGGTAGAAAACTGAAGGAAGGGCTGTGGGGGGGGGGGGTACAGTGGGATTGGTGGGGCATGTTGGGTTACCAGTGCTACAGGAAGAAAACTGAATGGCAGTGAGTGGATAAGGAGGGTTTGGTGGGGAATGTTGGGTTACCAGTGCTATAGGAAGAAAACTGAATGGCTGTGAGTGGATAAGGAGGCCTTGGTGGGGCATGTTGGGTTACCAGTGCTATAGGAAGAAAACTGAATGGCTGCAAGGGTGTAAGGAGGGATTGGTGGGGCATGTTTGGGAGGAGACAGGGTTGGCATGAAGACCTGAGTCAATGGCATCATTAGCATGTGCAGTTGTGTGGGAAAGTACATACTTTGTGCCCCCAGATTGGGCAGTTCCTCTTATTTGCACTCCTCTCAATCACAAACCAGACAGCACTCCAGTTTAAAAAATGGTGGTATATTGCAACAGGCTGCTGGACGGCAAGTTCTGACGTGTTTCAGGCTTAACACATTAATCATAGGCTCTGAGCCTATGAGTAAGGGTACCACACCTCAATACGCAACCAGCCTTGTTGTCCAGCAGCCTGTTGCAATAAACCACCATTATTTTAAACAGAGTGCTGCCTGGTGGTGGAGAGGAGTGGCTGGGTCGCCGGTGGCTGGGCACCTGGGGAGGTCATGCCATAGTATATGCAGGAGCTGTGTAGCAGGGACACTGGATGGAAGCTAGGTCTGGAGCAGCCTTTTACGATTAGATCCTCATGTTTGGCCCATTGGGTCAACCAAACGGGTAATTAGATGACCTTATGCAGTCATGATTGGTCTTCGCCCATCAAGTTTTTTTTTTTTTAAACCTGCCCAGATTAGAGTTTTTAACCTGGACCAGCAACTCGCATTTTTATCTACAACCTGATCAGTGACCCGCTAACCACCGTTAAACCGGAAGTACTGTTGTGGCAAACCGGAAGTGACATCATCAGACGTGAGACGTAAGAGGACTAAAATTTGCTATATAATACCAGCAGCCTGACCCACCAACCCACATCTGAAAGTCCTTCCCAGAACCCGCAGGTTTCCTGCTTTTTTGAGGGTAAACCTTGGGTACCCAACTCACTGCAGGATTGTAGGCCAGATACCCTTCAGACAATTTGACATCTTGGCCCCATATTTGATAAGTGGCCTGATTGTGAAGTTTGATATTATGCCAAGTAGCCATCATCTTTGAGCCGATGTAGGTTATAACCTCTGTGATGGAAAATCACAACTTTAATACTTGTGTGTCCCTCTAGCTAAGTAACTTGCCCCCAATCCCCCTATCCTTTTCTATGAGCATTTCTTGGCTATAACCCTTTCCAATGCATATACATCCATGGGGAAGGATACATGAGTATATCTTTTGCCTTCTATCAGTAGAGTGAATTACACATTCACCAACCAAATCGCTATAGCAAAGTGAACAATAGATCTTTTGGAGCATAATATGAAATTGCTGCTCTTAAAACATTTGATCATGGAGAATAGGGCCCCTCAGCGGCCAAGACACCGACAGGGCTTGATTTCAAGCATGACATCTCTGCTGGTATGAATTATTTCCATGGTTTGCAAGCAAGGCAAAATTGTTACTTTTTTCTCTCCAAAATGTAGACTTGTGTTGGCCTTTAGTAGAGCGCTAAAACAAAATACATAAATCTATGAAGGTTATTGGAGATCAGCCTGGGAACTGTTTATCTGCTTTCCGACATGAGGGCCCCTCTGGGAGAAGCAGTGCCGAGATTGCTGGTTATAACATCTTCAGACAGTGATAAAGCCACGAGGATGGTAACGTTTCCAAGATGTAGAGTAGAATAGAATTTGTTCTGCTAAGACAACGCGCCCGTGTAATTTATGAAAATATATTCTCATCAATAACCTCCAAGTAAGCTAAAGTGCTGTGCAATGAATGCATTCATGAGGCCGATGGATTGCCTTATCGATAATATCTGCTCAAGGTGAGCACAGGCTGAACTTCATGGTCACCGACAAGGCGATCCCACCACATGCCTTCCCAAGATGCCTAGTCAGGTTGCGGCTGGTACAAGCAAATGTATCCCTTGGCTATCCCCATGTACGATCTGTTTCCTATTCAGCATAACATTGATCCGACACCTTCCCATTAATGTGAAAATATCAAACTCTACAAGCGTGCCCTAGATCATGTCATTGCTATTCATGCTGAGTTTCCTGAATTAATTATGGCTTATTTTGCTTTGCCTTTACCAATTGTTATAGCATGTGGCACATTCAAGGTCTTCCTTGATTCCTGATTTATTTATAAGTTATGTGATATTCAAATAGAAGAATAGACCAGCTACCTTCTAAAATGACTGGCAGCCATTGGCCAAGCCAGAATATAGTAGAATATGCATAGGCTTATTGATGGAGAACAATTAGTTTTTTCGTTGATGCCTTGTGTTGTCTGTAGCATTCCTATGGGGTACAGGTTGACCCCCTTATATTAGGCTGAATATGATCGAAGGACACCCTATTGAGGTCATCTCCAACCAGTGTCTCATGAGCAACATGTTACTTGCCAAACCCTTGGATGTTGCTCCCTGTGGCCTCAAAGCAGGAGCTTATTTTTGAGTTCCAGGCTTGGAGGCAAGTTTTGGTTGCATAAAAAACAGGTGTACTGCTAGAGTATCTAGTCATAGTGGCTACCAAATATCCAATAACAGCACTTATTTGGCATCCTCAGGAACCTTTTTCATGCTTGTGTTGCTCCCCAACTTTTTCAACAGTTGCTCATTGGTAAAAAAAAAAAAAGTTTGGACACAATGCGACGTGGTTTTTTTTACTCAGAATGCAGCATTTTTTGTGCTGCATTTGGGACACAAGGGGGAGTTGCATCTAATGCAACTGGACCAAGTGCGTCAAATTGTGCTAAAAGTTGAGTTGGGTGGCGTCATTTTCAGCATTCAGTGCAAGTCTTTTGTGGGTACTGATGGAGGGGGAATTACAACCAGCTTGAAGTAGGCTGTAGCAGTAGGGTTCCCTTGTGTCAGTAAGCACACTTGCATGCCTGATGGACGGACATTACTCTTGGGATGCTCTCTTTTTTTAGTAAGCTTAATGCTACAGGTGACATAGAACTTATAGGAAGTGTGTGAAAGGAGCCTCCGTAGCTGGGCTACGATTCAGGAACACGTCTTGGTAGAGACACTGTCTGACTGCCATAATGATAAACACATTACTTTGGTTTTTGGAGCCCATAGATCTATTCGTACCCCTCCTTCCCTTTGGACGCCGTCCCGCCCATTTTATCGTCTTTTCCTTCTCATTTCTCTCGCCAGTAAACTTTCTTCCTTGTTCTCCCATCGCTCTCTCGTCTGAAAGCTCAAGCACGTCAATGTTTTTCGTCTTCTTTTTCCACCTGCCGTCTGACATTGATCTCCCTGTGTTTTTCTTGCTCGTTTCTTTCCCTCTGTTTGCGTGAATAAAAAGGCTGTCTTCTTCCCTATTGACAGCCCTTTTTTAATTTTTTTTTTTACTCCTGCCTGAAGGCTTGGATTTCACCAGATGCACTCCTTTTAGATGTGTCAAATCATTTTCAGGCGAGTGGGAGTTAGTGTTGCCTGTTTTTAGCTGCTTACTTCTTCCCGAGCCTCTCAAACAAGGACGGGAAGCAAGAGTGACTGTTCTACTACGGTATCTGCCATATGGGGGGGGCAGTAACCACAAAATGCAAAGTACGTTGGGTAAATTAAGTTCTTTTTGTTTGGTGTCAAAAAAAATTCTAGACAGGTCCAGCTGCCCAAAAATTTAAATACCAGAAAGAGAATGTTGGGGTGGAGAGTAGAGTTTTTGGCTTATTATATATGGGCAGGTAATGGCTGTCGCCTCTTAAACCATCTGGAACATGCGACTATAGGACCAAGATGATGCCTTCAATCTGTGGACCCCAAAGAGTAGCTCGCGAGAAACATGTTGCTCACCAATCCCTTGGATGTTGCTCCCAGTGGCCTCAAAGCAGGAGCTTATTTTTGAATTCCAGGCTTGGAGGCAAGTTTTGGTTGCATAAAAACCAGAGTTATGGCCAAACAGAGCCTCCTGTAGGCTACCAGTCCACATAAGGGCTTCCAAACAGCCAATCGCAGCCCTGAAATCCTCATGGGATTTCTCATGCTTGTGTTGCTCTCCAACTCTTTTTACATTTAAATGTGGCTCAAGAGTAAAAAAAGGTTGGGGACCCCTGCCTTAGATCATAACCTGATCAGATATTGAACAATCCAGAGGGATAAACACTGTCGAATATATCATCAGATCAGAACCTTTAGCCTACCAATTGAGTGGCCAAATAAGAGGATCTAGATTTGTATGGCCGGGTTAAAGGGATGGTGGTTAATAAGTTTGAGGGAAAGGCATCTCCAACTAGAGGCAACTGTTGAGTAAAATGCAGGCCCCAACCTTGATGCCTATGCATATGTTCAACACCCTAAGCAAAATGTTGACCAGATATCATTTCCTTTGGGAATATCCTCAGCTGCTAAAAAAAACAAGACCATCTGCACAAATGTGTCCTTTCAAGCTGTAGTTTATGCTTAATTAAGAAAATATATAAAAGATGCAATGTATGATGGGCACAACTCACCACTACTGAAATGTTGACTTGCTTTGAAGACAATGTTTAATTTGTCATCTGGGTTCTTGATGTTTCAGGTGACGGATCATGCCACCACCGCTCTACTCCATTACCAGCTGCCGCAGATGCCCGATGTAGTGGTTCGTTCCTTTATGGTAAGAGGTCTCTTATATTTTATGAAAGTATCAGATTCATTTATTTGTGCCCTTGGGTACCCCTGGAACTATAGCAGGGTGACTGTTACCCCAATGTTTCTATATATCTGTAACCTTGTTATGAGCTAAGGGGGCCCAGCCTGAAGGTCAGTTAGGGGGAGATTTGGGGTGAGTGTTTATTTGTGCCCTGGGTACCCCTGGAACTATAGCAGGGTGACTGTTACCCCAATGTTTCTATATATCTGTAACCTTGTTATGAGCTAAGGGGGCCCAGTCTGAAGGTCAGTTAGGGGGAGATTTGGGGTGAGTGTTTTATTTGTACCCCTGGTACCCCTGGAACTATAGCAGGGTGACTGTTACCCCAATGTTTCTATGTATCTGTAACCTGTTATGAGCTAAGGGGCCCAGTCTGAAGGCCAGTTAGGGGGGAGATTTGGGGTGAGTGCTTATTTGTGCCCTGGGTACCCCTGAAACTATAGCAGGGTGACTGTTACCCCAATGTTTCTATTATATCTGTAACCTTGTTTATGAGCTAAGGGGCCCAGTCTGAAGGCCAGTTAGGGGGAGATTTGGGGTGAGTACTTATTTGTACCCTGGGTACCCCTGGAACTATAGCAGGGTGACTGTTACCCCAATGTTTCTATATATCTGTAGCCTTGTTATGAGCCTGAAGGCCACTTAGGGGGAGATTTAGAGGGAGTTTTTAATTGTGCCCTGGGTACCCCTCTTTGTTAGGAGCCAAGTAGGTCCAGCAAAATGTTGGATGGCTGTTGCTGTTCCAGAATCATATCTACAGTCACAGTTAAAGATCATGTTAGAAAGCCTCCACAATCCTTCCTACTCTTGGCTTTTCCATCCATGCCATGTCCATTGCTTGCAATATATATTCTGGCAGGTGGAAAGGTCTCGGGGTTACCCAAGCAGGAACCTATTTGTTATACAACATGTATATCCATCCAGGGGCCCCACGCTTGATTGGCTAAATATCCAGCAGAGATGCCGTAGCAAGCAAACTGACAGATGGTCAATGAAAATGTCAATACCGTGGCCCCCCGTGCCAATCAGCTGTGCGGTGCAGCGCGACACTTAGAGATTTGCTTTTAATTATCAGCTGAAATAGGAAGATGGACTATGGGCAACATCTAATGGTCCTGTGGTGTGGCACACAGCCTTAAAGGATACATAAACTTCATTTATAAGTACCTTAAGGGGCACCTATTGCAGGAAATTTGGCTAACAGTTGGCTAACAGACAGAACGGACCCCGGGGTGTTTCTATGGTTTATATCCCTAGTAATCCGTTTGCAGTGCAAATACCAAGACAGAGAAGACAAATATGTATTGACAGGAGATGGCAGAAGCCAAACGCATTTGTAGCCACAATTGTAGCCGAGCTGCTGGCGTATTGACCAAAGCGAATAAGACATTTCAGAGTGGTTGTCGTGGAGCACAAATGCCTTTCATTTAGCCTTTCTGATAGTTGTCATTTTCACGTTTCTCCAACTCGGCTACAGATCGAATCCACAGACGAAACTAGCGGTGTTACTACTGTGCAGAGATTGGGAAAGTTCTGTATTAGATATTAAAGGGGAACTAACTCATAAGTACAAGTAATGTTAAATCCAAGAGTAGAAGTAGGCCCTAGTGGGCGCCAGACAAGGGGAAAAAACTTCCTTAAGCTTTTTTTTTTAATCACCCCAATTGACACCAATATCATGTAGAACTTGCTGATGTTTGTGAGATGGGCCCTTGGTATTGGGTTCTATGGTGGGCCCTATTTTATAGTTTCATTTCCTGGGTCCTTTTGGTTGTTCTTAGCTACGTTCTTTGCCCTTTAAAAAATGACGCAGTAATGGAAATTTGTTGGCTTTTGTTGGAATAAAGAGAACGTGCCCGGCTTGAGGCTGGTGCCAAAGCGAGTCATCTCTTGGCCGGAGCATTAAATGTGACAGTCGGGGAGGCGTTGGATCGTTGATCTCACCATTATTTTGCTGCTTGTGTCCCCCCTTTGTCTTGCAGACCTGGTTAAGAAGTTACATCAAGCTGTTCCAGGCTCCATGCCAACGCTGCGGGAAGTTTTTGCAGGACGGGCTGCCTCCGACATGGAGGGATTTCCGGACGCTCGAAGCGTTCCACGACTCTTGCAGGCAGTAGAGAAGAACGAGAGGGGTTTTTGAAAGATCTGCGGCTCCCTCTGTCCCCCCCATTTAAGTGGAACGTCCTCAGATCAATTACAAACCCCCCGAGCTGGAGACGGGGGCCGTACAGAAACCTGCTTCATCCTAATGACATTCAGCCTGCAGAGAACAGGGACCTTTGCACCCCGACAACAACAGACACATTCTCAGTGAGCATTAGAAATGGCAGAGACATTGATCGGTGTATTTTCTCTAGGCCTGGGGCACAGTACTGACATTTCAAAGTGATGGAGAACAGGGAATAGAGTCAGGGAAGCGCAGTGATTGGCTGTCCATTCTCTTGCCTTGCCCGGCTCTGTTTCATGCGTCTTTGAGTGGCATAATAATCCCAACCAGCCTTTGATGCCACCCTGCTGCTGTATTCCAGGCTTCTCTAGCTCTTTAAACTGCACCGGCTGCTTTCATCCCTATGTATATTCCCTACATCAGACATGTCCGTCTCTGAGCCTTTAGTCACCTCCAAATACCAGTCCCCCAAAACTGAAATTAGAGAGAGTGGTGCTCAATGGTGGGCCGAAGGTCGGTAATACAGTGGGGTACAAGGGATTTATATTTCCATAGTCTAGGGGTGCAAGGGATTTATATTTCAATAGTCTGGGGGTGCAAGGGATTTCTACTTCAATAGTCGGGGTGCAGGGGATTTCTACTTCAATAGTCGGGGTGCAGGGGATTTCTACTTCAATCGTCTGGGGTGCAAGGGATTTCTACTTCAATAGTCTGGGGGTGCAAGGGATTTCTACTTCAATAGTCTGGGGGTACAAGAGATTTCTACTTCAATAGTCTGGGGTGCAAGGGATTTATATTTCAATAGTCTGGGGGTGCAAGGGATTTCTACTTCAATAGTCTGGGGGTGCAAGAGATTTCTACTTCAATAGTCGGGGTGAAAGGGATTTCTACTTCATTAGTCTGGGGGTGCAAGGGATTTCTACTTCAATAGTCTGGGGGTGCAAGGGATTTCTACTTCAATAGTCTGGGGGTGCAAGGGATTTCTACTTCAATAGTCTGGGGGTGCATATGTTTCAAGGCTTGTCCGATGGGCCTATCGAGCCAAGCAGGGATCATAAGCGATTGGATAGCCATTTTTTGTAATCCCTCCCACTTTGAAAATACAGGTATGGGATCCGTTATCCGGAAGCTTGTTATCCAGAAAGCTCCAAATTACGGAAAGACTCCATTATAATCAAATTATCCAACTTTTTAAAAATGACTTTTTCTCTGTATTAACAGCACAGTACATTGTCCAAACTAAGATATAATTGATCTTTATTGAAAGTAAAACCAGCCTATTGGCTTTTAATGTTTACATGATTTTCTAGTAGACAAGGTATGAAGATCCTAATTACAGAAAGATCCGTTATCTGGAAAGCCCCAGGTCCCGAGCATTCTGGATAACAGGTCCCCTACCTGTACTATTTTTCTGTTGGATTTCTCAGCTTGTAAATAAATCCATTCTGTTTTCTGATTGGCGTCTCATTTGTATGCCAGTATAGGCTGCAGCACTTTGCATCCAGGAGGTACAGCGGGTGTATTAATTATACATAGGGCCCCGGGCTTTATTGCTGATGAGGCCTGTGAAGCTTTTAGCAGCTGGATATCCACCTGCAGAATCCTGGCGTCAGATTGCCTCTTAGAAATCTCTGTATCATGACTCGCCCGGGCCTAATGCTCCCCTGCCCTGATTGGCCGACACCTGGCTCTCTTCTAACAAGTTACCATTAGGCTTAAAAGGTAAATTTATTGCGCCGTTAGCAAGGCCGGACTCGCCGATGCTCGCCTGGATACATTATTGATTCCACTTACCACATAATTACCTTCCTTAAGTATATTTTCTTAATAATGTCAGTTCCTGTATTGTTATGGCCAATACACTGCCACTTTAACCCTTTCTTTCTGCTTGCCAGGCTGCAAGAATACAATTTAATTTCCTTTGTAGTTAAACTGGTATGTAACTTACTTCTACTCTCATACTGGGAAGCAATAAGGCAACTCCCATCGCCTTTACTTCCCCTTTAAACCAGGCTTAGGTTACCTTGAGCTTAAGGTACCTGATTACTATGGAAGTTTAGTTGACTTTACCATTGTATGAGCCTGTCCTGAATATTAACCCCGTGTTTTTATTGGGAGTCTTATCCCTAATTCTGTGCTGGAACAAAGTTGGGGGGCTTTGCAGGCTCTGCTGTGACTCCCCTAATAAGCACAAAATGGAACAGCTCATCCCAGGAAAGCTTATTAAAAGTGATGGATGGGCCGTACCAAATCAGGAATCCGCACTGATGAAACCCTAAGGACACTGTCAAACCTCCAAATTCTTCATCTCACTTGCGTTTCGGCCGCCTGAGAACAAAAAGAAATCAGCGGCGATTCTCACGTCTGGAACTTAATTCCGCAGGCAAAAAGATCCTCGTCTTCGAGCGGAAATTAAAAATTCATACTGGTATTTATAACTCCTCGCCAATCACTAATTTATAAAGTGTCATATTTTTTTTTTTCCCTTTAAATATATGATGACCTTTTCCGGTGCTTCTGCTTCTTCTATCCTTGAGCAGTCGTTTAACCCCTTCGGTGCTAGCTGCCAATCAATAATCACTTATCATTATTATTGGGCTCAGCTACTCCCCCTATTTGTGATTGTGTTGACCCCTCCTGTTTGATGTCAGTGTCAATACTGTACATGTGCATTGGACTCTTCCATTTGCACCTCGAGGGAGCCCTCCTTTCCTCATACATATTTCATGGAAGATTGCCGATTCTCTCACTGGCGGCCTCAAGAGCCGGTATTGATCAAGACTCGGAAAAAAAATATAGTGCAATTTCCTCCTTAAGGCCTTGCATCAGCTTCTCTGCATCCCATGGTTCCCATAAAGGCATTTCTGGGAAAAACATTTTTAAAAAAAATTCTCCTACCGTTTGCAAATGAAAGGGGAAGTTTGCTGTGTGACCTAAATGAAGTCTGAAGTGAAGAATGCATTACTGGAAAGTCAAGAGACTTGTTGCTGGTTTTGTTTTAGAGCTTTACTTCCCCTTTAATATTTAGGTGTTATAGACAGTTGCAGCCAGTAGCAACCCAGTTTAGGATATGCATCGCTAGGTTACTTACCTTAGCAACCACCATTTGAATGTCAAAAGGGATGATGAATAGTTGTGTAGAATGTTGGCCATAAAGCAGGGCAGGACTGCTGCTTACAATGGGGATCAGATAGGATCTGTGCAGCCACTGGAACAGAATGTTCTGTTATACAGATAGCTAGAATCTCAGCTGCCATAAAGCAGGACAGGACTGCTGCTTACAATGGGGATCAGATAGGATCTGTGCAGCCACTGGGACAGAATGCTCTGTTATACAGATAGCTAGAATCTCAGCTGCCATAAGCAGGACAGGACTGCTGCTTACAATGGGGATCAGATAGGATCTGTGCAGCCACTGGGACAGAATGTTCTGTTATACAGATAGCTAGAATCTCAGCCATAAAGCAGGACAGGACTGCTGCTTACAATGGGGATCAGATAGGATCTGTGCAGCCACTAGGACAGAATGTTCTGTTATACAGATAGCTAGAATCTCAGCTGCCATAAAGCAGGACAGGACTGCTGCTTACAGTGGGGATCAGATAGGATCTGTGGCAGCCACTGGGACAGAATGTTCTGTTATACAGATAGCTAGAATCTCAGCCATAAAGCAGGACAGGACTGCTGCTTACAATGGGGATCAGATAGGATCTGTGCAGCCACTGGGACAGAATGTTCTGTTATACAGATAGCTAGAATCTCAGCTGCCATAAAGCAGGACAGGACTGCTGCTTACAATGGGGATCAGATAGGATCTGTGCAGCCACTGGGACAGAATGTTCTGTTATACAGATAGCTAGAATCTCAGCCATAAAGCAGGACAGGACTGCTGCTTACAATGGGGATCAGATAGGATCTGTGCAGCCACTGGGACAGAATGCTCTGTTATACAGATAGCTAGAATCTCAGCTGCCATAAAGCAGGACAGGACTGCTGCTTACAATGGGGATCAGATAGGATCTGTGCAGCCACTGGGACAGAATGTTCTGTTATACAGATAGCTAGAATCTCAGCCATAAAGCAGGACAGGACTGCTGCTTACAATGGGGATCAGATAGGATCTGTGTAGCCACTGGGACAGAATGCTCTGTTATACAGATAGCTAGAATCTCAGCTGCCATAAAGCAGGACAGGACTGCTGCTTACAATGGGGATCAGATAGGATCTGTGCAGCCACTGGGACAGAATGTTCTGTTATACAGATAGCTAGAATCTTAGCTGCCATAAAGCAGGACAGGACTGCTGCTTACAATGGGGATCAGATAGGATCTGTGCAGCCACTGGGACAGAATGTTCTGTTATACAGATAGCTAGAATCTCAGCCATAAAGCAGGACAGGACTGCTGCTGTAGACTTCTGTACAGTCGTGTTTTTGTAGTTGCAGATGCAGAATATGGGGATATAGTGACTAAGCCCGAGCCTGTCTGTAACATCAGTGAATGTTGGGTGATTGATTTATGACACAGGAATCATTAGAGAAGAGAATACTGCAGGCAGCTGCCCTACTTTAATTAAGCCATTGGTGGTTGAATATATATATAAAATAGCTATTGGCCAATGCAACCAAAGGGAGATCAATACCGAGGGATTGGGGAAAAAGCAAAAACCCAGACAGAATCCAGACTCAGCAATAATACATTGGTCTGTATTGCACATTAAAGGTAAATTTGTTACACAGCTTGATGCTCCCCTTTGTAAGTGGCCTGATTAGCACCTGATGGATCTGTTTGTAAATGGGGCGATGAACCAGGGTTATAGGCACAGAGCCTCATTGACCGAACTTCTCATTCACTAAAGCTTTCTCCCAAGAAACTGATTATTATCTTTATTCTCTGCAGCCACCAACCTTGTGCCAATTCCCACTCACCAATGCCCCTCTCCATTCACTTCCATCCCCTCAATCACTCCCCTCCTCTTGTACCCGAGACACATGATCCTGCTGCCTACCCATAATTCCTTCAGAGCTGCTCATTGGTCTACATGTCACTCAAGTGCCCTAACAAATAAAAAGCCCATTGGTCTCTCTTTTGGTCAGAGCCCCGTCTGCTCATAAATAAGGTTACAGTTACAGAAACATTGGGGTAACAGTCACCCTGCTATAGTTCCAGGGGTACCCAAGGCACAAATAAGCACTCACCCCAAATCTCCCCCTAACTGGCCTTCAGGCTGAGCCCCCTTAACTCATAACAAGGTTACAGATATATAGAAACATTGGGGTAACAGTCACCCTGCTATAGTTCCAGGGGTACCCAGGGCACAAATAAGGACTCACCCCAAATCTCCCCCTAACTGACCTTCAGACTGGGCCCCCTTAGCTCATAACAAGGTTACAGATATATAGAAACATTGGGGTGTCACCCTGCTATAGTTCCAGGGGTACCCAGGGTACAAATAAACACTCACCCCAAATCTCCCCCTAACTGACCTTCAGACTGGGCCCCCTTAGCTCATAACAAGGTTACAGATATATAGAAACATTGGGGTGTCACCTTGCTATAGTTCCAGGGGTACCCAGGGTACAAATAAACACTCACCCCAAATCTCCCCCTAACTGGCCTTCAGACTGGGCCCCCTTAGCTCATAACAAGGTTACAGATATATAGAAACATTGGGGTAACAGTCACCCTGCTATAGTTCCAGGGGTACCCAGGGTACAAATAATCACTCACCCCAAATCTCCCCCTAACTGACCTTCAGACTGGGCCCTCTTAGCTCATAACAAGGTTACAGATATATAGAAACATTGGGGTAACAGGGCAGTTAGTGTATAAATAAATATATATAATTAAGTAGAAGCCCAAGTATTGGCTGCACTGCGGCTTTGCTGAAACAATAAGCGGTTCCACCTTGAGCGACGGTGTGGCCGAATTCCCTTGGCAATTGCCGTCAGTGTCTCTGCTCCATCAAAGCCATAGAACAAGGTGACTTAGACCAAAATAAACAGACATGAATAATTAAGGCGCTTCCTACTGTACCTTTCCTCGTGTGCTGGATCTGCTTGCGGCTGATGTGGGGCCGATATTGATGTGAATGTACTATGTATCTAGCTCTGTATCTCTCAGGCTATTATATCTTATAATCCCTCTGTCACTGTGTCTATAAATCCTGCCCTGGCTCCTTTCATGCTGAACATTATATTAAAGGGTAAATATCCCTCGCTTTATGTCTCCTAATATTCTGGGAACGTATTACTGACTGTAAACGAATCCAGACCCTCTGGGTAAAATTACTGAGTTCCAAACTGCCCATACAGAAGCAACGTGAGTATTAGAACTATACGTAGAGAGCGTGGGGGGTTATATGGGGGATACAAGCGTTATATCACCGTGGGCAATACCAAGCTGAGTGGCGTAAAGATCAACTGAAGTGGTGAAAATGTGGTTCCTACCTAGCAGATGCCAAGAGAACACTACGAGGTTCATTTATCAACGTCCGAATTTTTCTCAATATTTTCTGAAACCAGATCCGTGCATTTTTTTCTCCTTATTTATCAATACACTTTCCTAAAAAACCTTGTTTGCATGGAAAAAAACTTGAAAAAAAATTAATCGTACGAATGTTTTGGATTTTTGCCACTAAATCTTTGGATTATTGCAAGAAACCCAGCGCAGATCAAAATATCTTTCGGACTTTTGGGACCATTGACTTATATGCAACCTGGGCAGGTCTGAGATGGCAGATTTTTGGATTTGGACTTTTTCCATCTTCGGGGTATAATAAATCCCAAAATATTAGTGGGTTTTTTTTTTTTTCAGAGTTTAGTAAATAACACCCTACCTGTCTGGATGTGTAATGCTGACGGTGCCGTTTGGTGGAGTAGGCCTGGGACTGATCTCCATGGGTTAGACCAAGGTCAAAAACGTTTTTACCCCCCTGTTCCCCCAAACCAAGTATAGTGGTAGAGAAAAGCCTCTCTCCTCTCGTTATCACTGTGACTACTACTGAATGGCTAGTGCCCTATTGGATGCTCATGGAGTGGTAGAACCTTGTGCAAAATTGCACTTGCACCATTCCCTTTGTGATAAAGGGCTTCTCTGTGGCATTTACAACAAAGACTGGTGCAGAGGGGTATTTTATCCACTGCTGCTCTCTGAGGGCACACCTGTGTACTTACATGTCTTAGGCCAGGGGTCCCCAACCAACGGGCCACGGACCGTGGGCTGTACCGAACTGAGCCACCTCTGGTCCCAGTTGCAGTCTATTATAGCAGCAAAAATAATTAAAAAAGCCCTAATTACCTGCAATTCCAGCTCCCTGACACGGCATGGTCATAAAACAGCTGTGTGAAGCCCAAGAAGCTTTCTACTTTTCATAAGGAATAGGGATGCACCGAATCCACTATTTTTGGATTCGGCTGCACCCTGGAATCCTTTGCTAAAGATTCTACCGAATATGCAAATTAGGGGCGGGAAGGGGTAACAGTTTTTACTTCCTTGTCACTAAATTTCCCTTCCTGACCCTAATTTGCATATACAAATTAGGATTCGGTTTGGCCAGGCCGAAGGATTCCGCCGAATCCTGCTGAAAATTGCCGAATCCTGGATTGGGTGCATCCCTAATATCTATACCCAGGGTCGGACTGGGGGGGCTTAGGGCCCACCGAGCTACTGCCCCAGGGCCCCGCTCCGGCCCTGGCTGCCGCTCCAGCGTGCTTCATTTGGTTAGTGCGCATGCGTGCGGCGCCGCGTTTGTGCGCACGTGCGCAGCAATACCTTTGTGCGCATATCTTCTATTCTATCGCGACCCCCGACAAAGTGGGGTCGTGCCGCCAAACGAAGTAGCGGATCTGGGCCGGCGGGGCCCACAAGAGCCCGGTGCCCACCGGGTTTTTTACCAGTGTCCCACCGGCCCAGTCCGACACTGTCTATACCCCTGCCCCCTTTCGTTCATATCTATACCCCCCTACCCCCCTTTCCTTAATATTTATACCCCTTTACACCATTGCATCCCTAATAAGGACCAAAATAATGCTTGGACAGTTTTTTTGGTAAGCCTGAAATGCACTCAGGTATCTACATATACTTTACCCTTTAATATAATGTTCAGCATGAAAGGAGCCCCAGTCCTTGTAAAAATTGTATGGCTTGAAACTGGTCCATGGTGCAAAAAAGTTGGGCAACGGTGGCTTAGGCCTTTGGGAAAGCTCTTTTTGGTTTCAGCACAACAA
Source organism: Xenopus laevis (assembly GCF_017654675.1). Lineage (NCBI taxonomy): Eukaryota > Metazoa > Chordata > Amphibia > Anura > Pipidae > Xenopus > Xenopus laevis. Next base: position 8,166,191 of record NC_054385.1, read on the forward strand.
TGCACAAAGTTATATCCATAAAGTCTGCTGAGAATGAAGTGGAGGAACCTGCCCACCAGGACCTCAAGCCAACTGAACCTCTGTAGGATGAATGGGAACCCGACTGTGAGCCAGACCTCATGCCCAATATCACTAATGCTTTTGTGGCTAAATGCAAGTAAATCCCACCATCAGTGTCCCAACATCTTCCTTTGAATCCCTTTGCTTTGGGAATGAGAAGAAAGCTTTCCTATAAAGGTAACACATGAAAGCGATGTTTTATTCAGCACGATTCCCTTTTGAATATGACTTGGCCGTTATTGAGGTAATCGGGAGCTTTATGGGACTGAGGTAACGTCCCACCTCCCCTCTCAAGCCTTCGGAAGTTGATTAGGATCACGCTTTGTGATAACCCAAATTTGAATAACAATAAAACGGAGAGAGAGGAGGGCGGAAGGGGGGAAAGCAATTTTAACAGCATTATTAAAAAGTCAAAGATCTCCCAATTCATTAGGAAATCGCTCACCTTCCCCGGCTCCCGGATCCCAGTTTCTTATTCTTCTTCATGAAAAGCAAAACAAGAGCGGATTGAGCATTAACCTATGCGAGAAACCAACCCGCCAAAGCTGGCACTCTAATTAATTAGTGACTTGAGTTGTGCGCTCTCCCTTGGGTGCTGTGCGAATAGGAAATCTCAGTCTATTGCTTCTCTTGTCCAGACAGATACTCCAGCTCATTACTTTGCCTTTGTCGACCCCCTGGAGGCACCGACAGGTCACCAGCTTATGGCTGTTCTATGGATCCCTAATGTGGAGTCATGAACCCATACAAAATAGTAGTCTGTATGTAGGGTGGGGGGTCTGTAAGTTGGGTACTTTTGCTTCTTCTTTCAAATCGTTTTTTTCTGCCCTGATGATGTTACTTCCATGTTTCATGGCGGACAGAAGTGGAAAGATTTTCATTGTCTCTTATTGCTCGCCCAACGAGCGGATCAGTCCCAGATATGCCAACCTTGATCGAGCTGATCCGATTGTGGGCCCTAGGGAGGAAAATATAGGTAGTCGGATGAAGGACGGCATCAACGAACCAATGTGAACCTCAATCAGACGGATTTTTAACCCTGCCCGATTAACATCTGCCCGACTTTTGGCCAGATATGTCTTGGAGGAGACCACCAGAGGGTCCTGTACACTACCCAATAAGCTGGTGACTTAATCTTATATCCCCCTGTGTATGGGGAGCAGAGTACCAGAAGATCTCCTGGTGGGCCGAACCCAAGACAGTTCACAGCAACCCTTTTCCCATCACAGCCCTATATAAAACCTATAACATGCTCAGTCCATATTTTATGTTAGGTCTCTGAGGACCTTTGGTGGCCCAGTCTGACTCCGATGGCAAAGAAACTTTTAAGATAGGTTCCCATTGTACTTCACTGTAGAAGGAATATAACGTGTGCTTGCTCACTGCCCAAAAAGGTGGCCATCCATATCAATCTAAGGCAACAGCTGCAAGGTATTATGGGAAGATATGACCATAACCACCAGTTTCCCTCTATGACTTTAACTGAGAGAAATCCTCAACCAACGTATCATTTATGGAGCTTTTTCTTTTCACATCAATTTAATTAATGTCCTCCACAGATTTTATACCACCCCTGGTGTCCTAGTTTTATGTCCCCGGTGCCCTTGTGTTTCATCCCAGGTTCTATCTGTGTCTTCTTCATGTTCTGTCACTAATGTGTATATATATGTTTATCCCTAAATCCCCTTTGTTTTGTTCCTGGTGCCCGTATATATCATCTGTCATGTCTATTTATCCCATCTCTAGATGCCTTGTGTTGCACCCCTGCTGTCTGGGTGTTCCATCCTTTGATCCCCACTGAGTTCTGTCCAAGGTGTCTGGCTGTTCAGTCCCTTGCATCTCTTTCTTGGGGTGACCTTGTGTTCATGCATATTCCCTTGTGCCCCATTTATGATGTGCATATGTTCCATGCCCAATGCCCTTGTTTTCATTATGAGGCATGTTGACTTCATCTAACATTCAAATTAAATCATTTGTGGTGCCTGAGTATTTTATACCAGTTTCCATCAATGTGCCATTGCCATGGTCTGGGTATATCATCCAAGATGCCCTTCTGAACCTTCACATGTGTTTCTTTTCCTTCTTTTGCTCTGTTTCATCCCTTGTTTCCTTATGTTCCATCCCTTGTTTCTTTGGTTTCCATGCCATGTTTCCTTGGGTTCCATCCCTTGTTTCTTTGGTTTCCATGCCATTTTTTCTTGGGTTCCATCCCTTGTTTCCATGCCATATTTCCTTGGGTTCCATCCTTTGTATCTTTATATTCCATCTCTGGTATCCATGCATTCCATTCTTTCTCCTCTGCCTTCCATCCTTACTGGACTTTTTTCTTGTGTACTTTCTGCCCATATGTTCCAATTTGTCTCCGCATGTTTTCCTTCACTGCCTCCCTTTCCATCTCCAGTCTCTTGGTGGTCCACCATTGTACTTGCATGCGCTATATTGGACAAACTGTGTCTTCTTCTGTCCCCCATGATGTCTTCTGTCCCACACAGTTAAAGCTAGAGCTCATCTTTTTTTATTTTTATTGGTCCTACATAAATCTGACTCTTCCCTATGCTGGTATCTCCCCAACCTCCACCTGAGCGAGAAAGCAAAACTCATCGAAAGTTCTGTATATGAAACTCAGCACTTTCTGTCTTGTCTGAGATTAAACTTATGCAAATAGCCTCACCTTCTTGCTGTTAGACATTCGGGAAGCATGGCAGTGTTACGCTAAGTATATTCTAAATTAGTTCCCAGACTCGTCACAGGAAGATTCAAGCATTTATCAATCTCTTGTGTTTTACTCCTGATATGTATGACTGCTCTTGTTGAGTAAGTCATGACTTCTCCTTAATTGGAGGACACTCTTTCTCTTTATATGGAATTAGCTGTGCCATTAAGACATAATAATAAGACTTGTAGAGCCACACGGAACTCATGGCCCTTACTGTTAATGGGGACTATTCATGCATATGTTTTAGGCACAGAGGGGCATTGGCTTCCATTGTTGCCTTGGGTCCTAGGTTTGACTCCAGCCAGGAAACTATCTGCAAGACCCTTGTTCAATCTCTTCATGTCTGAATTGTTTTCCTCCAAAAACATGCAGGAAATTGAATTGGGTCCAATGGAGCAGTGTAGATCGTAAGCTCCTCTGGTGCAAGGGGAACATTGCATTAGCTTTGATACCCAATGCAATTGACTACTTTTGCCCATATGTATGTGCAGCTACCAGGGAGATACTTTCTTGCTGATTTATAGAAGGATAGCCTCAGAGAACCATAGGAAATAAATTGCCCCTTTCCCCTAAATTGCAGCAAAACCTTAATCAGCCTCTTCAGTCATAGTGTGAATTGAGCTTCTTAAATGCCAGAGGAAGGTGAATCCATATGTATGTTTGGCATCCATTCATCTTCGAAACAAAGGTCCCTGGCTGTCCTCCTGGGCACGTATACAGTATATACCGTTCTTCTATTTATTATCCGGCTGCAAATATCCACTGAAAAGTATGTGTATTTGGGTGTTCCTTTTTCAGAGCAGCTTTTTTTGGTTACATAATGTAATGACTCCAGATCTAATTTTGCTGCAGCTAAATGAGATTTCTGTAGCTGGAGGTACGGCTATAAATTGCCCGTGACATATGTGGTGAGAAAGAGAGAGGAAGCGCGCCTGCATATTAGTGAGCTCCTGGTGAAAAATGGCCACTTTGCTCATGATAATAAACAGTTTTGATATTTGCTGGATGTTCAGATGTGACTAAAGGGGTCAGCCGTCTGCGTGAGCTTTCCATGGAGGTGGGGGAAGACTGGAAGGTGAGAATGAAGACGACTGCACTATCCATCTTAATTATACGATCTTGTAATTAAAGCTCAGCACCGGAGCAGAGGATGGGACCTTCTCACCCTGCCCAGATGCACAACAGTCTGCAAGACCTCAGCCTTTTCATCCTGCCCTCTATCAACCGTCTAATGTGGCCTAGACCTTCCCAGGACACACACTTATATATTTCTACATTCTGCCTAAAACATAATTAGATCATTTTCAATTACGTTAATGATGCTAGCTGGGTAATAGAGCGCAGGCATGGTAGGCTAGGAGCAGAAGGCTATCTTGGATTTATAACGATATTGTATCTGGGTTGTTGTTTAGTGTTCTGATTTGCTGTACCAGTACACAAAGTACAAATATAGCAGTATGGCAAAGGAATAAATTAGAGAGTATGCTCTTTATGCTCTTTGCAGTGCTGGAGTCTCAGGTTCAGTTTTAGCTAGAAAACGATCTGTATTTGGTTTATATGTCCTTGTCATGCTTGTGTGGGGGTTTCCTCCAGGTTGTCCAGTTTCTTTTCAGCCTCCAAAGTCATGCAGTTGTGTGTGGCTAGACCAGTGATCTCCAATCAATAGTTTATGAGTAACATGTTGCTCATCAACCTCCTGGATGTTGCTCCCAGTGGTCTCAAAGGAGGAGCTTATTTTTGAATTCCAGACTTGGAGGCACGTTTTGATTGCATAAAAACCAAGTGTACTGCCAAACAGTCTCCTGTTGGCTGTCAGTCCACATAGAGCAAACTAAATGGCTAATTACAGCACTTATGTTGCACCACCAAGGATAATTTTCATGTTTGTGTTGCTCCACAACTATTTTTACATTTGAATGATTCTCATGGGTAAAAAGGTTGGGGCTAGAGCAAGAGCTCAACTGGTAATGTTGGCATGGAAATCTGAGGCATAGTGGTAGATGATCAACTTGCTGATTGGGACATTGGTTTGTTGACATTGGAGTCTGAGGGATAGAGGAACATGGTCAACAAATTATGGGGAAAGTGGCTAAGGCTAAGAGGATGTTGACATAGAAGTCTGAAGGAAAGCAGTAGATGGCCAACTTACTAACTCTATTGTAGACATTAGTTAAGGGGATGTTGGCATGGATGTCTGAGGGGTATAGAGAAACATGGTCATCTTGCTGATTGAATTATGTAAACGTGGCTGAGGGGTGTTGAAAGTCTGAGTGATAGAAGAACATGTCCATCCTGCTGGTTGGATTACTGTATGTGGAAAGTGGCTAAGGCATATTGGCATGGAAGTCTGAGGGACAGACGAAGGACAACTTGCTGATTGGAACAGACCTAAGGGGATGTTGACGTGGATATCTAAGAGATGGGGAGGATGGACAACTTGTTGATTATATTGCTGTATGTGGAAAGTGGCTAAAGCATATTGGCATGGAAGTCTGAGAGACAGGGAGAGATGGACATCTTGCTGATTGGAACAGTTGGTATGGGGAAGTTGGCATGGAAGTCTAGGGCTAGGGCAACATGGCTAACCTTCTGAATGTATTATGATGAAAGTGGCTAAGGGGAAGTTGGCATGGAAGCCTGAAGTAAAGCGGAAGATGGCCAACTTGCTGATTGTGTTATATGGCTGATATGAGGGTGTTGGCAAATATTGCAAATATGATTCTAGGTCATGATCAGACTACGCCATCTTGTACAATGCCATCATGCGACACGGCACACAGAGTGGAGAACCTGGTTTTGGGTGATATTCCAAGTGCAGGGGCTCCCCTTGATGCTTCCCATTTCATTCATCAAAAAGCAAGTAATATCCACAACACTGTTAGGTCCATTAGCATAGTGTTTTCATTTAGGGGAGAAAAAAAAAGATTCCATCCATATCTGTGTAGCAACACTGTGAAAACCTTGTCTTTGATTATTGGAATTCATTAGAGCTCATGATGGCCAATATGTTATTGAACCAAATGAGCTGTGTTATTTTAAGCACGGCACGGACTAAAGGGGATAACGCTCAGAGCTCTTGCCTGAGGGGGGACTACCTTACCCTGCATTAAAATCAGTTCTAAGGAGCTACATGGATCTATAGGGTCCAAAAGCAGAGGATAGGGTGGCCACCATGATGGCATGCTGGTTTGTAGTCCAGTTTGCATCAGCCACAGATATACCAATCATTATGTATTTTGGTGGCTCTGACACGGGTACCTGCACCAGCAGAAAAACCCAGTAAGCGGCGGTGACCTTCAAGTCCAACCAAAATCTGATTCTAGCATGTAATAGACAGCATGGAACAGCAGATGGAGACAGAGCACTTCCACACGGCTCATGGATTTTCTACCTAATGTAGCTGATGAATAGCCGTAATGTCCCTTTCCACTTCTCATGTGAGATGTAATTCATTTAGGAGATGTTTGAACTGAATTGCATCGAAATATCAAGGATATTTTTATGAGTTGGAGAGCTGAAGAACCCCTGAAGTGCAGAAGCTTTGAACTAGTCCAATCCACGAATGGCTGATTAATTCAGGGGATGTTTCTATCCGATTCTTCCACCTCCCAATTGAATACTGTTGGTCCAATCCAGGCGTGTGCACATTGACTGCACATTTAAAACATTTAAACCAGTGTTTTTAGTACAAGGGTAGGCTGCTCGCTGCCTTCCAAGTCTTCCGTATACCTCTGCACCCTTCCTACAGATTCTCACACCCCCCTCGTTCCCTGCATCCCACTCTCTAGTGCAATCTGCCTCGCGTATGTACCTACCAGCTGGAGCCATTTCTCACCTTCCATCAGAGTAGCATTTTGCGCAGCTCAAATTTCTCTTCTTTATCCTTCTCTCATTAATTCCCCTCTATAAAGAACCTTTTCTACCTAAACCTATGCTACCCAAAAGTAAAATCAAGCCTACCCGATAGATATGTGGCCTTTGGGTGGGCCCACCTGTAGACCTCACACATGGGCCAACAACCTGCAAACATGCTCTGGAAACTGGAAAGACTAAGTCAGCTGCCCATGTATGGCCAACTTTAGATCCACTCATGCACTGGTGAGACTCTACAGCATAGGTGTATACCCATAGTGGTGCCATTTATTTGAAAGGACAATATACAAACTCAGTATAGTAGGTGTGCATATAAATCTCCCACCTTTAATGAATAAGTCCTTTAATGCAAACATAAGAGGCTCCCCTTTAAAGCTCCACGGGCTCCGGCTTATCTCAAGGTGGGAGTGTACTGTATGGACAGTTATAGACAAGCTGAAAAGAGCCCTTCTAGGCCTGTTTATGGGGCCTTCCCAATGGCCTGTCTAACCAATATCTGGATGAAAATTGGCCAAATGTCTATCAGCATCAATGTGCTTCTCCTAATTATAATTGTAATCCAGTTGTTGACCTTGAGCTAACCAATGGGGTCATCCCTATTAGACCTACCATGGCCAAAGAGTTAAAGAGCTGTAGAGTCTCACCAATGCATGAGTTTATCTAAAATTGGCCAAACATGGGCAGCTGACTTAGTCTTTCCAGACCATGTTCGCAGGATGTTGGCCAATGTATGAGGTCTACAGGTGGGCCTACCCAAAGGCCACATATCTATCGGGTAGGTTTGATTTTACTTTCCAACAAGGACTGTGTGAGCACTTTAATGCAGTCCTCTTCCAATGGATCTGTAGGCCCCTCCAGTGAGGGGTGAGCATTGGGCCAGATCTGGATGATCCCATTAGGATGATCCCCCAGGGCCAACATATCACAAAGAGAAGGGGAAGCCAATTAGGAAAGGACTGCATTGATGTACTGATGTGGACCTCACCCAAAGTTATTTTGTTACCCGTCCATTAGGTATAAGGCCAATATTAAGAAAGACCCCATTGTGGGCTGATAAATGGAAAAGTTGGCCTAGAATTGGCAGGTTTGATTGTCCCATGTCCGACCAGTTTTGCTCTACTTTATGCCCAGGAGCCATTGTTCTCAGCCAAACAAAATACTCGTTTTGTGCCAATGCTTCCCGTTGTTTGTACAGCCTGGACATCAACCTTGGACTTGCCAAGCACGTCAGTGCCAGGACCTTCAGCCAAGATCTGGTGGGTGCAGGCTAAATTAGGATAAGTGGGTTATGGCAGTGATGACAAGACAACGAGAGATGAAGAAGTGGCCATAGCAGGAAGGGGAACTGTCCCACTCGCTATAATGAGAGGCTGATGGATTCGAGCCCAACAGGAGAAATGTGCTTGGTGAGCTGATCTCTCTACTGGATTATTGAGTGTCACTGGCTCTCAGCTCCTCCTGGGGCTTCTGGGTACAGATTAATCATGAGGCTGCAGGACAAGGGAGGAGGCCATGATGGGAAGGGTGGTGGGTGCACTTGTTTCTAACTCCACAATCAGCATGGCAGCGAACTGCATCAATACCAACGGGAATTCCTCATCCTTTAGTGACAGCCTCGTAATCACAATTAATAGGGGGATTTCAATAATGGATGCCCTCCCCCGTCCTGCAGTTCTGTCATTTACAGCAAATTTTATTCAAATATTTCTAACGTTTCTCCAAGGGGAAGTAAACCAGCCTCACGGTATTGTCCGCTAAATTGTCTGGCTTGTGACATGAGTTAAAGGGGAAGAAAGGGGGCCCTCTGTATCTTTTGGAACCGTAGCAGGGTGACTGTTACCCCAATGTTTCTATATATCTGTAACCTTGTTATGAGCTAAGGGGGCCCAGTCTGAAGGTCAGTTAGGGGGAGATTTGGGGTGAGTGCTTATTTGTGCCCTGGGTACCCCTGGAACTATAGCAGGGTGACTGTTACCCCAATGTTTCTATATATCTGTAACCTTGTTATGAGCTAAGGAGGCCCAGTCTGAAGGTCAGTTAGGGGGAGATTTGGGGTGAGTGTTTATTTGTGCCCTGGGTACCCCTGGAACTATATCAGGGTGATTGTTACCCCAAAGTTTCTATATATCTGTAACCTTGTTATGAGCTAAGGGGGCCCAGTCTGAAGGTCAGTTAGGAGGAGATTTGGGGTGAGTGATTATTTGTGCTCTGGGTACCCCTGGAACTATAGCAGAGTGACTGTTACCCCAATGTTTCTATATATCTGTAACCTTGTTATGAAATAAGAGGACTCAATCTGAAGGACAGTTAGGTGGAGATTTGGGGTGAGTGTTTATTTGTGCCCTGGGTACCCCTGGAACTATAGCAGGGTGACTGTTACCCCAATGTTTCTATATATCTGTAACCTTGTTATGAGCTAAGGGGACCCAGTCTGAAGGCCAGTTAGGGGGAGATTTGGGGTGAGTGCTTATTTGTGCCCTGGGTACCCCTGGAACAATTGTACATACCTGTACCCCTCCCATTCCAGCCTAATCTCTCAAATCACAGCTAAACAATCCATTATTCAACACAAATTTTCATGCAAATTGGGAATAAAAATATTAATGATCCTTTTCCTGCCTCCTTTCCTTTCTCCTGTTTTGTGAGTCCAAGTGAGTGTTAGTGTCAGCCGGTGCATAATGTGAGAAGAGCCCGAGGGCAGAAGCTGGCAGAGAGATGCTCGCTGTATTTATTATTGATGCATGGAAATCTCCTACTACTTTTAACAAAAAGACAACGTTAAAGGGCATTATCTGTGATGGATTTTTGTTCCATGTAATAACGGGGAAAAACTAGAACATCGGTAAAGATATGTAATTTGTCGGGATCAGAGGTTTATAGGGAAAGGGATATAAATAAGCTCTGGCTTTGGTTCATATATACACATAGTATATACACATAGTGGTCTGTGAATCCCTGTGTTATCTACATTGGTTTATATTGATTGGCTGCTGGTGTATTACTCACAAGCAGCCAATCACTCCCGGCATATTCCACCTGTATATCAACTACAAGACATAAGATGAACCAAAGCTGAGTGGCATGTTGTGGGCAAAGGTTGCAGAAATGTCAATTTGTTGGCTCAAACTTATTTTACGTCCCATCCCCCCACCACCCGAATGATTTCAGATCCGTGCATAGGGATAAGTCTGGGTCTGGACTAATAATGAAACTGCAACTTCAATTATTCCCCAAAAAGTTATATTTAAATAAGATTAAAATAGGGCCCTGTCCTGCCACTTATTATTGCAGGATTTGCTCTTAGGGGTGAACATACTGTAAATGTGGAGTCAGGGGTCCCATTACCTGGTTGGCCTTAGAGAAGTATTTTATTTTTATTTTTTAATAAAGAAGAAAAGGGGCTCAATGTTCCATCAGATATTCCTTAATAAAAATCTCAACTTTTTTCATTATATAGTATTAAATATCGATGCTACAGTATTTCGCAGGTTACACTGCCCTCTGCTGGCGAGCTCCAGTTAATGCAACATCAGTACTCCATTCTAGTAGTGATGGGTGAATAAATTCGACAGGCGCGAATTCACGGAGAAAATTCGACATCATCAAAAAATGTTGATGTGTGTTGGAATAGTCGCTCACGTCAAAACTGTCATGCGTCAACATTATTCGGACGCCCATTGATGCCATAGTGATGTGCGGGTCAACTAATTGTCAACCCACACCCGACCCTAAACCGCCACTCTATTTCCGTATCTGATGTCACACAGGGGGCGGGGACGAGCAGGCGTGTCTATAAATAGACATTGCGGAAGCAGCACAAACTTAGGTTGCCGACCCTCAGATATTGGTTCGGCCCGCACATCACTACTCCATACACCATTTACAGGGTTTGAGCTCCTCTTAAAGGGGGCGGTTCACCTTTAAGATAACTTTTAGTATGTTGTAGAGTGGTCAATTCTAAGACATTTTTCAACTGGTCGTCATTATTTATTGTTATCGCTTTTAAATTATTTGCCTTCTTCTTCTGACCCTTTCCAGCTTTTCTAATGGGGGTCACTGACCCCATCTTAAAAAAGCAAAAGCTCTGTAAGGCTACAAATGTATTGTTATTGCTACTTTTTGTTACTTCTATTTCTATTCAGGCCTCTCCTATTCATATTCCAGTTTCTAATTCAAATCAATGCATGGTTGCTAGGGGAATTTGGACCCTAGCAACCAGATTACTGAAACCGGAAAGCTGCTGGATAAAAAGCTAAATAATTCAAAAACCACAAATCATGAAAAATGAAAACCAATTGCAAATTGTCTTAGAATATCCCTCTCTGCATCATACTAACAGTTAATTTAAAGGTGATTAACCTCTTTAAGGTAGATATGTGCCCCTAAGCAGACTGATATATAAGAAAGTGGCACCTACAAATGCCAAATCCCTTAACTGACTACACTGGCAGGTCTAAGGCTCCTATTTGATTGGATCCAGTAGAAGTCTAAGTGGCACTATTTTTCCATCCAGTTGGCTTTGCCAGCCAATTAGTGAGATGCCTATAAAGTCCATACTTGCTCTTAACGTCTAACTGACTTAATTGTTCTAAAGTACTTATGGGGGGTGGGCAGTTGTGTGAGGTTTCATTTGAGTTGCACAGCACTGAGGCTGAGGGTGGATCCCTGCATTGCAAAAATACAAATTTCTGACCCTTTGTCTGAGCACACAATAAGTTATACCCTCATACTGTACTGTCTAAGGGAATCAATATGGCACCTCCCTCCTCCCATATGTATAAATACAAATATACAGAGAAGGAATGTTCTGGGCACACAATAAGCTATACCCTCATACTGTACTGTCTAAGGGAATCCATATGGCACCTCCCTCCTCCCATATGTATAAATACAAATATACAGAGAAGGAATGTTCTGGGCACACAATAAGCTATACCCTCATACTGTACTGTCTAAGGGAATCAATATGTCACCTCCTCCTCCCATATGTATAAATACAAATATACAGAGAAGGAATGTTCTGGGCACACAATAAGCTATACCCTCATACTGTACTGTCTAAGGGAATCAATATGGCACCTCCCTCCTCCCATATGTATAAATACAAATATACAGAGAAGGAATGTTCTGGGCACACAATAAGCTATACTCTCATACTGTACTGTCTAAGGGAATCAATATGGCACCTCCTCCCATATGTATAAATACAAATATACAGAGAAGGAATGTTCTGGGCACACAATAAGCTATACCCTCATACTGTACTGTCTAAGGGAATCAATATGGCACCTCCTCCCCATATGTATAAATACAAATATACAGAGAAGGAATGTTCTGGGCACACAATAAGCTATACCCTCATACTAACTCTAAGGAATCAATTGGAATCCCCATATGTATAATCCATATCAATAAGGTATTGACAAGTATATACCCTGAGATGTTACTGCCACAAGGGAACAATTCACCTCCTCTCCCTATGTATAAGTGACAAATATAGGACTCTCCCATATGGATACAATAAATATACGCAGAGATGTCTAAGGGACAATAAGCTACCTCTCCATTATGTACTATTAAGGAATGCAATTATTGGACCCTAGCTCCCATTGTATAAACAATCTCTAAGGGAAGGAATTCCTCCTCGCCCATAAGTATATACCATTCATAATGGTACTGTTCTAGGGAACAATAATATGCTCATCCTTCGTAAGGGACACTCCATACTCCTCAATCCCAAAGTATAACAAAAAGGAATGTTCTGGGCAACAATAAGCTATACCCTCATACTGTACTGTCTAAGGGAATCATAGACCTATGGCACTCACTCCAATATACAAGAAAATTCTGAACAGAGAAGGATAGTTCTGGCACACTAAGCTATAACGTCATATTGACTGTCTAAGGGATCAATTATGAACTCAAATCCATCCCATAAAAATGTTCTGCACAAATAGCAAATAACTCATACAAGGAATGTTCTGGGCACACAATAAGCTATACCCTCATCACTGCTCCTGTTCTAAGGAATCAAATATGGCAACCATTTCTGCCACTATTATAAACTAAACTATACATGACTGTAAGGGAATCAATAGCACCACCTATCACCCATATTATACTTACTAAGGAAGCAATGTGGCCACATACTACCTCCATACTGTTATGGGAATCAATAGCATCACTCCATATGTATAAATACAATATACAGAAAGGAATGTTCTGGGCACACAATAAGCTATACCCTCATACTGTACTGTCTAAGGGAATAATGATCCCTCCTCCCATATATAAATCAAATAAAAGAAATGTTTGGCGACAAATGCTATACCTCATCAATCAAGTCTAAGGGAATCAATATGGACTCCTCTCATGTATAAATACAATATAAGAGAAGAATGTTCTGGGCACATAAGCTCATACCCTCCATATGTACTGTTAAGAATCAAATATGGACGAATTCCTCCCTAGTACATACAAATATCAGAAAGGAATTTCTGGCCAAATAAGTTAAACCCTCATACTGACTGTCTAAGGAATCAATCCATGGCACTCCTCCCAAATATTAAAATACAATTGACAAGCAAGAAGGTATGCACCCATAACTTACCTAGGGACTAATTCAAGGGAATCAACCTCTGCCCATACTCTCATATTATAAATACAAATATACAGAGAAGGAATGTTCTGGGCACAATAAGCTAACACCTAACTGTATATCTAAGCGAATACGTTGGCACCTCCTCCTAGGGATAATAAAATCTCAGAAGAATGTTCTGGCAACAATAAGATATACCCCATATTGTAACTGTTCAAGGGCAATCAAATAATGGCATCCTCCCATATGTATATACATAAGGGAAGGAATGTCTCTGCACCAATAATATACCATACGTAACATGCTAGGAATCATAGGCACCTCCTCCCTAGGCAAAATAACTATACTCATAGAGTAAGGGAATTCAATTGGCACACATCACCATATCTCATACTGTACTGTCATAAGGGAAATTCGGCACCTCCTCCATACTTATAAAACATATACAGTGAAGGAATGTTCTGGGCACAATAAGCTATCCTCATACTGTACTCCTAGATAATATGCAACTACCCAATGATAAAAAGATACAGGGAATGTTCTGGGCAACATAAGCTATACCCTATACTGTACTGTCTAAGGGAAAATATGGCACCTCCTCCCATAGTATAATCAAATATCAAGAAGGAAGTTCGGCACAATAAGCTATACTCATACTGTATTCAAGGAATCAATATGCACTCTCCTCAGTATAAATACAATATACACGAGAAGGCATGTTCTGGAGCACAACAAAATACTATAGCTGTACTGTCTGGGGAAATCAAATAGCACCTCTCATATATAAATGACAAAGATACAGAAAGAATTTCTGGGCACACATAGCTCATACCTCATACTATACAGTCTAAGGAATCAATATGGGCACACTCCTTCCCATATGTATAAATACAATACAGAGAATGTTCTGGGACACAATAAGCTATACCCCTCATACTGTACTCTAAGGAATCAATATGGCACTCTCCCATATGTATAAATACAAATATACAGAGAAGGAATGTTCTGGGCACACAATAAGCTATACCCTCATACTGTACTGTCTAAGCGAATCAATATGGCACCTCCCTCCTCCCATATGTATAAATACAAATATACAGAGAAGGAATGTTCTGGGCACACAATAAGCTATACCCTCATACTGTACTGTCTAAGGGAATCAATATGGCACCTCCTCCCATATGTATAAATACAAATATACAGAGAAGGAATGTTCTGGGCACACAATAAGCTATACCCTCATACTGTACTATCTAAGGGAATCAATATGGCACCTCCTCCCATATGTAAAAATACAAATATACAGAGAAGGAATGTTCTGGGCACACTAGTGTAAAACCACTTACACAAAGAATGACATTTGATTGGCTGCTGTACCATTACAATACTGAAGATGGAGCTAATGTATAACAAATAGATTTTTGCAGCCAATACAATAGATAAAGGCAAAATAAATGAGTTTGCAGGTTATTTCTCTAAGGAAACGAACGGCTGCTGCACAATAAAGTATAAAATATAATTACAATATAGTAATAGACACAATTGATGTATTGGCACTGGAATGTTAGACTTCAGCAGAACTAAAGGAATTGTAGAACAGGTCAGTTAATGTGCAATTCCTTCTGTTGCCGCTTGTGGCGCATTGAGCGATTAATGTTCTTTATTTGATTCAGTTCCTTCTCTGTCCACTGGGGGCGCAGTGATACAGGAAATCTGAGGTTTTGCTCCATATCCGGTGCTTTTACCTAGTTGACCTCTAGGGGAGCTGTGATACAGTGTGAGGAGCGCTGGGTGCAGTTATCTCGGTGACCTCTAGGGGAGCTGTGATATAGTGTGAGGGTGAGGAGCGCTGGGTGTAGTTATCTCGGTTACCGCTAGGGGCTGCGCTAAGGAGGAGGCAGAGGAAGGATTGGGGAGCGCGACAGACACTCACACAGAGCCGGGAGTGAGAGCAACACGCACCGCTACTCAGGCCCCGCCGCACCGCTCCCCCACCCGGACCGAGTCTCCGGGACATGCTGCTGGGATAGGGAGGGGAGCCGGCAGGGAGGGGAGGACGACACGTCAGGGATCGGGGCCTCCCCTCCCCACAGCCCGTACAGACAAGCGCCGAGCAGCTCAGGCCTCTCCGGCGGCGGAAGAATCGGAACATGTCCGGGAAAATCGAGAAATCAGGTAACGAGGGAGGGACAAGTCTAGTGTGGGGCCCGAGCTACAGACACAATACGTCTCACACCGACTCACTCTCTTTCTCTACTGGGCCTGGGGCTCCTCCTGCTGAGACTTCCAGTTCAACCACTGCTTCTTCTTCTTCCACAGACTCATGGTCTGACTGGGAATTACTGGGAATATGGATAGGAAAGAGAGAGACAGGAGGAGAGCACTGGTTGCACAGGAGAGAGAGAGACAGACAGGAGGAGAGAGAGAGAGAGACAGGAGGAGAGAGAGACAGGAGGAGAGAGAGACAGGAGGAGAGCACTGGTTGCACAGGAGAGAGAGAGAGAGACAGGAGGAGAGAGAGAGAGAGACAGGAGGAGAGCACTGGTTGCACAGGAGAGAGAGAGAGACAGGAGGAGAGAGAGAGAGACAGGAGGAGAGAGAGACAGGAGGAGAGCACTGGTTGCACAGGAGAGAGAGACAGGAGGAGAGAGAGAGAGACAGGAGGAGAGCACTGGTTGCACAGGAGAGAGAGAGAGAGACAGGAGGAGAGAGAGAGAGAGACAGGAGGAGAGCACTGGTTGCACAGGAGAGAGAGAGAGAGCAGGAGGAGAGAGTGAGAGACAGGATGAGAGCACTGGTTGCACAGGAGAGAGAGAGAGAGAGAGAGAGACAGGATGAGAGCACTGGTTGCACAGGAGAGAGAGAGAGAGACAGGAGGAGAGAACTGGTTGCACAGGAGAGAGAGAGACAGGAGGAGAGCACTGGTTGCACAGGAGAGAGAGAGAGACAGGAGGAGAGAACTGGTTGCACAGGAGAGAGAGAGAGACAGGAGGAGAGCACTGGTTGCCAGGAAGAGAGAGAGACAGAGAGGAGAGAGAGAGAGACAGGAGGAGAGAGAGACAGGAGGAGAGCACTGGTTGCACAGGAGAGAGAGGGACAGGAGGAGAGAGAGAGAGACAGGAGGAGAGCACTGGTTGCACAGGAGAGAGAGAGACAGGAGGAGAGCACTGGTTGCACAGGAGAGAGAGAGACAGGAGGAGAGAACTGGTTGCACAGGAGAGAGAGAGAGAGAGAGAGACAGGAGGAGAGAACTGGTTGCACAGGAGAGAGAGAGAGAGACAGGAGGAGAGAACTGGTTGCACAGGAGAGAGAGAGAGAGAGAGAGAGACAGGAGGAGAGCACTGGTTGCACAGGAGAGAGAGAGAGAGAGACAGGAGGAGAGCACTGGTTGCACAGGAGAGAGAGAGAGAGACAGGAGGAGAGCACTGGTTGCACAGGAGAGAGAGAGAGAGACAGGAGGAGAGCACTGGTTGCACAGGAGAGAGGAGAGAGACAGGAGGAGAGCAACTGGTTGCACAGGAGAGAGAGAGAGACAGGAGGAGAGAACTGGTTGCACAGGAGAGAGAGAGAGACAGGAGGAGAGAACTGGTTGCACAGGAGAGAGAGAGAGACAGGAGGAGAGCACTGGTTGCACAGTGAGGAGAGAGAGAGAGGACAGGAGGAGAGAACTGGTTGCACAGGAGAGAGAGAGACAGGAGGAGAGCACTGGTTGCACAGGAGAGAGAGAGAGAGAGAGAGACAGGAGGAGAGCACTGGTTGCACAGGAGGAGAGAGAGAGACAGGAGGAGAGAACTGGTTGCACAGGAGAGAGAGAGAGAGCACTGGTTGCACAGGAGAGAGAGAGAGAGACAGGAGGAGAGAACTGGTTGCACAGGAGAGAGAGAGGGACAGGAGGAGAGAACTGGTTGCAGAGGAGAGAGAGAGAGAGCACTGGTTGCACAGGAGAGAGAGAGACAGAGACAGGAGGAGGAGAGCACTGGATTCAACACTTGGTGCAGGGGAATATGTAGGAGGTAGTGTTACTGGGGGCTAATAAATAAATAAAATGAACAGGGTAGGGTTTTGCACTTGCCCCTCGGTGCTCTTTGATGCCAATATGTACATTCCGTGTCAGTTATGCTCCATGCTCTGCAACATCATCTAAAGCTGTTTGGGTTCTACTTGCTCAGCTCTGGGTGTAGGTGTGAGAGCGAGTGAGACTAAATGACAAACCATGTGACCTGAGGGCAAATGGGCAATTACTCATCTCAAAACTGCCAGCAAATGCTCCTGGGGTTTCACCTGAATGATTGGCACTTTTCTTTCATATCAACTGAAATATTTGGTGCCTGGGGCTTGTGTTAGTGTCGCTCGTCTAACAGGACTGGGGTTCAGCGCTTGGTGCCAGTCCCGGGGTGTCCCTGTGTATAGTCTCTGTGTAATGGGAGGGGCTTCCTGCTGGCTCTGAACTTCCTGTCTGATACATTTCTCTTCCTAATTGCCTGATACTGCCTGAAAATGACACTTAGTAACACATTGTAACAGTTCAACTCTCAGGAGTAAACACAGAGTTCATGGGAAGAGCAACTGTCATTTGCTGCAGATATTGTCCCCGTAGCACCGGTTTGGTTCTGCTTTGCATCTTGGGAATCTCTTTTGACTCCTCCCTTAATTCCCCAGGCACTTGCGGCCTCATACGAAAATCAAGGTTTCTTCTGTTCTGCGTAACGAAGGTGCGCACTTTCCATAGAGTGGGAATTTTTTGGAACACTCGATACTTGTACTTTGTGAATGGGCTTTGAGAGGTTTTGCTTTTTTAGTAGGCCTTCAGTTATGTTCTGGAAGGATCTGGGCTGGCAGTTGCGTAGATATCTAATGCCATATAATATGGATAAGGGCTTTTATTATGCAGAGCATTGTGATTCTTTATATAGAGCTGAAATATTCTACATTGTTGTACAGAGGTTATACATCGTTCCCATCAGTGAGCTTACAATCTAAGGTCCCTATCACATTCCCATCAGTCCCTGCCCCAGTGAGCTTACAATCTATGGTCCCAATCACATTCCCATCAGCCCCTGTCCCACTTAAGCTTACAATCTAATGTACCAATCACATTCCTATCAGTCCCTGCCCCACTTAAGCTTACAATCTAATGTACCAATCAAATTCCCATCAGTCCCTGCCCCAGTGGAGCTTACAATCTAAGGTCCCTATCACATTCCCATAAATCCCTGTCCCAGTGAGCTTACAATCTAAGGTCCCTATCACATTCCCATTAGTCCCTTCCCCAGTGGAGCTTAAAATCTAAGGTCCCTATCACATTCCAATTAGTCCCTGCCCCAGTGAGCTTACAATCTAAGATCCCTATCACATTCCCATCAGTCCCTGCCCCAAAGGAGTTTACAATCTAATGTCCTTATCACATTCTCATCAGTCCCCTGGAACACTCCTATATCGTGAGTACTTACAATCTAATGTCCTTATCACATTCTCATCAGCCCGCCATTGGAGTTACATTCTAAGTCCTTATACATTGCCTCAGTCTCCCAGTGAGCTAAATCTAAGGTCCCTATCACATTCCCATCAGTCCCTGTCCCAGTGGAGCTTACAATCTAAGGTCCCTATCACATTCCCATCAGTCCCTGCCCCAGTGAGCTTACAATCTAATGTCCTTATCACATTCTCATCAGCCCCTGCCCCAGTGAGCTTACAATCTAATGTCCTTATCACATTCTCATCAGCCCCTGCCCCATTGGAGTTTACATTCTAAGGTCCTTATCACATTGCCATCAGTCCCTGCCCCAGTGAGCTTACAATCTAAGGTCCCTATCACATTCCCATCAGTCCCTGTCCCAGTGGAGCTTACAATTTAAGGTCCCTGTTTTGATATTAGATTGGTTGCCATGGGTTACAGCCCAGGTGCAAAATTTGCAGTGTCTTGGCTGGGATCAAACCTATTAACCCAGGGCTGCAAGGCAATAATGCAAAATAGGTGATGGGAAGTGGTTTTCTTTGCTCACTTCCTGTTCTTCTTTGCAGTTATAACATATTGTGATTGGGTTGCAATACCCCAGGTTCCTCCCACATTCCAAAACATACAGGCACGGTTATTGGCTCCTGATAAAACTTCACCTAGTCTGTGTAATTGTGACAGGGACCTTAGATTGTAAGCTCACTGGGGCAGGGACTGATGGGAATGTGATAGGGACCTTCGATTGTAAACTCCAATGGGGCAGGGGCTGATGAGAATGTGATAAGGACATTAGATTGTAAGCTCACTGGGGCAGGGGCTGATGAGAATGTGATAGGGACCTTAGATTGTAAACTCACTGGGGCAGGGGCTGATGGGAATGTGATAGGGACCTTAGATTGTAAGCTCACTGGGACAGGGACTGATGGGAATGTGGCAGGGACCTTAGATTGTAAACTCACTGGGGCAGGGGCTGATGATGTGATGGACTTGATTTAGCTACTGAAGGATGATGAATGTGCAGACCTAGATGTAACTCAGCTGGCAGGCAGGATGATGTATAATGTACAGTGCTGCAGAATATGTTGGTGCTATGATATAAACACAGTATAATAATACTTCATCCTATCCAGGGCCAGGGTTTTATTAGGGTGGCAGTCTTATACTGGGGCAGTCACCCCCCTACATAAAATCACGTCATTCGAAGTTTCCTCGTGAGGCAACTTCGGGCGACTTTGGAAAACGAAGAGCTCCATCCCGCCTGACATTTACATTCTAGCCAGCGGGAAGGCAGTTCGGGGAGATTAGTCGCCCGAAGAAGAGGAGATTTGTCGCCGGGCTACTAAATGTCCCTGAATCTCCACGTGTGTCTCTCCCCTCACTGGCAGCCAAACTGCTCCCTCTGCTCCTGTCACATAACGGGACATTTCCATAGAATTCTGAGAATGTCTGATGTTGTTTTATCACACAGGAGTCGCTTGTTTTCCAACACTCATTGTCCCCTTACTGTCAACTTCCTCATTGTTACACTTCAGCCTCAGTGTTAAAGGGGAACTAAGCCTCAGTCACAAGTTTATCTTTTCTTACTGTTATGTGAAGGGTACAGTCAGCACAGACAGTTTTATCTGTATATTTCTATTTCTACACGTGAGTGAGAGCTGCCATATGTACAGTACAGTATGAAGGTATAGCTCATTGTGTGCCCAGAACATTCATTCTCTGTATATTTGTTAATTAATCATATATATCGAGAAGGAGGGAAGGGTGCCAATATTTGATTCCCTTAGACAGTTACGAGTAATGAGGGTATAGCTTATTGTGTGCCCAGAACATTCCTTCTCTGTATATTTGTATTTATACATATGGGAGGAGGTGCCATATTGATTCCCTTAGACAGTACAGTATGAGGGTATAGCTTATTGTGTGCCCAGAACATTCCTGTCTCTGATGATATTATTGGTATATGTATACATATGGGAACCGAGAAGGAGGATGACATATTGATTCCCTTAGACAGTAACAGTATGAGGGTATAGCTTATTGTGTGCCCAGAACATTCTTTCTCTGTATATTTGTATTTATACATATGGGAGGAGGTGCCATATTTATTCCCTTAGACAGTACAGTATGAGGGTATAGCTTATTGTGTGCCCAGAACATTCTTTCTCTGTATCTTTGTATTTATACATATGGAAGGAGGTGCCATATTGATTCCCTTAGACAGTACAGTATGAGGGTATAGCTTATTGTGTGCCCAGAACATTCTTTCTCTGTATATTTGTATTTATACATATGGGAGGAGGAGGTGACATATTGATTCCCTTAGACAGTACAGTATGAGGGTATATCTTATTGTGTGCCCAGAACATTCCTTCTCCTATATGTGTCAAACCAGTGACACCTTCTTAGCAGGGAATATATCTCTATTAGCGAAACATGAAACCTCCATATTCCAGATGTTCCTTCCAGAGCCTTATTATTATTACTTCCTGCATCTCTGGCCTGTGGTTGTTTGGCTCCAGAGCCCAAGGGATCTGTGTAGGCCATGAGCAAATCAGGGAACTGTTCCTGCTGAATTGTTCTTAGTACAGGGGAATACCTATGCTGCCATAGTTTTATGGGATCTCTCTGTACAGACTATGAGCAAACTTAGGGGACTGTTCCTGCTGAATTGTGCTTAGTACAGGGGAAACTATCCTGATAGTGGACTTGTCACTATACAAGGTTTTTGAATTGGTGAAGATCTATCTGCTTAGGATCTTACAGACTATGAGCAAACTTAGGGACTGTTACTGCTGAATTGTGCTTAGTACAGGGAATACCTATGCTGCCATAGTTTTATGGGATCTCTTTGTACAGATTATGAGCAAACTTAGGGACTGTTCCTGCTGAATTGTTCTTAGTACAGGGGAATACCTATGCTGCCATAGTTTTATGGGATCTCTCTGTACAGACTATGAGCAAACTTAGGGGACTGTTCCTGCTGAATTGTGCTTAGTACAGGGGAATACCTACAGTATACTGCCATAGTTTTATGGGATCTCTCTGTACAGACTATGAGTAAACTTAGGGACTGTTCCTGCTGAATTGTGCTTAGTACAGGGAATACCTATGCTGCCATAGTTTTATGGGATCTCTCTGTACAGACTATGAGCAAACTTAGGGGATTGTTCCTGCTGAATTGTGCTTAGTACAGAGGAATACCTGTGCTGCCATAGTTTCATGGTATCTCTCTGTACAGACTATGAACAAACTTAGGGGTTGTTCCTGCTGAATTGTGCTTAGTACAGGGGAATACCTATGCTACCATAGTTTTATGGGATCTTTCTATGCTGGGGGCTGTTCCTGCATTATTATATATAAATATCTTGCTGTGTGACATCACTACATGTGTAAAGCTGGCCATAGACGCAAAGATCTGATCGTGAATCGATTTTCGGACCGTGTGTGGATAGTCCCGACATTTTTCAGTGGGAGACTGTCACCAGCTTTGTCTATCGTACGATTGCTGTCAGGGGCAGAACATCGGCTCATCTGTTCTTTAACTCCTTTATTTGAGCCTCCCTGAGTCCTCTCCTGCACAACAAACCCATACTGTTATTTAAAGGGACATTGCCTGGATAATATGAATTCTGGAGCGATATCTGATAGGGGCTGTAGCTTTTATTGGCCAGGGTGTCAAATCAGTAGCCTGCGGCCGATAAAGCAAAGTCTGTGCCATTTATAGAAACTCGGCACATACAGGTAGAGACACGGCTGCTATTGTTATAACTCGTGTGATGAGCCAACATGTTCCAACAGACCCTAATAGAGGCAGGATCAGCTCCAGCGCAAGATAGGAACTAACTCAAGGAAAAAAATCTCTTTGTAGTTGTTCTAAGCAGGGATTTGCTGGGGTCTAGTAACCCCTAGCAACCAATTGTCATGGCTAGCCTGTATCCGGTGCTTTAGATTGTCCTGCTGGGAGTTGTAGTGCTTTCTATTCCTCGCTCGATCCTTGCAGCTGTCCCTTTTCCCTGTCTGTCTGTACAGCCTGATGGTTTCTCGCATTAAGAGACCGCTCCAGTTTTAGACTGCTCATCCAACATGGCGCATGGGTTAGGTGTGAGGGTATAATTAGCCCTGCTGGGATTACAGTGCATGCTGGGTAATTTGCTCAGAGGCTGCTGAAGGTTTCCATACAATATATAGGGAGATACAGTTGGGCGTCATGACCAGGCTTAAAGGGGTGGTTCACCTTTAAGTTAACTTTTAGTATGTTATAGAATGGCTAATTCTAAGCAACTTTTCAATTGGCCTTTATTTTTTATAGTTTTTGAATTATTAGCCTTCTTCTTCTGATTCTTTCCACCCTTCCATAGTGTGCCGTCTAAAAAAAAAAAAGCTCTGTAAGGCCACAAACGCATTGTTATTGCTACTTTTTATTCCTCCTCTTTCTATTCAGGCCTCTCCTATTCATATTCCAGTCTCTTATTCAAACCAGTGCATGGTTGCTAGGGGAAGTTGGACCGTAGCAACCTGAATTTGCAAACCGGAGAGCTGCTGAATAAAAAGTTAAATAACTCAAAAACCACAAATAATAAAAAATGAAAACCAATTGCAAATTGTCTCAGAATATCCCTCTCTACATCATACTAACAGTTCATTTAAAGGTGAACAACCCTTTATGGCAGAATCCCATTGTCACTTATGGGGGTGCACTTATTTCATATATCAGCGACAGACTCCCCTTTGTAGGTGGGGGGGGAACTCCCAGCAACCCCTGCCCTACTCTACTAGGAATTAACAAGGGGTTGTAGTGGATATGCTGTTTGGCCCATTGGGGAATACTGAAGAGCACAACATTTGGGTGCCAGTTGATTAGATCCCTGTCTGTTTGGGTGCAATCATATTTGCCTGTTCTTGTAGAAAGGGCTGGCCCTCTCTGTGCCCTGCCCATGCACCACCGCAGTCCGTTCAATATAGATTGCAGCGCTTCAGGCAGAAATTTGCCGAAATTCGAAGAAACCAGCGGCCGACCTCAGCCGGACCATGAAGGGCACTGAATTGCATTAACGAGATCGATTTGCTGTCACTGCTGGTCCTGCATTCGACACACTCTGAAGTGAGCAGCCAAGCAAGAGGCACCCCAGTAGCAGCAGCAGCAGCTTTATCCAATGGGATGTGTAGGAAGGAAGGAGCTGTCTAAAGCTGGCCATAGACACACAGATCCTAGATCGAGGATTCGTGCCGACATTTATCGTCCGGCAATTTTTCGTCCGGCGAGCCCAATGCACATTGTAATCGGATCGTTCAGATTAGCCCCGATATAGCCATGCTCGTTAATGGCATATCGGGGAAAGATCCGCTCGTTTGGCGATGACGCCAAACGAGCGAATCTTTGCGTCTATGGCC
This sequence comes from Xenopus laevis, assembly GCF_017654675.1. NCBI lineage: Eukaryota > Metazoa > Chordata > Amphibia > Anura > Pipidae > Xenopus > Xenopus laevis. The sequence goes on from NC_054385.1 coordinate 8,190,284, forward strand.
ACCTTAATGTCAGGGGAAACAGGGGTCCTGTTGATCGGCTAATGAGGAAACGCCACTATAAGTGACTGCTGTCGTTCAGGAGCCACAGGCCAGTACAAATGATTGGCTCTTTGCATGGAACCAGATCCAATGAGGCTTTTCCAATACGTTGCTGCTCATAGAACGTCATTCATGTAACAGCGCCCCCTGGAGATTGAATTCCCGTGGGAATGAAAACGGCTGCAAGGCATGACATTAGGGAGCGGATGTTTGGAGCCTTGTGGAATCCCGGCACATTTTGTTATCTTGTCTCATTGGCATTACGTGGCTCCCTGTTGTGACTGTCACATCCGATTGCCCGGCAGTTGCAACATTCCACATGTGTCTCCCTGCTGGGAAATGGGACGAGGCCATAAGCACCGCTCCCTAATTGCCAGCCTTGTGTCAACCCAGACAGTTTGCTCCGAATATCTCTGCAGACTGATAGAGCAGATTTCCGCATCTCTTTAACGGATTCCTGGGCCTTTGTTTGTAGATATCTACTGGCTTCAAAGGCAAGCGGTCCTGTATAATGTGTGAGTTTAACTGGCGGTGAAGCACTATGGCAGCTTCCGCACATATGTACAGTATAAATACAAATATACAGAGAAGGAATGTGCTGGGCACACAATAAGCTATACCCTCATACTGTACTGTCTAAGGGAATCAATATGGCACCTCCTCCTCCCATATGTATAAATACAAATATACAGAGAATGTTCTGGGCACACAATAAGCTATACCCTCATACTGTACTGTCTAAGGGAATCAATATGGCACCTCCTCCTCCCATATGTATAAATACAAATATACAGAGAATGTTCTGGGCACACAATAAGCTATACCCTCATACTGTACTGTCTAAGGGAATCAATATGGCACCTCCTCCTCCCATATGTATAAATACAAATATACAGAGAATGTTCTGGGCACACAATAAGCTATACCCTCATACTGTACTGTCTCTAAGGGAATCAATATGGCACCTCCTCCTATATGTATAAATACAAATATACAGAGAAGGAATGTTCTGGGCACACAATAAGCTATACCCTCATACTGTACTGTCTAAGGGAATCAATATGGCACCTCCTCCTCCCATATGTATAAATACAAATATACAGAGAAGGAATGTTCTGGGCACACAATAAGCTATACCCTCATACTGTACTGTCTAAGGGAATCAATATGGCACCTCCTCCCATATGTATAAATACAAATATACAGAGAAGGAATGTTCTGGGCACACAATAAGCTATACCCTCATACTGTACTGTCTAAGGGAATCAATATGGCAGCCCCATCATTATCTATAAATGTAAATAATAAATGGACAAACCCTGTGTTTTATTCTCCGCAAAATATATCTGTGCATCTTCTAAAACAGCTTTTCACTTTAAAGCCCCTCCTGGCAAATCTTTGTTCTCGTCACTCTGTGGCCCTGTTCCAAAAAAAAAAGAATTCGCCCTAAAAAAAACTGCAGCTGTCCCATCATGCGGAGGAAGGATAATCATGGTTATTTAGAAGAGAGAAATTATCAGTAAACGGGTTGGGAAATAGCAGGAGCTGTCCCTTATGTGAGCCCTTGTTCCTGTCTATAATGGGAGATGTGAAATCTTCTAGGCCTGTAATTTCCATGTCCCGCTTTTCTTTCCCTTCGCTTAATTAATGTAATAACCATCATTCCTTCTTTCCAACGTGTTTTCCTCTAGGCACTAATAGCTGAGCCTACTCTAGTGGCAGATCTGCTCTGTATATTGTGAGTGGGTCCCTAAGCTCAGTAAGTGACAGCAGCACAGAGCATGTGCAGTGAATCAGCAGAAAAGAAGATGGGGAGCTACTGGGGCATCTTTGGAGACACAGATCTTTACTGCTAAAGGACTGTGGTTGGTACAGAAGCCCAAAACATCATGTACAACATTTCTAACTACTAGTTAGGCTTTAGTTCTCCTTTAATCTCATCTCCTAATGAAATTGAGTGTGAAAGCAAGGGGGAGTGGAAGGGTCATATTAGCACACCCCCCTCTTATTGAGTTAATGAGCTAGCCCATGTTCATTACTGAGCCTCCCCTTCACAGCTCCACCATAGACATCTGTCTGTCTGTTTAGTCTGTAGGGAAGGAAGAAACTCCCCAGGATGACTCTGTTGCTTCATTACACCCTCCAGTGATTGACAGAGAAGCACCGAAACCTCCCCCCCCCCTACAGTTGACTGTGGTCATTTGCATTCCAATTACTGGATTTTTAATTGAGGAGGTTGGGTTGTCTCTGTCGTCTGTTGTCTTTTACATCAGCTGTGTGCAATATGCTTTACTGCCTATGGGATACAGTATGGCAGCTCCCACTGTAGGAGAACTGCTGGCCGTGGCCATAGCTGCCCAATAAACGAGCCATTAGCCTCAGCCTGACCCCTGTTGTCTGGACCTTGTTGCCCACTCAGAATACACAACAGCTTTATGGCCTTGTCTGTATTGAGTAGGAGCAGAAAGAATGTTGACATAGGAGTTAATCCTAATCTTGTCTCCCTTCCTCTCTAGTGTGGGATGTTGTCCTGTTAGTGCTGAACTACCATTCCCACAATCCTCGGTGCATTTAAAGGGCCGGGGCTTCCCTGTGTTTTTAGAGTTAAGACTATGGCTCCAGTGAAAGTGCAGGCTCAGAGCAATCTGTTTCCCTCCGTCAGCTTAATTAGCCTTGTTTAATGGCCGGGCGGCTTCAGTGAAAGTTCCATAGAGAGACCCTGCTGGCGGCTTACGCTTGGCTGGTTAGTAACGAGGCTTCTTTCATTAGGCTGGTGGGAGCGATAATTACTTGGATGCTCCCAGGCTCAAGTTCAGCAGCAGTTCCCCTGCAGGATTAATCGACTTCTTTCTCTCCTTACTGGGTTTAACCCTTAAGGGTCAGGGCACTCGTTCAGATTTGGGGAGATTAGTCGCCCGGCGACAAATCTCATCTTCTTCGGGCGACTAATTTCCCCTAAACGCCTTCCCGCCAGTTAGAATGTAAATCGCCGGCGGGATGGCACTCGGAGCGCTTCGTTTTCCGAAGTCGCCATAAGTTGAGGCAACTTCTAGCCAGCGGTGGGCACTTCGTGGAGATTAGTCGCCCCGAAGAAGAGGAGATTTGTCGCCGGGTGACTAATCTCCCTGAATCTGAACGTGTGCCCTGACCCTTAGGGGTTAAACCCAGTATGGAGAGAAAAATGTGTCTTGACCCTTATAAACAGCAAGCCCCCTGCAACCATGTGTCTCTTAAAGGATCAGTAACCTCAATTTTTTTTAAAAAAAAAAAAAATTCGTTAGCGTAGAACGAAAAAAAACCACAAAGACAAATTAAACGTTTAAATTGCTAAGTCTTTATTAAGAAATAACTTTATTAAGAAACTCCGCTTGTGCTCCTCAGAAAAGGCAATCCATCGTGCGGCGCTCGATTTCTCCTCCCTGCCTTCCTAATAGGAGATAGCCAGGGAGGAAAAATCAAGAGCCGCACGCATGTCGCCTTCTCCGAAGAGGAGTTTCGGTAAAAATTGATGCTACTGGTCCTTTAAGATGATCACACACGGGCAGATTTTGAGCAGGTTTTGCTCGCTGCGACGTAAACGATCGTAACATGAACAAACGTCTCGCAATCACGATATACCATCCATGGGCAGCGACTTCGTGAAAAGATGTCATCGCACCGTTGTCGACTGGTACGAACAATTTTACATCTACAATGCGGTATCTACGCCTGGAGCAGGAAGTGATGAAGCTACCGGAAAAAGAATGATTTTCGTTATACAGTCGCCATCGTTGGCGATCCGATCGTTCGTTTGTTTACTTCCTCACTTGGCCCTGCCCCTCCAAATACAGACATTAATGCGATCGTTTAACAATGATAATCTGTCCGCGCCATGCAATGACGGATTTCATCAGTTCGCGATTAACATTTTTAAACCACGTTCATGTAACGACGAGTACGCGATTTTATCGGATCCTCCCAAAATCGATCGTTTCGCACAACAAAATCTGCCTGCGTATGGCCAGCTTTAGTGTTTGGGATCGGCTTTCTACCATCCTAGAAAAGGAACTTAAAGGAGAACTAAAATCTGCAAATTTATAAGGCAAGAAATGATGTGTAATATATACTGAACTTACTGTACTAGCCCAGAGGTTTAGCAGCTCTGTAACACGAATGATCCGGGACTTCAAAGTTGTCCCGTGCAGTTCTCCATCTTGGATCTGGGGAGGCAGCTTTTATGTGCCAGTGGCACTGCACATGCTCAGTGAACTCCGGGCTGCTGCTGAGACGCAAAGCTTAGGGGCTGCGGGAAATCATCAAGGCCCATCTGAAGCTACAGGGCTGATTATTACATTCTGATGTAGACTGCACTGGTTTCTGTTCTGCCATGTAATGTATTAATTACTAATCAGCCTTATATTGTGACATTTCTATTCTATGTGTACTGTATATTGTGAGTGGGTCCCTAAGCTCAGTAAGTGACAGCAGCACAGAGCATGTGCAGTGAATCAGCAGAAAAGAAGATGGGGAGCTACTGGGGCATCTTTGGAGACACAGATCTTTACAGCGAAAGGGCTGTGGGGTTGCCTTGGGCTGAAAAGCTGGCCCAGGTGATAAATTACACGTGGGGTATCCTCAGGTCGAGGAAGTGAATCATTTATATTGCTTGCCTGCCCGTACATAGACTTTGCAGTTAAATATTGGTGGCAGAAAGCCTGCTAACCGCCAGCTTGTGCTGTGTCTGGGCAGTCACATGTAGTCTTACAAGATGGTGCATGAATGGTTTGCACAGTGCAGGGTTAAGTGGGGCTGGGGGTTTGTCTCGGCACATGGGGAGAGATATAAACCTTTGGCTTACATTGTACATTCCTGTTGTATTCTAGTGAGCTAACGGCTCTAATTCCCGGCTGCATAGGAAATAATACAGCTGGAGCAGCCAATGACATCATCTGTGCGGCCTCCACGGCAACGGATGAACATCGCACGGAGTGTTATACGTTGCACCACAAGCCGCTGTAGTGCCCTCCATGTTAGGCAATGATCTGATGCTCTTGGCTGCCTCTCATTTAAAGGGCAAGGAAAGCTGAAGTATAGGAATGGCCCAGTGCCCAACGCCCCCTATAAATTACTTATTGAGGTTTCCTGCTGCCCATGCAGCTCCATGCTCAGTAAGACTATGGGGATCACTTTGGCTCCATACTCAGTAAGACTATGGGGATCACTTTGGCTCCATGCTCAGTAAGACTATGGGGATCAGTTTGGCTCCATGCTCAGTAAGACTATGGGGTCACTTTGGCTCCATGCTCAGTAAAACTGTGGGGATCAGTTTGGCTCCATACTCAGTAAGACTATGGGGCCACTTTGGCTCCATGCTCAGTAAGACTATGGGGATCACTTTGGCTCCATGCTCAGTTAGACTATGGGGATCACTTTGGCTCCATGCTCAGTAAGACTATGGGGCCACTTTGGCTCCATGCTCAGTAAGACTATGGGGTCACTTTGGCTCCATGCTCAGTAAGACTATGGGGATCACTTTGGCTCCATGCTCAGTAAGACTATGGGGCCACTTTGGCTCCATGCTCCGTAAGACTATAGGGTCACTTTGGCTCCATGCTCACTAAGACTATGGGGTCACTTTGGCTCCATGCTCAGTAAGACTATCGGGATCAGTTTGCCTCTATACACAAATGACTTGCTCAGTAAGAATGTTCCATGATATTTGACGCATCAATAACATTCAATGAAGTGGGACAACTGCACAAAGAGAACGAAATGTGTCCCACTGGCCTTACTTGTGGTCATTACACAGGCTTGAACCTTTAGACCTCTGAATATGCGACTGAGACACGCTCAGATTTGGGGAGATTAGTCACCCAGCGACAAATCTCCTCTTCTTTGGGGCGACTAATCTCCCCGAACTGCCTTCCCGCCAGCTAGAGTGAAAACCGCCGGCAAGATGGCACTCGGAACGCTTCATTTTCCAAAGCTGCCCGAAGTTTCCTTGTGTTGCAACGGGCGACTAATCTCCCCGAATGTGACCGTGTGTCTCTGCCCTTAAAGCAGCCCTGCATGTTAACAGATGCACTTCCCCTTGAGATCACTTGTACTCGGTGCCGGACTGGGTAATTAGTGCGTGTTCAGACATTTTTGTGGCACTGGAATGTTTCTTTTCTTTGCAGGTAGATGAGTCACAGAGTCGGTTCAGAAAATACCTGCGCATGAGTAGGACTAACTCACTAGAACTGCACTGCGGGTCTTAATCAACCTAAGGGTTGCACTCACTTCCAAAGTCACCTCACGAAGAAACTTCTGGTGACTCCTGAAAATGAAGGGCCGCGAGTGCCATCCCGCTGATGATTTTTCATTATAGCCGGCGGGAAGGCAGTTCGGGGAGATTGTCGCCACAAAAAAGAGGCAATTTGTCGCCGGGGCAACTAATCTCCCCGAATCTGCCCATGTTTCCTTACCCTAAAGGGGCAATGCACATGTGTTCCACGCAATAGAGTACTCTGCGGGGCCATTTTTTGGAACCCGCAACCCGCATTCTTACCTGCTTGAACCCACTACCCGACCCGTAAGTACCTTATCCGTAACCCGGACCCACGACCCGTTGACCATCAAGAATCTGGAAGTGCTGTCATTGTAAACCGGAACATAATCGGAAGTAGGTGTGATCAGAAAAAAGGAATAAAAATCGGTATTGAGAAGACCCGCAGCCCGACCCGCAGAACCACCGACCTGCACCTATACCCGCACCCGGAACTTCTACCTGCAGTAACCCGCGGGCACCTGACCCATTGCAGGACTCTACCACGCGAGCCAATGAAAACAGACCCACCTTCCTGCAGATAAATAATTATATATAGTCTCTGGAAGTGGATGTCATTTATTGCCATTCTCTCTCCCAGTGCAAAGAGAGAGAAAAAAGCTCCATCTTTCCGCTTCCAGTGCAGATATACAGACTCTCTTCCCACTGTGACTGTGCGTCTAAAGTGAGGACAAGTCGTAAAATAAAGATTGTGTAGTGATGAATCTCCATAGAGGCTCGTCTTCTGCAGAACCTCTTTCATTTACTCTCTTTGGCACCGTGAGAGCCTGAGAGATATCGGCAGTTTTATAAATACCCTTGTTACAAAGCCATAGTTTGTGATGTGGTTTCACACTCTTCTCTGCCCCTTCCTCAGGCACAATTCACACCATCCCTCTTTCACTTCTCACAACCTTGCGATACTGAGTAACGCCATCCGAAACGGGAAATACTGTTTTGTAGTACTTTAGCATAGAGGCGATGCTCTGCAGGCCTGGAACTCTAATATGGATTTTTTTTACCCACACCTGCCAGTTAGCCACTTAAACTGCCACCCGTGAAGCAAGGAGGTTACATATATATATATATATATATATATATATATATATATATATATATATATATGTTTCAACCCCAAGTGGTGCCCAGTACAAGCCACTAATATATATATATATATATATATATATATATAGTGGCTTGTACTGGGCAACACTTGGGGTTGAAACTGCAAACTGGAGAGCTGCTGAATAAAAAGCTAAATAACTCAAAAAACACAAATAATAATAAATGAAGACCAATTGCAAATTGTCTCGGAATATCACTCTCTACATCATACTAAAAGTTAGTGCAAAGATGAACAACCCCCTTTAAAGGCCACATTCACACTCACAATTAAATTACGCTTTCAAGGAACACTCCCTCTTTAGCCTTTAGTTATGTAGGGTCCCCAGAAGCTTACAATCTAGGCGATCAAGGGTTACTCTGATATTAGAGTGAGATCCATCTGTTGCTCCCCACCCAGCCCGTTCGCCTTTGGATTCCAGGAAAAGACGGGGGATTTTCGGATGAAGAGGTTATGGATTAATATCCTCTATAAACCTCCTATGCACAGATACAGATGTTGGAAGCAGAAATCACCCGCGCTTGCAGGATTCTATTTCTCCTTTGCTCTCTCTGCCCACTCCGAAATACCATCTGTAGCCGCAGGGCAGCGCCTGATTGGATGAGACAACTACATAAAGGGAATTACATAAATTTTTTTATCTTTTTGTCCTTGACTAAGCAGGATGAATGTCATTGGTAGTTGCTGCGCCCCTAGAATATTATTGGTTACTGCTACCTGTTTGTATGAAGCTCTGCTGCCCAGGCCCCCAACTCAGTGGAGCTTTACCCATTGGAGGACACTTTAGGCTGTGGAAATTTCCAGCTCCGGACACTTGTTTTTCTACAGTTTTTATGGTCTGAATCCTTGTGCCACCCCATGCCGATTCTCTCTGACTCTGTGTTCTTTTTACTGAGAGCGATGGGCAGGGTTGCCAGGTTGTCGGTTTTCCAGCCAAATGGGGCTACTAATTTAAAGCCCAGGTGGGTTTTGAAAGTACTAGGAAAGGTACAGATTTGGGCTACTTTTTGGGCCTTTGGCTGGCCTGTACTTTGGAAACCAGCCAATGTTTTTTATTGCCCTAATTTGTGTCTCACAATGTAGTTTTTGTTTAACAATATACCGACTGCCAAGTTTAATGTGAAGCGGACAATACCCAGCATGCAATGGAGCTGACTTGTGAAGAAGTCGGGAGTTTTCAGATTATGAACTCTGAACCCCAGTCTCCCGTTCCTCTTAAGCATCTTAAGGTTGGAATTATATTTGTATTAGGGCCTTATTGGGGCCCACTCTGTAGTTCCACCCCTGGGGACGTGTGAATCTGTCCCATTTTGCTTCATGGAAAAATTTGTGAAACAGTGAAAAAAGCATTTTCACATATATTTTTTAGACTTGTTTTCACTGCACAAATTGGGCTATTTTTGGGCTACGTTAGGAGTGCGTCTTGGCTAGTTTAGGGCTGTTTTTGAAAATGAAACCCTGGCGGTGGGTGACCCTTGTCTCCCTTCTCCAAAATTCAGCAGGAGACTATGTGACGACGGGGCAAAGTGCAGAGTACAAAATACAAGTATCTGTATTTTTTTTCCTTTTGCACCTTGCCCCATAGTGGCACTAGATTCTGGGTGCACACGTGCGGGTTGTTTTTGGAGCTCTGTAGTGCAACAGGGGTGGTGGGTGCCATCTTTTGCCACTGAATCTTCCCATCCAAGCCAGGAGCATGTGCAGTTTCATCTGATCTAGTCCTGGCTTAAATTGCATGTGCTTAATGTTGGCAAATGCTTGGCATGTAGTGGTGAAGATGGCACCTGCCAACCTCATTGTGCTGCTTTGCTTTTTTGGAGCAGATAAGGCAAACGGGCAGTGGTGCAGTTTGGAGAGGGGAACTAATAGTATAAATGATACCCATTCTACTTTAATGACTGCTGTTCCTCCAAGCAAGCTGGTTGCCCACATATGTAGTTGGCACAGCTTTGGGCAGCAGCACAAGTGCAAAGTGTATGGGCTCTGAGGGCTACAATGTTGCCTTCCGGCTTATAGGAAATGAGGGGTGTTGGCTTAAGAGTCATGGGCCAGAGGTTCCCTAATTGTGAAGGCCAGAAGATTGGTGGACAATGACGGAGGCTTAAATGTCTTTTGGGTTTCCTCAACAGTAGGGTGACTGTAATTCATATTCCAGTATATGGGGTCTGTTATCTGGAATGCTTGGGGTTCTCATTGTAACGTAAGGGATCTTTTTGTCATTTGGAGGCCCATGTCTTCTATCAGTTTAAATAAAGACACCCAGTAGGATTGTGAGCTCCGCATGCTGCACCAGTTATTGTAAATGCCAGGATTTATTCTCTAGAAATTGATAGTTGAGCCTTCCTGGTGGCAGGGAGATAAGTGTTTTCCAGGGTCACAAACTCACGCTTTGCCCTGGGGTCGGCATAATGACTCCCCTGCATTGACACCCCCTGTGGAATCAACCAAAATAGACAAGATCCCCTTCTCCCCCCACCTTTGCTTTGCCATTTCTGCACGGTGCAATTAGAGCTCAGCCTCAGTTCTGCTCCCCTGTGGGAACCAATGACAGGTCATAATTACATGCTCTCATGTGTAGAAGGCTTCTCTCTCAGTGCCTGCACAATGCCCCGCCCTCTCCTGCTAACTGCCAATTCCCTGGGGGCGGCTTCTGCTCTTGTACAGTCAGGGGCTTTCTGCTCTTCATCACAAGCTCACGGACTTACTGGCTGTTTCCTATACTGGTTCACCTTTAAGTTAAACCTTTTAGTATGTTATAGATTCTGATTCTAAGCAACTTTTCAGTTGGTCTTCATTATTTATTTTCTATAGTTTTTGCCTTATTTTCCTTCTACTTCTTCTGACTCTTTCCAGGTTTCAAATGGGGGTCACTGACCCCATCTTAAAAAAAACAAATACTCTGTAAGGCTACAAATATATCATTACTGCTACTTTTTATTACTCCTCTTTCTATTCAGGCCTCTCCTATTCATATTCCAGTCTCTTACTCAAATTAGTCCATGGTTGCGATGGGAATTTCGACCCTAGCAACTAGATTGCTAAAATTGCAAACCAGAGAGCTGCTGAATAAAAAGCTAAATAACCACAAATAATAAAAATTAAAAAAAAGAATATCACTCTCTACATCATTAAAGGTAAAAAAAACCCTTTAAATGTATGCTTAAAAAAAGCATGGCAATTTGTGTCCACCATTGCCTGGTAAGCAAATGCCTCATTATATTGGCCAACTTATAATGCTTTGGCACGTGGGCTGCAGCTGCTCATTGCTTCCTCCTGTTTCATTGGGCATTCGAAAGGCGGCCATACTGAATGTGGCCCCTCCCACAGAACACGCCCATCTGGCCAGCTTGTGATCAGTTTCCCTCATTTTCAATGGTAACATCATACTGCTATTTTGGGCCTGAGAGTAATTGGAAAAGTTGATTCACACTGGGATGCACTGGCCACAATTTAGTCATTTGCCTTACAAAGAACCAACTTTTTCTACTTGCGTGGGGAAGTTCATTTCCTGCTGATCATGTCACCGCTCCACTTTCACAGCCTCTATAGGATGTGTGGCGACGGTTATTTAAGCTCCTTAAATTAGCCGGCCCCTCCCCATAGTCTTCCTCTGTTCCGACTTTCAAATCGCTGCCATGGTTACTAGGTTAATTAAGCCCTAGCAACCCGATTGATCCCCAAAGAGTTACAAGGGCAACATTATTAAAAATAAAAAAGCAAACAAATTAAAAATAAACCCAATTGCAGCTTTTTTAGAATACAGGTATGGGACCTGGGGTTTTCCGGATAAGGGGTCTTTCCGTAATTTGGATTTTCATACCTTAATTCTACTAAAAAAACATTTAAACATTAAATAAACCCAATAGGCTGGTTTTGCTTCCAATAAGGATTAATTATATCTTAGTTGGGATCCAGTACAAGCTACTGTTTTATTATTACAGGTATGGGGCCTGTTATCCAAAATACTCGGAACCTAGGGTTTTCCGGATAAGGATTCTTTCTGTAATTTGGATCTTCATACCTTAATTCTACTAAAAAAAACATTTAAACGTGAAATAAACCCAATAGGCTGGTTTTGCTTCCAATAAGGATTAATTATATCTTATCTGGGATCAAGTACAAGCTACTGTTTTATTATTACAGGTATGGGACCTGTTATCCAGAATGCTCGGAACCTAGGGTTTTCCAGATAAGGGGTCTTTCCGTAATTTGGATCTTCATACCTTAATTCTACTAAAAAATTTTTTTACTGTATATACTCGAGTATAAGCCGAGGTACCTAATTTTACCTCCAAAACTGGGAAAGCTTATTGACTTGAGTATAAGCCTAGGGTGAGAAATGCAGCAGCTTCTGGTAAGTTTCAATCAAAAAATTGAGGGTTTCTGCTCCCATTGGAGGTGCCGGCGTCTCGTTTTTGGCGACTATTCTTAGACGCCGGCGACCATTTTTGCGCTTAGCCCGAGTAAAAGCCGAGGTAGAGTTTTTCAGCATATTTTGGGGGCTGAAAACTCGGCTTATACTCGAGTATATACGGTAAACATGAAATAAACCCAATAGGCTGGTTTTGCCTCCGATAAGGATTAATTATATCTTAGTTGGGATCAAGTACAAGCTCCTGTTTTATTATTATAGAGAGAAAGGAAATCATTTTTAAAAATGTGAATTATTTTATTACAATAAAGTCTATGGGAGACGGCCTTTCCGTAATTTTGAGCTTTCTTGAAAACGGGTTTCCGTCGAATGGATCCCACACCTGTACTGCTATCTACAGTCTACACCATACTAAGAGGTACATTATTATGCCTTTAAAATAGGGCCTTTTATGCCTGAAAATCAAACTGCACGGAGTAAGACTGAAACAATCCGTAATTCGCTTTGTTTTTGATATGGTATATCGTGTCCCACAAGCCACAACGCTTCCTTCCTGTTGAAAGAAATGGCCTCTTCTTCTATGTAACCAAGCAAAAGTAGCAAAACAATAAAAATATATGTATATATAGGCCATGGGGCCGTTGCAAGTATCCCAGGTCTATTGGTTACACCCTGGCAGCCCAGAGAGACTTTAATACAGTTAAAGGAGAAGGAAAGCTACAGAGGCATTTTATTGCCAATAGATTAGCTGCAATAGTGCAAGCTGGAATGCTATATTTATTCTGTAGAATGTTTTACTATACCTGAAAAAAAGCTCTAGAAGCTTTCTCTGTTTGTGTAGGATAGCAGCTGCCGTATTAGCTTGGCGTGACATCACTTCCTGCCTGAGTCTCTCCCTGCTCACTTATAGCTCAGATTACAGCAGAGAAGGGAGGTGGGGGAGGAGAGAGGAACAAACTGAGCATGCTCAAGCCCTAGCCCTGGAGGTTTAAGCTGAAAACAGGAAGTCTGATACAGAAGCCCATGAGTACACAATAGAAGGAAAGAATTGTGGTGTTTCTTTTGACAGAGGACTCAGAGCAGCATTACTTTGAGGGTTTACTGGTGTATTTATATAGACCTTTCTCATAAAGCTTACTTACTTTTAGCCTTTAGAAGCACAGGAACACAAACCACACTGATATAAAGTAAGAGAGTCACAGATTCATGCAGATGGGTGGGGAGAGAGAGAGTTACTCAATACTCAATGATTCTTTCCTTGCCTGGGTATCTCTGCCTGTCACTGCCCTTCACATTTCCAATCTAATTTGGTGCATGAAGCCCACAGAGATTAAGTTACCGGGCATTGACATTAGCGCCGTTTGACTGACTCAGCCCAGTGCTATTCCCATCCATGTTGCTTACGCATCAGTGACATTCAGTGGTGATTGAGGAAGCGCATAACATTTATAAAGAACTCATTTATTCCTTAGCACTGTATAGTTTCACCTGTATAGTTTAATACCTAGACAGTGTTCCTGCAGTTTGGAAGCTTCAGGCAAGTAAAGGTATAGTTTGTTTTGTGCCCAGAACATGCCATCTCTCTATATTTATAGTTATACATATGGGAGGAGGGAAGTGCCATATTGATTCCCTTAGACAGAATGAGGGTATAGCTTATTGTGTGCCCAGAACATTCCTTCTCTGTATATTTGTATTTATACATATGGGAGGAGGTGCCATATTGATTCCCTTAGACAGTACATTATGAGGGTATAGCTTATTGTGTGCCCAGAACATTCTTTCTCTGTATATTTGTATTTATACATATGGGAGGAGGGAGGTCCCATATTGTTTCCCTTAGACAGTATAGTATGAGGGTATAGCTTATTGTGTGCCCAGAACATTCCTTCTCTGTATATCTGTATTCATACATATGGGAGGAGGGAGGTGCCATATTGATTCCCTTAGACAGTACAGTATGAGGGTATAGCTTATTGTGTGCCCAGAACATTCCTTCTCTGTATATTTGTATTTATACATATGGGAGGAGGAGGTGCCATATTGATTCCCTTAGACAGTACAGTATGAGGGTATAGCTTATTGTGTGCCCAGAACATTCCTTCTCTGTATATTTGTATTTATACATATGGGAGGAGGTGCCATATTGATTCCCTTAGACAGTACAGTATGAGGGTATAGCTTATTGTGTACCCAGAACATTCCTTCTCTGTATATTTGTATTTATACATATGGGAGGAGGTGCCATATTGATTCCCTTAGACAGTACAGTATGAGGGTATAGCTTATTGTGTACCCAGAACATTCCTTCTCTGTATATTTGTATTTATACATATGGGAGGTGCCCAGAGCATTTCTCCTCTATGCATTTACAATTAGCTTCCTGCTACATTGTTGCGAGAGTCAGAACCAGAGCAGAGAAAGGGATAAACTAACAATTCATGATTTAATTTTGCAGAAAAGTGTTTTTGGGAGGACGGGGCTCCTTTATATTAGTTTGCCTTTGGAATTGTGAGTAAAGTGGTCCCAGATTTTCATTGGTATGAGATGAGTCCTATACAGCCACATTCATTTGCACTGGGCTTCAAACAGCTGCTGCTTTGTGGTCGGCTAAAAGTAGTTGCTTCGCAGAGGCTTGCGGTGAGCAGCTGTTGTGTGCCTGCTCTGACTGTGCCGGGGATATATTTGTAGCGCTGTGGTTTTATAGAGCTGCTGTGTATTACTCATTCTACTCGCTGCCCTCCCAGCCGGCATGAGAAGAGCAGGCACATGAAACTGCCGGCCGCAGCCTTAATGCACTCAGTCCCCCGTCTGCTCTTCCAGTAAAATGTTCAGCAGATGCTGTGATGACTCCATGACACCGCCAGTAATGAAAGGGGAGGGGAGACAGAAAAGAGACTTGAGAAATCAGGTGTGCCCCTTTAAATGACAAACATTTTTTTATATCTAAGGCGCTGGAACACCCAGATTGGGCAATTTCCATCATGTTTATAACTATTTATAAATGATACCAGCAGCACCCGTCTGATCCAGTCCAGTGGAGCTTACAATCTAAGGTCCCTATTGGGGCAGGTACTGATGTAGACGATGTGTAATCTCTGTTAAATCTCTCTAGAATAAGGTCAGTAGTGATGTGTGGGCAGGCCTAAAGCCTCTGGGTTTGGGTCAACACTAGCACAAAATATTTGGGGCGGTTGCAGGCCAAGCTCTTCCTTCTGGCATTGCTTCCTGCCCGTGACTTTACAGTGCCCCAACTTCCGCTTTGTTATGCCACTCCCTGCCTGCCCCCTTCATGATGTCAGAGATGGGAGCGGGCACAGGTATATAAGGAAGCATGGAACCATGGGTTAGGGACTGGTGCAGGTCTTGATGAGTTGGGTTAGGGTCGTGTGAGGGTCTTGATGAGTCGGGTGCGCGTCTTGATGATTTGGGTTAGTTTTGGGTTTGGGTCTTAATGAGTCGGGTTAGAGTCGGGTGCGAACCTTGACGATTCGGATTAGGGTTGGGTGTGGTTCTTGATGAGTTGGGTTATGGTCGGGTGCGAGTCTTAATGAGTCAAGTTATGGTCAGGTGTGGGTCTTAATGAGTCAAGTTATGGTCAGGTGTGGGTCTTAATGAGTCAGGTTAGGGTCAGGTCTTGATGAGTTGGGTTAGGGTCGGGTGTAGGTCTTGATAAGTCGGGTTAGGGTCGGGTGCGGGTCTTGACGAGTTGGGTTAGGGTCAGGTGCGAGCCTTGATGAGTCGGATTAGGGTCGGGTGCTGGTCTTGATGAGTCGGGTCTTGATGGGTGGGGTAATGGTCGGGTGCGGGTCTTGATGAGTCGGGTTAGGGTTGGTTGCGGGTCTTGATGAGTCGGGTTAGGGTCAGGTGCGGGTCTTGATGGGTCGGGTGCGGGTTCAGAATTTCTCTACTCGCACATTAATAATGGTCAGTATTATCAGTACCAGTTGAACCCAGTTGACCTGAACTGTTTGGTGGAGAATGCAGGAAGAATGTACAAAAGTACAAAAGTACAAAAGCAATGAAAGAAACCAAAGTCACTGTAGGGCAAAACATCTCAACTTTTTTTCCCTCTTATTTTTCTTTCCAGACAGCCAGCGTTCCCACCTCTCCTCTTTCACCATGAAGCTCAAGGACAAGTTCCATTCCCCCAAAATCAAGCGCACGCCATCCAAGAAGGGGAAGCCAGCCGACCTCACCGTAAAAACAGAGGAGAAACCAGTCAACAAAGTGAGTACCTGGGAATCAACAGCCTCCAACTGGGCTTGGTTGAGTATACCAATTCCAGTGGAGCAACCCCCCCTCTTCCTTCTGGTGGTACCTGCCCTCTCCAGTGATGTCAGAGAGGGGGCGGAGCAAATTAAGATGCCAGGTTGGGTTGGAATTGGATGGGTAGAATTTGCATCTTGCCTTTAGTAGCCCAGTTGATTTGTAAGTGCTGGTAAGTCTGCAGGGAAAATACTTTGGTTTCTATTGGTCTTATTTAAGACATTCTGAAGGCAAGCTTCTCTCAGTGAGCCCTCACTCATGTAGCCTGCGTGGCTTTGGTTTGGTTCAGGGGTCATGGCAGCACCCATTTGTAATAGACCTGGATAAATGAAATATGCTCTTGTGAGCAGCGATCTCTAATTCTAATGGTTATACAAGTTTTATATTTATATTAGAATACATTTAATTGCATGAAAATATAAACGCACATTCAGCCAAATCTTAGATACCCTTTTTGGATCCCCAGGAACAATAGCAGCTCCGATTGTAGCGAAGGGAAAGCGTGAAGTTCCCGTTTCCCATGGAAGGGTTAAACAGAAGGCTCTGACAATACAAGGATATCAAAAGAGGATATTTAAAAAGACACAATCTCTTTTCCTTTATATAATGCCCCCATTGTGCCACATGCCCTCTGCATTCTTGTGCTCTTCCGGGAATAAACCATTTGCTTCCTATTTTATACTTTCACATCCCGCCCTGCGGCTAGTGAAAGTCCTGCGTGGAATGCCTTTGGTGTGGCACCTCTGGGGACATGTGTTGGCTTCAGTCCTCTGCTTCCCACCCCACAGCTGCTTTTCAGAGTCACTAAAGAATGTAGGGTTCTGCCGCACCCCACAGCTGACAGGGGCCCCTCCCGGATTCCTGACGGTGCTGAGCAGCTAACTGCCACATGCGCTGCCTTTCACAATGGACAGGGATCGCACACATTCAGCCTGTTGCTATCAATAGCCGGTCCACTTAGCTTAAATGACTTATCAAAGTGGCCGGCCTATTAAAAAATAAATTCTTAAAGGGACAGTAATGCCAAATGTGATATTACCCTGCCCTAATAGTGCCTCGGATTAAGTAGCACCAGTGCTGTTGTACATAAATAACCCATAGCAGTGCAGACAGCCATTCCTTACATTCCCTTTAAAGGGAGCATAAAGCATCTTTGTGAATCACCCTCATCCTGTAGGGTGGGATTAAAAGGATCAGTACCATTAAAAATGGCACCTTTATTGGTGTTTCCCATTGAACCTCGCTGGTCTATGTATGTATTCACAGTTCATAGTTAAATCAGGTTGAAAAAAGACCATCAAGTTCAACTCCTCCAAATGAAACCCAGACTCCATACTTTCACATAAATTATATATATATATATATATATATATATATATATATATATATATATATATATATATATATATATATATATATATATATAACCATATCTGTAGAGTTTAGTATCACAATAGGCTTTGATATTATGTCTGTCCAAGAAATCATCCAATTACAGGTGTATGAACTGCTTAAGTAGGTAAAAAGGCTCGATGGGCCTAGTAAGGTTGTTGGGGAAATGTCAATAAAAAATGTTAACGGCACATTACTGTTTTTAGAATTATATAATGTAATAGAACATACTTACATACTTGTCCTTAACCCAATGTGTCCATGTTAGTGATGTGCAAGTCAGGAAAAACTGAACCCTTACTCGACCCTTACCCGAAAAAATGTTTCCATTGTAGGATCCATGCCCAACCCATACCCAACTGCTACCCGCGTCTTCTTGCTCTGGACCTCTTGGACCGGTTATTGATTGATTGCGCTTCTGGTTCCAAGACAGGGAATCTTTGGGAATGCTGGAGGAGTGTAATTCCCCAGTCTGACCCGCACCCAACCCTAACCCTCAACGATTGACCAAATTTCAACCCAAACCCGCCCATTAGTAGTCCATGTTAAACAAATCCAAGAACCTTCAGTAACGAAGGTGGGCACAAAAAGGAAACGGGCCAACCAAGTGGGAAATTGCACCCTAAAAATAGCAAAGCACTTACCAACATTTTAAGCTAGTTTGGGGCTTTACCACCACCCCCAGAGCCTCACCGCAGTGCTGATTCATAGAAAGGCACATTGAGTTGACGTGCAGCATTGTCCTACAACATTCACCTGTATTCACTCATTATACCTCTTCCCCCCCCCACCGTACGCTGTGGTTGTGTTCACTGAGGAAACCACAGCATGGGGAAAGTACAATACTGATATTGATCTGCCCTTAGTGTCTCTCTCTATAGGTCACATGTTGACTCTTGAAAGCATCTGCAAAATGACTAGTCAGGTGAAATATGTCATTGCCTATATTTCACTATATTGATCCATTTGGGGCTTGTTTAGTTCCAACTAATGGGCAGCTATACTCAAGGATGGTTGGAAAAATTACTGCAAAACATGTAAGTCGTTGCCATTTCTCTCTCAGGCCACTTTTGACCCCATGTTGAGGATTTAATGAAAGTCCAAGAAAGTTACTCCTGGTCCTGTTCTCTCAGATCGGGTGAAGAAGGGTGGCGATGACATGTGGTCCTTTGAGTGGTGTTTAGCACTTTATTGCTTGGGTTTTAGAGTTAGCTCCTGTCAGGGTGCTACCTGTGTGAGTTTGTATGTTCTGCTATTTTATGGAGTCTTGTGGTCTTCTACCACCCTCCATATATATTCTGGTAACTGTGTTGGCTTCTGATGAATGTGGTCCTATTATGGATAGGTGTCCTTGTGTAAAAGGGTTTTGTTTTGTTGAAGGGTCTTAATCCAACTACAGATGCGACACCCAACACATCCTGGTGCCATGGTTTATAGGTTTTTGTAGTAAGGTCTCAAGCCAACTACAAGTGAAACACCTGATCCATCCTGGTGTAATTACAATAGTTGTAGTGGTAGGGTCTGAATCTTGCTAGAGATAAAACAACCAACCCATCCATGTGTCATTGTTTGTAAGTCTATCTTGGCAGTGCTGGACTGGGCCCCACAGGGGCCCATGCTTACAAAAGGGATGTAGTAGGTGTCATGAAAGCCTATGGTGGAAATAAAAAGGCATGATGGGAATTGTCTTTGGTTGGGGCCCATTTGGCGATCCTTTGGCAGGGTCTTAATCCAACTACAACCCATACTGGTGCCATAGTTTATAAGTGTTTTGTGCTTTTGCAGTAATGGTTGAAGCCAACTACAGATGAAACACCTGATCTATCCTGATCTCATCACAATAGGTCTAGTAGGGATTGAACCCAACTACAGATGACCCAACCCATCCTGGTTTCATTTTGTGTAAGGTGTTTTGGGTTGTTGTGATGGGGTATGAACCGAGCCACAGATGAAACCCTTGACTCAACTTGTCTGTTCTTCTAAACCAAAGCTTCATACCTGATAGCCTTATGCTCATGGCATTGTGTAGGACCTCTTCCTGCTTTAATATATAAACCATTACTTAGGTCATGAAATGCTTATTGGTACCTCTGACCTTCTCATATTTTGTTTAAGCTTTACATCACTGTGTTTTATTGTGTCTAATCATCCGCTACATGATTCTCACTCTCCTTTATTTCCAGACCTTAAGCCGCTTAGAGGAACAGGAGAAAGAAGTCGTCAATGCCCTGCGTTACTTTAAGACCATTGTTGACAAGATGGCGGTAGATAAGATGGTGCTGGTGATGCTGCCAGGATCGGCGAGCAAAGTGCTGGAAGCCATATTGCCATTAGTGCAAATGGATACCCGTTGTCAAGAAAGGTTGGTGTTAGGGAGTAGAATTCGAACCCCTAAGGGGTGTGACATTGGGTCCTATGAGTTCCCATAGAATCATTCACCATCCTTCTTTAACTTGTTCCATGTTAAAGTGATGGATTCTTTACCTTATTCCATGTTGAAGTGATGGATTCTGGGTCATCTTGGAAAGCAGAGGGACTTCAAGTCCCAGAATACATTAGTGTAACATGGAAGAGGTTGAAGGAGAGATTGCTTGACTCTGCTAGCCTAAGGAGTGTGGGGAAATGGTATAGGCTTTTCAGGTCAAAAGAGTCCTGCAACCCTTCCATCATAATGTTTCATGTTGAAGTGATGGATTCTCGGACTTGAAGTCCCTCTGCTTTCCATAGAATCTGTACTTCATTCACCATGGAAAAAAAGACTTCAAGTCCCTGAATCCATCACTGTAACCTGGAAGGAGGTTGAATGACTCTTCCAGCCTAAGGGGAAGGGAGGATAGTTCCTAAGAGTACGTTCCAAAAGAGGGTGATAATCATTCTCTCTCTCTTCTTTTATTCGTAGCACCGCCATCTCCTCTTGCTACAGCCGCGTATATCAATCCCTCGCCAATCTGATTCGCTGGTCTGACCAGGTAATGCTGGAAGGCGTCAACTCGGAGGACAAGGAGATGGTCACCACAGTCAAAGACGTGATAAAGGCCGTCCTGGACGGTGTGAAGGTTCGTATCTCGGTTTAACTGCTCTGTGACTCCCGCTGAGACTGCCGCTCGTTTGTGTTTCCAGCACATTTCCTAATATTCTCTGCTGCCAAGGCCATAAATCTATTGTCCTCACTTCTTGGATCAGCAGCCCTCCCACTGAATAGCGTCAACGTTTTGGCACCCAGCAGAGTTTAGGGAAAGTAATATAATATAAAAGAGCCAGTTCTTGTTCATTAGTTAAAGGGGAACGCCACCTAACAACATAAGTATCGTTGTCTGTAAAGTATAAATAAGCATATTCATTTGCTCTGTTTTATTCTAAAATACCTTGTGTGTCGCTAAGAATGACAAAGTTCTAGAGGAAGTCGGTTATCTTTGTTTTCTTCACTGGCTCTTCTGCATAAGTTTATTGGAAAATAAGTGTTGGTTGGTAAGTATAAGGGTGTGAAAGTAGTTTATGATTGTTTTGGGGGGTAACATTTCTATGGCCAGTTTTGAGGCCCATAAAATCCACAATTTGGTGTTAGGATCTCCATGTGTATTTGCTTCAGTTATTATAGATCTGCATTATGGCGATCGCCCGATATGGCCTGGGCCTAAGGTGGCCATACACGAGAAGATCTTTCCCAGATATGCCTACCAATGGCAGGACGATATCCGGTTAATCCAAATATTCGGCCCTAGGGCATCAACCCTCCAATGCGTTCCTTGATCTCATGAAAACTCAAACCTCCCTGATCTATATCAGCCCGGTCTAAAGGAATATTGCATGGGGATGGACATCAGGTCCCCTATTCCGATGCACAAACAAGATTTTGAGATGATGCAAGGCAGTGTCCACATAATGGCTCCTGCCTCCTTGATATCATTACGAGTTCCCAGATGGAAGGAAACAAAATTCATATATTTTATATAGTGTAATTACATTTTATTTTGCTTGACTAACGTGATAAAATAGGATTTGGAATCATTTTTTTGGGTGACAGGTCCCCTTTAATCTGCCCATGTTTGGCCACTTTTAAGGTGGCCATAGACGCACAGATAATATCGTAACAAACGAATTTTCGTATAATATTCGGTGCGTGTATGGTGGGAAAGAGGTAGAAAACTCGGCTCGTCGATCGGGGCTGGACGGAAAATTTGAATCTGGTGTCTTTGACCCCAAACATCGCCCACTGTTAGTGCTGAATCGTCAGATACAGGTAGAATTTTATTGTTTCTATCTGAATATCTGACAATTTAGCTCTACATGTGTGTATTGAAACAAACGACCTTTCTTGGAATTGTTACGTCTATGGTCACCTTTACTTGTAGCAACCCCCGTATCTGTGTAGGCTGCTTGCCCCTTTTATGGATTAGGGATCTTAAAGGTGGCCATACACGGGCAGATGAAAACTGCTGATAAAACCGTCCTTTAGACCGATTCGGCAGCTTATCTGCCCATGTGTGAGGGCTCCCGACGGGTCCTCCTGGTCGATATCAGGCCAAAAATCAGGCAGATATCGATCGGTCAAGTTAGATTTTTTCTGCGATCCAGGACCGCGTCGGCTAGTTGATGTGGTCCTGCGACCTGTCTGCGCCCATTCGCAGCCTTGTAATCCGATCTCGTTCAGATTCACCCAGCCGATTATTGGGCATATCGGGGTTAAGATCCGCTCGTTTGGCAGCCTCGCCAAATGAGCGGATCTAATAGTGTATGGCCGCCTTTAGACTGGGCAGCCAGATGTTTCCAGCTTCATGTGACTGGTTCCTCTCGGCTGGGGAGCAGAGGGGGTTAAAAGCAGCCGTACGCCTGGCAGCCGTCACCCCTCGCTGGAGACAAAACAGCTGTACTTTGCATCCGTGAGGTCATCCAAGCAGTGAAGTCAGATTATTGGGAAATTTCCAGGCTTCTTCCCTCCCTGACGTTCAGCTCCACAGCTGTGATTTCCCCTCTCGGCACAGTTAACCCGGGCCCCCCGATATTCTTATTAGCGTGACCAGTCTGGGGGCCCACAAAATCCTCAATGTGTTGTTAGAATCTCCATGCACGCAGTCCCATTTATTTTAGGCGTCACTTATTATAGATCTCTGTTCTCTGCCATAAGAGCTTGCAATCTACAGGCACATGGCCATTCAACAGCAAGGCCTTGGCTTTGGTGCTGCGTGTCTGACATCTGCTGGGGCTTTACAGGACAAATTCTTTGCCAGATGGCTGTTCCTAGATGTCTCTGTTTGTACAAACATATGCACATCAAGGGAAGCAGCTCCGCCGGTTTTGGCAGCCGAGCGTATTCTCTGCACCCGTTGGTATGAGCCGAAATAGCAGCCCTGGAACGATGTGTTTGTGTACGTGTTTGTGTATGTGTTGTGTATGCGTTTGTGTACTGGAGATGAAAGTATGTAACATCTACATCTATTGTGAGTCTCTTTTAACCCTTTACCTGATTGGAAGCCCATTAGGGGTGATATTGGTGCGAGGCAGACCCCCTATGGGCAGATATTAGGGACAGTTGCCAAAGCAACAACAAGAAACCTATATCACATCATTGATGAGCCTTTGCAGATGTCCCACATGTAGGCTAAATTGTTTACAGATGTTTCCTTGGAGGCAGCACAGGACGGGGCCAGTTAAATCTCAGGCCTGGCTTTCTAAATCCTTGATTCCCTGGAATGCAGAGGTTTAAAGGAACAGTAACACCAAAAAAATGAAAGTGATTTAAAAGAATGACAATATAATGTACAGTTGCCCTGCACTCGTAAAAGTTGTGTGTTTTCTGCAGAAAGACTACTTTAGTTTATATAAAGACGCTGCTGTGTAGCCATGGGGGCAGCCATTCAAGCACAGGATACACAGTAGATAACAGATAAGTACTACTGTAGTTTATATAAACAAGCTGCTGTGTAGCTATGGTGGCAGCCATTCAAGCACTGGATACACAGTAGATAACAGATAAGTACTACTATAGTTTATATAAACAATCTGCTGTGTAGCCATGGGGGCAGCCATTCAAGCACATGATACACAGTAGATAACAGATAAGTACTACTATAGTTTATATAAACAAGCTGCTGTGTAGCCATGGGGGCAGCCATTCAAGCACATGATACACAGTAGATAACAGATAAGTACTACTATAGTTTATATAAACAAGCTGCTGTGTAGCCATGGGGGCAGCCATTCAAGCACAGGATACACAGTAGATAACAGATAAGTACTACTATAGTTTATATAAACAAGCTGTTGTGTAGCCATGGGGGCAGCCATTCAAGCACAGGATACACAGTAGATAACAGATAAGTACGACTATCCTGGTAGATCTCACCGGTAGTCACATATAGAAGCACTGGCCGACATTTAATAGTATCTGTTGTGTCTATTCGCAGGAACTGGTGCGTCTGATGATCGAGAAACAGGAGCACCCATCTGCCACTGCAAAACCCAGCTTACCAGCGTGCAAAACGGACAGGTAAGTCTGACCCCTATATAATCCTATATCTGTCCCCTCCAGCCTTATTCATTATGTCCTCTGTTTGCAGTTTGTTTCCCTATAAAATAATGACCTGGCCTCGCCTGTTACTCTATAAATCTGTTGTGCTCCATGTTTGTTTATTCTTATCCCTTCTAGCACCGCAGAATTGCCCTTATCCGAGCGTGAGCTGGAAATCCTTAACAAGAACTCTGAGCCCACGTGCAAGGAAGTCCATGTAGACAGTTTGGAGAGTGAAGAGTTGGCGCCGCCAAAGCCCCCGCTACCAGGAATCAGAGTAATGGATAACAGGTATATATATATATATATATATATATATATGGACCTTTTTATAGTAGTAGCACTATGGATTCTTTCACTCACAAACTGAGCCCAGAGCAAGACTTATGTCTGTAGTACCGAGTCTATGAATGTGCCTTGCTCCAGTCTGATGGATGAGTATAAGCTGCTGACCCAGGTAGTAACCGGATGTCTCATGGAACAACAAAGCCGATGCTTCTCCTTCAAGAAAGACAAGAGGATGTGACCCAAGAAAATGTAAACGGTCACATAAAGAATGAGATTGTGATTACAATTGGGTCTAGATGCTTGGCGAGGAAGTAGCAAAGCAACCGCTTCTCTAATACTTCTCTAATACTAGAAATGAGGATTTACTTTCCATGCGAAAGAGGAACCATCTTCTCGCAAGTTCTGTAAAGGCAAAAAACTTGGGTTAATTGGGGGAAAAATCTGTCTGAATTGGTGATTTCCTGTCTGTTTCTATTTTAAGATATAGAGATTTCATTGATTCACATGGTTTGTTATTTCCTCGCAGCCCTCCACCTGCTTTGCCCCCAAAGAAAAGACAATCTGCACCTTCACCCACCCGGGTGGCCGTGGTAGCACCCATGAGCCGCGCTACAAGTGGCTCCAGCTTGCCCGTCGGAATTAATGCCCAGGTCAGTTTCGATTTATCATATTTGTGAGACCTCCTGTATTTTTTTCACCCAGAATGCCATGCATTTGCGTAAGAATAGGGTCAGACCCACTCCCTGATTGGCCAGAATAAAAGCAAAAATATGTGCGAGGTGTGCGCCGGCTTTTGTGCATGCACAGGGGCCCCCGAGGTTTGGAACCCAGTGAGCCCCAAATATGCCAGTCCGACCCTGGATGTAGTATGTTATAGAATGCCCAATTCTAAGCAACATTTCACCCTATGATTAAGTATCTGAGTGATATGAAACGCGTAAGGCTTTTTCCTTGTGTACTGGAATAACAAAAATGATTTGACAAGTCTGCCTGGAAGATTGGTCTTTGCAAGTACCTGCTCTTTTTCCTTTATACAACGTTTCAGTTGGTCTTCATTATTTTTTACAGTTTTATTTGACTTTCCAGCTTTTACATTGGGGGGGTCACTGACCCCCATCAAAAAAAACAAAAGACAAATGCTGTGTAAGGCTACACATTTATTGTTGCCACTTATTTTACTTTATTACTCGTGTTTCTATTCATATTCCAGTAAAAGTGGAGCGCTCACCTTACTAATACACAGTTCTCTCTATTCATATTCCAGTCTCTAATTCTAATCAGTGCATAGTTGCTAGGGTGATTTAGACCCTAGCAACCAGATGTCTGAAACTGCAAACTGGAGAGCTGCTGATTAAAAACCTAAATCATTAAAAAAAAACACCAATAATAACAATGGCGTTGGTGACTTGTGCTCCCTGAAGTCTTGTTAAGCCGGTGGCTGACTTGGTGTCATTCTTTGTAGGATTTTGAAGTGGATTGCTACGTGCATCGCAGGTTATCCGGTGGGAGTCAGTCGTACGGGGGGGAGTCGCCGCGCCTCTCTCCCTGCAGCAGTATGGGGAAACTCAGCAAATCGGATGAGCATCTCTCTTCGCTGGACAGAGACAGCGGCCAATGCTCCCGAAACACCAGCTGTGAAACTCTAGGTAAGCCTCGGGCAGAATCCTGTACTCCTCATCGGGAAGATGCTAGGGAACGTTCGCTAGTTTAGAACTACAACTCTCAACCACTTGTGGGAGTCTTCCCTTTGTAGCATTTTGATACCAAACTGCTGGGGGTTATTCATCTGAGGGCACCTGGAGCAGCGACAGTGAGGCTCATCCTTAAATTAGTAGGATTTGGGGTAAATTCCGTAGATGGGTCTCCGATGGGTCTTGCCGATCAATAGGCTAAAAATCATCCAGATATTGATCAGGCAGGTTTGATTTTTTTTTGGTGATCGAGGACCGCATTGGCTAGTTGATGCGGTCGTCGTTTTGTGAGCGCCTATTTCCATTGTTTGGCCCTAGGACTGAACTATCAGATTAACATAATATCACCTTTGGTGGCCATATCGGGTTACGGTCCGCTCATTTGGCACGATCTTATAGTGTATGGCCACCTTAAGGGCAGAGACACACGTGGAGATTTGGGGAGTTTAGTCTCCCTGCAACAAATCGCCTCTTCTTCTGGCGACTAATCTCCCCGAACTGCCTTCCCGCCGGCTAGAATCTAAATTGCCGGCGGAGTGGCACTCGGATCGCTTCGTTTTCCGAAGTTGCCTCATGAGGAAACTTCGGGCGACTTCAGAAAACGAAGCGATCCAAGTGCTATCCAGCTGGCGGGAAGGCAGTTCGGGGAGATTAGTCGCCAGAAGAAGAGGCGATTTGCTGCCGGCGACTAATCTCCACGTGTGTCTCTGCCCTAAATGACCAGCCAGAAGGTGAATTGAATTGAGATTAAGAGTTTGTTGTATCTTCCTTTTTGGCATATTAAGTGAGAGTGTTATGATGGTGCAGATGTACTCACCGGGAGACTGTGACTCCATAGTGAGGTCATAACCCAACAGGTTGGGAAGATGGGGACCGTTCTTTGAACTAACGCAGGAATATTCCGCAGATGTGACCGTACAGCATCACCGGAACATGGAACCTTTAAAATGCTTTTGTCCATGCCGTGGGGATAATTGTGGAAGATGGTAGTCCAATATGTGCTTGATGGGGGCGGTAATGGATATTTACAGATAGCCATAGACCTGAAGCTGCCACCAAATTAGGTTATAGGGGTCGGCCTTGTCCTTCATGTTGGTGCAACATAGGTTATGGGTGGTTGTAAGTCACGCAGATCAGAATACAGTTCGATGAGAAACTGAATGATTTTGTCTCTAATTTCTATTTTATCCTGTTCCATCAGATAACTATGACCCAGACTATGAATTCCTGCAACAGGACCTCTCCAGCACCGACCAAGTGCCGGGCCATGGAAACACTCTCAGCCCTCTCCCAGAATCCCTAGAGTCTGCCTCCCCCTTTCAAGGACAAAGCTTCCAGATACCCGCCGGCAACATCCCAAATTCAGAGCCGACTCCGCATTCGGTTGTAGAAACCCCACCTGCCCTACCTGAGAAGAAAAGGAGGAGTACGACCCCTCAGGCTTCGGACGGTATCCGAGGATGCTATGAAAGGCACCCCTCTCAGTACGATAACATCTGTGAAGATGACATGTCCGCATTTGTCGGTGCTTCTCTGCCTCCCTTTGCCGCCATCTCTCCTTTCCAGCAAGGAACCGCTTCTCAGGCCGAATTCCTGGGGGATTTTGTTGCAGCAGAGTCTGATGGGATCCCAGAGAGTCCTCCTCCGCTCCCTGAGAAGAAGAACAAACATAGTAAGTGTCGCTGACTTTAGTCCCATCGGCATCACGTTGGTTCACTCTTGAGTTCTCCGCAGATATCAACAACATGCTGGGAGTGGTAATTTGGCACCGGCTGGGAGCCGCCAGTTGGCTAGGCCTGAATAAGACCATTGATTGGTGAGACCAGCCCAGCAGAAGTGACATCATTTCTCGTTATTTCTAAAGTACACCCTTGGGGGTTAATAACATCTCTCTTACATATGAAGTGGGGTTTGATGTTCTGGGAGGATAAATCAGCTTAGTCAGTGTTGTTTATATTCCCAACCCCCTCAAAAAAATGTCATCGCTTTAAATTGGTGGCCAGTCATTTGTAACTGTCAGTTTGCAGACAGTAAATAAGCAAGAATGTGACACGCTCGCTAATACTTGAAGGGGGGCCAACGTCATGGAACACTATACAAGCCACGCCAAGTATAAGCATGGCACAGTTAATTCCTTTTAATGAGGTGGCAGAATGCCTCTTCCAAGCCCTGGGAAGTCTTCTGTGCCGGTCTCTGCAGCTCCTCTATTCACGGCTGTGCTGAAAGGGACTCTGTAGCTCAGTGGCTAGGCCAACAGTGAAGGGGAATGGTAAAAGAATACAGCAGGTCAGATCTTCTCATTGAGTAACATCTAGGCAACTCCTAGCCGCCAGTTCTCCCTGGTGTTGCTGAACTGCAAAAGTCGAGTTAGAGGTCTTTAGGGCAGAGACACACGGTCAGATTTGGGGAGATTAGTCACCCAGCGGCAAATCTCCTCATCTTCGGGGCGACTAATCTCCCCGAACTGCCTTCCCGCCGGCTAGAATGAAAATCGCCGGCAAGATGGCACTCGGTGTGCTTCGTTTTCCGAAGCCGCCCGGAGTTGCCTCATGAGGACAGTTCCGTGACTTCAGAAAACGAAGTGCTCTGAGTGCCATCCCACCGGCGATTTTCATTCTAGCCGGCGGGAAGGCAGTTCGGGGAGATTAGTTGCCCTGAAGAAGAAATCTCCCTGAATCTGACCGTGTGCCCTTAGTGTTGGCTCATGCTTATCATGACAGTAGCACAAAGGATATCCATTCTAGTTAGCAGTTGCCAGAAGTGAGCCATGATGAGCCATGATGAGATCATAACAGGGGCCTAGGGAGACCCTTAACACCCACAACTTATCTAATGGCTCTCACTAATGTATTATCTCCAGAGGGCACTAGGAGTAGTTGAGCCAGGGTACAGTCACACAGGGGGTAAGGCAGCCATTGGTGAGAGTCCCACTTCATGTAAATAACGGGGGCCCCACAGTCAATATTCTCCCCTCTTGTGTTGCAGTGATGACGTACATGCGCTTCGTAGAAGACTATTCAGAACCGCAGCCGTCCGTCTTCTACCAAACCCCACAGAACGAGCACATCTACCAGCAGAAGAACAAACATCTCCGCGAGGTTTACGGCTTCAACGACTCGTTCAGCAGCCCCGAACCTGGCCACGAGCGCGCCCCGCCCCCTGCCTTACCCCCAAAGCAAAGGCAATTGGTAAGTGTAGGCTGGTGCCAATTCACAGCAGACGGGTGGCTTTATTTCCATTGTTGGGCATTGGGCTTCCTAGGTTAGAAAGATGTTCTTCTGCATTATACAGCAGTATAGCAGCTTCCACACACTAATATGCTGGCCGTACACATCTTCTCTTCTAGCCGTGTGCCAAAATGCCAGCAAAGTTGGCAGCCAGTGTCTGCCTTGTACATGGCAACTTTAAGACTTAGAGGAACTTTGAGAGACATATGGTTGCTGAGATGGAGAAGATGTTGGTTTGTTCTCAGCTGGGAAGCATTTACATCCAGCCCGGGATATTGTTCATTTCTCAGGCTTATATGACTAAGTGACTCTGGTTATGTGCCTGTGCATCCACTTCCATGTTTTACTCTCTTCCTTTCCACCTCCTGTCTGTCTGTCTGTCATTCTTTCAGCAGGGCTCCTTTGCTGCCTCTTCCTTCTCTTCTGTTGAGTTCTGTGCACAGACAGCCAAAGGGGTCTTCCCACCCGAGGACACCAGCCACCCTCAGGGCATCAGTCTGTCCGTCTCTAACTGCTTTCTGAGCCGCCACGGCTCCTTTCCTGTGCCTTCGGTGAGTTGCAGCACAGCAGACAGTCTAGAACAGTAGTGGCTGAGAGGGTGAAAGTTGTGACTGCAGTTTGGTGACAATACAGTGCTTGTGTTCACTGCTCTATATAATATAATGTTACATTCTCAACTAAAGAATCCAATATGGCAGCTCCCACCCATATGTATAAATACAAATATACAGAGAAGGAATGTTCTGGGCACATAATAAGCTATACCCTCATACTGTACTGTCTAAGGGAA
Organism: Xenopus laevis; assembly: GCF_017654675.1. Classification (NCBI taxonomy): domain Eukaryota; kingdom Metazoa; phylum Chordata; class Amphibia; order Anura; family Pipidae; genus Xenopus; species Xenopus laevis. The sequence continues at coordinate 8,220,269 of NC_054385.1, forward strand.
TCAATATGGCACCTCCTCCCATATGTATAAATACAAATATACAGAGAAGGAATGTTCTGGGCACATAATAAGCTATACCCTCATACTGTACTGTCTAAGGGAATCAATATGGCACCTCCTCCCATATGTATAAATACAAATATACAGAGAAGGAATGTTCTGGGCACACAATAAGCTATACCCTCATACTGTACTGTCTAAGGGAATCAATACGGCACCTCCCTCCTCCCATATGTATAAATACAAATATACAGAGAAGGAATGTTCTGGGCACATAATAAGCTATACCCTCATACTGTACTGTCTAAGGGAATCAATATGGCACCTCCTCCCATATGTATAAATACAAATATACAGAGAAGGAATGTTCTGGGCACACAATAAGCTATACCCTCATACTGTACTGTCTAAGGGAATCATTATGTCACCTCCTCCTCCCATATGTATAAATACAAATATACAGAGAAGGAATGTTCTGGGCACACATAAGCTATACCCTCATACTGTACTGTCTAAGGGAATCAATATGGCACCTCCTCCCATATGTATAAATACAAATATACAGAGAAGGAATGTTTCTGGGCACACAATAAGCTATACCTCATACTGTACTGTCTAAGGGAATCAATATGGCACCTCCTCCATATGTATAATACAAATATACAGAGAAGGAATGTTCTGGGCACACAATAAGCTATACCCTCATAATGTACTGTCTAAGGGAATCAATATGGCACCTCCTCCCATATGTATAAATACAAATATACAGAGAAGGAATGTTCTGGGCACACAATAAGCTATACCCTCATACTGTACCGTCTAAGGGAATCAATATGGAACCTCCCTCCTCCCATATGTATAAAAATACAAATATACAGAGAAGGAATGTTCTGGGCACACAATAAGCTATACCATCATACTGTACTGTCTAAGGGAATCAATCTGGCACCTCCCTCCTCCAATATGTATAAATTCAAAAATATATAATATATATTATATTTGTAAGTGATTTTTTTTAATGATTTGTATTCTTCTTGTGCTAATATCAGGCTTGGCATTTTCCTTCTGTCTGGTTGCTAGGGTTCCATTCCCCTAGCAACCAGAGAGGGGACCTGCTTCCAGTAAATTCTTCCCTTGGGTGAACTTTGAGAAATAGCTTGAACCTTGAATGGCTAAAATAGCTTGACTCAATTACAATGAATGTGATAAAATGCATTTTTTGAGGCCTTTAAGAAGCCTGAACTTTATCTGTCGTGGCGCTGCCAATTGCTTGTGCCCTACGATATTAATTCTAAAGGTGGACATCAGAACGGTATGTGTTGGAGCTGGGAGCCAGCCCCTCACCTGTTGGTAACCAGAGTCCCTACCCATTTACAAAAAGGCTTTGGTAGGGATCAAACCCTCTGCTTGGGATCAGCTTACAGAGCACAGGGGCTGGAGGGGTGTGCTGTGCAGGGCCATATGGAGAGAAGATTACAGGGAGGGGTGGAGGGATGTTGGTACATTCCAGCGGTCCCCACTGTGCAATTGCATAGCTCAGATTCCAGAGGCAGCCTCCGGCATGTGAGACTCCCGGAAAGGAAGGAAAGAGGGGGATAGAGGAAAGGAGGGGAGGCGTGAAATGGAAGGAAATAGGGAAGAAATTTACCCAACGTGTTAAGAGCGTTGTTCATCTTTAAATTCATTTTTACTATGTTTCAATTGTTTTATTATTGTCGCCTTCTTCTGCCTCTTTTTGCAGTTTTTCAAACAGAGGTCACTGATCCTGGCAGCCAAATAAGTGGCAGTTTTTATTACTATTACCAGGGGCGTAACTACCCTGCGGTTGCAAGAGGGGGGTGGGGCAGGACTGTAGGGGGCCCAGTTAAGGCCCTTATTAATCAATTTTATCTTGGTAGAATGTTTACGGCCCCTATTATGAATTGGCTGTGGGGCCCAGTAACATCTAGTTACACCACTGACTATTACTGTTACCTATCATTCTATACGGCCCCTCCACTGGTCATTGTCCTGTCTCTAATGCAAACCATTGCTAGGGTAAATCAGGACCTAGCAACCAGATAACTGCTGAAATGCCATATCAGAGAACTGCTGAATAAATAAAGCTCAATACATTTTAAAAAAAAACCCATAAATAAATGAAGACTAATTGCACTGTCTACATCAGACTTGACGTTCGTTGGGAGGAGAAATGCCATTTTAATGAATATGCACATTGCCAGCGGCTGTCAGAATGGTATAGCCCACTTTACACACACCTCCTCTCTCAGGTTTAATGGTACGGACCACTGGACTCTTAAAGGAAAAGTCTATGTAGGGTAGGGGGTAGAGGTTTTTTAACTGTTGGATTTGCTTCTCCTTTAAGCCCCAGGTTTTGCCTTGTGCCATACAGTGGCATTAAAATGACTTCTTCGTTCTGCTTCCCCGGTGGCTTAAAAGAGAAGTAAATACTATTTATAGGCACAGGCTTCTTTCTGTTGTTTTTGTTGTCTTTGTACAGCATGAGGATATTGTGTATAGTGTGCATCCAGTGTGTAGTTCCACTTACACCTATTGGTGGAAACCTGCCATACTGCTTGCCCCACCCCAGGGCCTTCTTCGTAGGCTGAGTAAGAGAAGTACTAGGGGCTGTCCATGAATAATTCAATGTAGCAGTTACCCACCCATAGGATATTATTTATAACGTCATATAGAAACACTGCATGATGTGATCAGACTTGGTCGGGTGCCATGTTTATTGTTGGAAATGCCTGGCATTGGCCCAGGCTTGGGATAAACCAAGCTGGGGGGGGGAGAGGTTGTACCCGTTCAGCTCCTGGGCCAGTGAGAGACGTTCTTGGTGTGAGTGCTACTAAACTGCTTTTACACTAATCTGCTTTTCTTTTTTTTTTGTGTTTGTTTTAACCTCCTCTTTCTGCCCCCCTCCCCTTATCCATTGCCCCAGTACAAATCTGTTTTCCGCTCCTACTCCCAGGATTTTGCTTCTCATAACCAGGCCCCGCCCCGTCTGGCCCCTGCCATTTTCTACTCCTCCCGCTTCTCCCCTGTGCTCTCCGACTCCACCTCTTCTCCCCCTGCCACGCCCCAAGTACCCCTCTTCCCCCCCTTACCTCCCTCTCAGGGTGGCAGCTCCTGCGGGACCCCACCTGCCTGCCTTGCCTTTGAGGCTTCTCTCTCCGGCACCCTGCAGACATCAGCGGTGAGAAGGGGGAGTGCGTCTCAACTGGAGGGATTATGGGGCATTGTTGTGTGGCAACTCACCCGCTTTCATATCCGCCCTCCATAATATCTGCCCTCCATAATATCAGCCCTCCATTATATCCCCCCTCCATCATATCCCCCTCCATCATATCCGCCCTCCATCATATCTCCCCTCCATCATATCTCCCCTCCATCATATCTCCCCTCCATCATATCCACCCCTCATCATATCCGCCCCTCATCATATCCGCCCTCCATCATATCCCCCTCCATCATATCTCCCCTCTTTCATATCTCCCCCCATCATATCTCTCCCCCCCATCATATCTCCCCTCATCATATCCGCCCTCCATCATATCTCCCCTCTTTCATATCTCCCCCCATCATATCTCTCCCCCCCCATCATATCTCCCCTCCATCATATCGGCCCCTCATCATATCCGCCCTCCATCATATACCCCTCCATCATTGGGTCGTGTCAGGTTTGATTGGATAGCCGTCTATATGTCGGAGAGCCAGGCACCTTTCAGCCCTCATGTGATTCAACTACAACTCTCAGCATCCCAATAGCAGCAACCAAATGCCATGTAGGGGTGCAGGGATTTGTGTTTCAAAATCTGAAATGGACCTACTGTGCATGTGCCATTTGTATGTGCGTGTGAGTGTTCGCTTGCTGTGTCATCTGGTGCATTTAGTGGCCGCATGACTAAAGAAACGAGCTTCGTTACAACACCACCCGACATCTGTGGGAATACAGTGGAGCATTGTGGGAGGCCACCCAGCTGCTTATTAAAAAGCAAGAGCAATTAATAGATGGAGAAGTCTCCGCACGGTGATTGTCCTCCTGGTACAGGAACCCGTGGCAAAGACTTCAGGGGCTCTAAATTTTAAAGGAATCACCTTAAGCTGGGCTTACAAGTAAGGGGTCACCAGGTAGAGCGGAATTCCCATGCAGCCATGATTTATTGATGTGTTGGTAAGTGATAGCAAAAGACAAGGAGACAGAGTAAACAGGTGTGTCAGTATATGAAAGTGCACTTTGTAGCATGAGTCTGTTGCTTGCAGCAGGATCACTCAAGTGTTGGAGGGTAGAGACCACTGTACCTTCACTTCCTACACTCACTATGGCTGGAGCACTTGGCTTGCCCGGTGTTTTAAACTGTGGAAATTGCAACATGCCTGCCAATCCAACCTTTACCCTCCACCTTGTCTTTTCTCCCCCCACCCCAACCCCCCATAGAGTGAAAATGCCAACGAGGAGGCGGGCGAGGGGGAATACGTCAATCTTTATTCCTCTGGGCAAAGCAACGGAGAGCCTCTTCCCTGCAGTGGTGTAAGTAAGGGAGCAGCTGGGGTGAAAGAAGGCATGCCCTGGCATTTAGTAAGGCACTCGCCAGCTTGCTGCATGCCCCTCTCACCTCCCCGCTGCTCTACCCAACTGCACCTCATGTCAGAGAAGGGCAACACAAGTCCCAGCATTCTCCAGTATGTTTAATAAAGCATGCTGGGAGTTGGGTGCATCCTTTCCCATACGGACTTTATTTAAAAGCAGTTAATTTATATTATATACCACGGCCATTGTGTCTGTGTTATAATGAACAGTTAGTTGCATTTAGTGTTTTAAATATGGGAATCGTGACTGTGGTCCTTTAACTTGGCATGGCATGGCAGGCAATATGTTCTTGTTCTCCAAAAAACCTTTACTCTGGTCTATGGTATGTTGTGTATGCTTAGTTACTGGGAGTTCAAATGCCTTCCTCAAAAAAAAATGATGTGGGTGGAGATTAGCATGTCTCCGCCCAACAATAGTGGGTGGGGACTGCTTGTGTCCACCTGTCTATTGTTGGTGAGCGCTGGCATGTGTTCACCCATCTATAGGTTGTCTTCACCCATCTATAGGTTGTATACAACCATCTATAGGTTGTCTTCACCCATCTATAGGTTATCTACAACCATCTATAGGTTATCTTCACCCATCTATAGGTTATCTTCATCCATCTATAGGTCGTCTTCATCCATCTATAGGTCGTCTTCATCAATCTATAGGTCATCTTCATCCATCTATAGGTTGTCTTCATCCATCTATAGGTCGTCTTCATCCATCTATAGGTTGTCTTCAACCATCTATAGGTTGTCTACAACCATCTATAGGTCGCCTTCACCCATCTATAGGTTGTCTTCGTCCATCTATAGGTTGTCTTCACCCATCTATAGGTCGCCTTCACACATCTATAGGTCGCCTTCACCCATGTATAGGTCGTCTTCACCCATCTATAGGTTGCCTTCACTCATCTATAGGTCGTCTTCACCCATCTATAGGTTGTCTTCACCCATCTATAGGTTGTCTTCACCCATCTATAGGTTGTCTTAATCCATGAGTGGTTGGTGAGGGTTATCCGGTCCCAGCTATTATGAAGCAGAACTTCCATCATGCTCAGATGACGCTTGGTGGGCTGTGGCTAATGGTAAATTTTAGTCCATCCGGAGAAGCTTTCGTCTTCGAGATATGAAAGCTTTAGGGGTGCTTGGTACACGTTGAGTGTTGAGGTGTTGCTCTAGTGTAAATGTTCTGTTCATCCAGTGTGAGTGCATGGACCCCATCTCTGCTGCTTGTGAGTGTGTCCACTACCCATAATACCCTGCACTCGCTACGCCTTGCTACCATCTGCCGTCAAACACAATGATTTCTCATAGCTGCCTATAGAAATCATGTGGAAGCCATCAACACAATCCTGTGTTTGGATAGTACATTTAATTCTGTATGTGTCGGTGTTTGCAGGGCTGGGGTCAGCTGTTCTGGGGGCCCCATTATCCTTATCAAGTAGGACTGGCCGACCTGTGGCCAGTGTGGAGGTGATGAACCGCTAATTCTAGCACCTACCAGTTGGCAAAGGTGCAAGTTGGCCAAACCAAATATTAATCACCACCTTATCCTACTGTATCCATCTTGCCACGTCCTACCTTCTCCATCATGTCCTACCTTCTCCATCTTCCTCTCCTTATCCTGCCCTGTTGTCCTCATCCATCTTTCCCTTTTGTCCTCACCTTGTTCTTCTCTCTCACTTTCCACCTCTTGTTTTCTCTCTCTCTCCATCTTGTTCTTTACGCTCTCTTCATCTTGTTCTTCTCTTTCTCTCCCCATCTTGTTATTCTTTCTCTCTCCCTCTACCTTGTTCTTCTGCTTCTCCAGCTTGTCTTTCTCTCTCTATCCATCTTGCCCTTCTGCCTCCACTGTCTTTCTTTCATATTGTCCTTCTCTTTCTCTTCATCTCTCCCTTCTTTCTCTGTCCTAGCCCCTCTCTCCCTGTCCATGTCATACTTCTTTCTCTCTTTCGTTTTCTCACTCGCTCTGCCTTTTCCTGTCTATCTCCACCTTGTTGTTCTTTCTCTCTACATGTCCTCTCTCTGTCTATCTCACCCTTCTCTCTTTCTCCATCTTGCACTTCTCTCTTTCTCCATCTTGCCCTTCTCTCTTTCTCCATCTTGCCCTTCTCTCTTTCTCCATCTTGCCCATAACACTCTCTTTCTCCGTCTTGCCCTTCTTTTTCCCTCTCTTTTTCTCTCCCATCTGTCCCACAATAAAGAGTAAAGACAGCTGTGAATGGCTGATTTATACATAACAGGGATATCCAGTCTATGTCACCAGTGCAGACGAGTGATGGGGCGTGTATAAATGCATAGCAGTCCGCTAATCCCTTTAATGATCTTTAGAAAGCCTAGTCCATTACACTGTCCAACAGGGGGGCACTTTGTGGTGACTATTATCATGTGTCACTGAAATTATAGACTGCTGCCCAATATGGCTGCTCATATAGATCCCGCTGTGCTTCATAGGAGGTTCATTGGAGGGGCATAGCTGATGTGCTTGTTGTTGGACCTGTTTTAAAAATACAAGAACACATCCAATGTGGAATTACTGCCCCCAAGCACGGCCCCCCTGTAGTTATGATTTCCCTGCCGTTGTCTGATGTGCCTCCCCCTATCCGCAGGATTCTCCTTTACCCAATGAAGAACCCGAGCTGAACTGCACCCAACCTTGTCTGCCAGGCAAAGAGAACCACGACGCTTCAGACAGGTACTTGCTTTCACCCGTACAAATTGCTTCACTTGTATCCTATTGTTTAAACCTTATCTGAAATCTCTGAGTATGAAGGTATAGTGGGCACCCCTAATTTCTTTTGTTTCCCTCCCACTCTTATTCTAGGCCTCCAAAGTCCCCCGATTGTCACAGTGATGAGAATGGCGAGGGGGAAGAGCAAGACGAGATCGATGAACTCTCTCTTGTTGACCATAGCGAGATTATGGCTAAACTGACCCTGAAGCAAGAGGTAGACCGTGACCCACAATCCTAAAGAAGGAAGGTGAAGCGATCACATGATATTATAAATCCTGTCTGTTCTTTCACAGGGTGATGATGGACCGGATGTGAGAGGCGGCTCAGGGGACATCTTGCTGGTCCATGCAACGGAGACCGATCGGAAAGGTGAGGATGGAGTTCCACAGGATGGAGATCCACATTTACTTTGCTCTCACATTCATTGCCAAGTGCTATAAGCTGCTGCTTAACATTATTTACTGCTGCAAACACCTCATAGTGCAGGTTAGTGATGTGCGGGTCGGGTTTTGCTCAGGGTTTACCAAGTCTTGGCTACAAAACCAGCCCAAAACTAGCCAAGAGGCACTTCAAAGGTAGCCCAAAAATAGCACAATATGTGCAGTGAAAAAAAGTCTATAAAAATAAATGAATATATGTGAAAATATGCCTTTTTTCTAATTTTTGCATGAAGCAAAATGGGACAGAGTCACCCGTCACCAGGGTCGTAACTACAGAGGGGGGCCCAGGAGGTATAGGGGCCCCATAAGGCCTAATACATATACAATTTCAATAAATATTAGTAAAACAGCTCAACCTCTAGACATTTTGGTAGCCAGCTAATTTTTGCCCCAAAATTGCCTGAAATTGAGGAAAGTCGCCAGAAAACACGAGAATGCTTAAGAGTGACGGGAGATTGGGGTACAGAGCCCAAAATCTGGTAGCTCCCGACTTTTACACAAGTCGGTCCCATTGCATGCTGGGTATTGTAGTCTTACATTAAATTTGGCAAATTGTTAAACAAAAACGACATTACCCAACATGCATTGGGAGACACAGGCTCATTAGGGCAAGAAATAACTTTGGCTGTTTCCAAAGTACAAACCATCCAAAAAGTAGCCCAAATCCGTACCTCGGCTAGTTTGTAGTTTCAAAAAACCGCCTGGGCTTTAAATTAGTAGCCCAATTTAGCTGAAAACCCGCTAACCTGGCAACCCTGATTTTGCTTGATCCCAACCATAGCCCGATTTGTTTATAGGCCCGTGCTGACCCGTCCCGTAGATGACATCAGAAAAGGGGCAGGGCATGACGAGTTTGCACCTATAAAAACAGAAGCAGGAAGCCAGCAGTGTAAGGTCGCGACCTGCAAAGGAAGTGCTGAGGTCGCCCCGAACCCTGCGAGTCCCGTGGGTGTCAAACCGGCCCAAACATCACTAGTGCAGGGATCCTATGCATTTACCCTAGGTGCAACCGATCACTCCTACTGTCAGTCAGAGCCTCGCAGCAGGAGTGAGTTGCTTGCAGCAGTAAAAAGCTTAGTCTGGCTGATTTCACCTATAAAACAGTATCTCACAGAATAGAATTATTTCAGCAAGGGTTACAATTGTAGTGAAGGGAAGTTGTCTGTCCTTGGAATCTTTGCTGCATTCCAGAGACACTTCCTTGGGATGATGAATGCCCCGGGGCCTTGCGTGTCGGAGCAGGCAGAGGCGCAAATGTCAGATGTGGATGGGCACAAGTTTAAACCCCACCCTGGTTTAATATCTGGAAGATCAGGCTTCACTCATGGCGATTATATTGCCCTTTGGTTATCAAGGTGTAACTCTTTCCCTGCCGAGGTGCTTTATCAGAGAACCCAAATGCAGCACAGACACCCCAGCAACTGCTTTAGACACAGATATCCACCATGATGTTATGGCTGCTCTCTATAAGCTTATTCACTTAATCTCAGGATTGTGGGGGACTCGTGCTAAACAGTATGGGGGCCCAGCTTTGGGTCTGACCCGTAGGTTAAGAATCCCTTCCTTATACTGGAAATTAGCTCTATGTTTTGCTATATATATATATATATATTTATATAGATATATATAGATATAGATATATATATATATCTTCTCCTATACCAGCTGCCATTCAGGTCCCTGTTTGGTTTCTAGGGCAGAGACACAAACTCAGATTCGGGAGTAGTTGGCCGACTACAAATCTCCTCTTCTTCGGAGGGCGACTAATCTCCTCGAACCGCTGGTGATTTACATTCTTTCGTATGTCGCTGAAGTTTGCTCGTGGGGCATCTTTGGAAAATGAAGCGCACTCACCGGCAAATTTCAGAACCACATGGTCAGATTCAGGGAGATTTCTCCTTCGGGGCGACTAATCTCCCCGAACTGCCTTAAATCGCCGGCGGGATGGCACTCGGAGCGATTCGCTTTCGGGAGTCGTCAAAGTCGTCGTCGACAAAGCGCTCCGAGTGCCATCCATCCGGCGATTTAGATTCTAGCCGGCGGGAAGACAGTTTGGGGAGATTAGTCGCCCCGAAGAAGAGGAGATTTGTGGCCGGGTGACTAATCTCCCCGAATCTGAGTGTGTGTCCCTATAAATGCAGACAGGAACGCCGGTGCTCAAAAAGTTAAATGTCTTTTGATTACAAGTTAATTACAGGGTGAACTTCCCCTTTTATGTAAGAGTGAGAACGAATGTAAGCTCACCTTAGCACCCCACAACTGATTTGATTTTTTTATGACACCTTCTTTTTTTTTTTATGTCTCCTATAGATCTTGTCCTGTACTTCGAAGCCTTTCTCACGACGTACCGCACCTTTATTTCCCCAGAGGAGCTAATCCAGAAGCTCCAGTACAGATATCCTTTTCAATATGCCCTGGCTCCAGCTTCCGAATGTGATTTACCTTTCTGGGGTGAAAGTTCTAGTTGTGCACTGCTGGGTAAAGACACATCATAATCACTGTTAGGGCAGAGACACACGCTCAGATTCGGGGAGATACTGTATAGCCGCCCAACGACAAGTCTCCTCTTTTTCGGGGCGACTAATCTCCCTGAACTGCCTCCTGCCGGCTAGAAATTAAATCGCCGGCGGGAAGTCAATCAGTGAGCTTCGTTTTCCGAGGTCGCCCGAAGTTGCCCAATGCTCAATCCCTCTTATATCCATCTGTCTGTGCTTGTTTGCTGCCCCCTGCTGTCTGAGTGATGAATTACAGCAATAAAATTGTATTTTCTTTAACTTCTGATTAACATATGAGAGGTTCTGTCACTTTCAAGACACTTTCAAGCAGCGTGTGAGCAAGAACACCTTCTTTGTGCTGGTGAGAGTGGTGGATGAGTTATGGTAAGATATGGTTTGATTTCTAACTGCGTTACTGCCTAGGCACTGAATTGATTTTGATTGGGAATGGCTCGAGGGATAAGAATAGATTAGAAAACCAGCTGGCTTCTGCGGGGTTGTTTCAGGAGTTAGAACCAGCAGTGCATATTGCAAGAGACATCATAGCTATACCGTAACAGGGGCTGTATATAGTCACACTATATATACGGCTTTCCTATCCCTTCAGCTTGGTCGAGATGACTGACGAGATCCTGAAGCTGCTGATGGAACTAGTTTTCCGGCTGGTGTGTAAAGGGGAACTCAGCCTGGCTCGCATCTTGCGTAAGAACATTCTGGAGAAGGTGGAAAATAAGAGGATGCTGCACCACGCCAATTCTGCACTTAAACCCTTGGCTGCCAGAGGAGTAGCCGCAAGGTAGAGTTCCCCACCCCAGGCCCATTAGGGTTTACAATAATAAATATACTCCCCTGCAGTTCCATACTTACCAACTGCATTGTCCTTATTTACAGGCCAGGGACGCTCCATGATTTCCACAGTCTTGAAATTGCAGAGCAGCTGACTTTGCTGGATGCGGAACTCTTCTATAAAATAGAGGTAAGTGACTGCTAGAGTCCCCTCAATGGTCGAGCCCCCAAATGTATGTAAATAAGAGATTTCATTGTCATCGTTGCCCATTGGCCCTTTGTTCATTCTGACAGTTGAAGCTGAGACGGAGACACGGACCTATAAAATGGCTTATGTGTCTTTCTTTCATATTATCATGTTCAGCCCAAAGTCTCTATAACGTTAAACAGTTTTCTTTTTCCTACTGTGTAGCTCTTTGTCCTATGCTGCCATAGTTTTATGGGATCTTTCTGTACAGACTAAGAGCAAACATAGGGACTGTTCCTGCTGAATTGTGCTTAGTACAGGGGAATACCTATGCTGCCATAATTTTATGGGATCTTTCTGTACAGGCTATGAGCAAATTTAGGGACTGTTCCTGCTGAATTGTGCTTAGTACAGAGGAATACCTATACTGCCATAGTTTTATGGGATCTCTCTGTACAGGCTATGAGCAAACTTAGGGGACTGTTCCTGCTGAATTGTGCTTAGTACAGGGGAATACCTATACTGCCATAGTTTTATGGGATCTCTCTGAACAGGCTATGAGCAAACTTAGGGGACTGTTCCTGCTGAATTGTGCTTAGTACAGGGGAATACCTATGCTGTCATAGTTTTATGGGATCTCTCTGTACAGACTATGAGCAAACTTAGGGACTGTTCCTGCTGAATTGTGCTTAGTACAGAGGAATACCTATACTGCCATAGTTTTATGGGATCTCTCTGTACAGACTATGAGCAAACTTAGGGGACTGTTCCTGCTGAATTGTGCTTAGTACAGGGGAATACCTATGCTGTCATAGTTTTATGTAATCTCTCTGTACAGGCTATGAGCAAACTTAGGGGACTGTTCCTGCTGAATTGTGCTTAGTACAGGGGAATACCTATGCTGCCATAGTTTTATGGGATCTCTCTGTACAGACTATGAGCAAACTTAGGGGACTGTTTCTGCTGAATTGTGCTCAGTACAGGGAATACCTATGCTGTCATAGTTTTATGGGATCTCTGTACAGACTATGAGCAAACATAGGGGACTGTTCCTGCTGAATTGTGCTTAGTACAGGAGATACCTATGCTGCCATAGTTTTATGGGATCTCTCTGTACAGACTATGAGCAAACTTAGGGGACTGTTCCTGCTGAATTGTGCTTAGTGCAGGGGAATACCTATGCTGCCATAGTTTTATGGGATTTCTCTGTACAGACTATGAGCAAACTTAGGGGACAGTTCCTGCTGAATTATGCTTAGTACAGAGGAATACCTATGCTGCCATAGTTTTATGGGATCTCTCTGTACAGACTATGAGCAAACTTAGGGGACAGTTCCTGCTGAATTGTGCTTAGTACAGGGAATACCTATACTGATATAGTTTTATGTGATCTCTGTACAGACTATGAGCAAACTTAGGGGACTGTTCCTGCTGAATTGTGCTTAGTACAGAGGAATACCTATGCTGCCATAGTTTTATGGGATCGCTCTGTACAGGTTATGAGCAAACTTAGGGGACTGTTCCTGCGGAATTGTGCTTAGTACAGGGAATACCTATGCTGCCATAGTTTTATGGGATCTCTCTGTACAGACTATGAGCAAACTTAGGGGGCTGTTCCTGCTGAATTGTGCTTAGTACAGGGGAATATTACAAGCTGGAGTAATTCCCAATGATATTGTTCCACTTCCCCTAAGCCACCACTTCTGATGGCTTCTCACAAGGGTATTATAAGGGTATTATAACACAACAGGAGGGCAATATGAGCCAATAAATTAGTTGAGCCTGTACCATTGTTGAGAAGCTAGGGGGAAACAGAATGAAAAAAACTATGTCCGTTAGTCGAGTACATGAAAGTTAATAGTGTTGCTATCAGTAATGTTGAATCTGATTATATGGTGAATGGCAATGAGTAATAATATATAATAATAATAATCCACCTTTTAGATTCCTGAGGTTTTGCTGTGGGCAAAAGAGCAAAACGAGGAGAAGAGCCCAAACTTAACTCAGTTCACAGAGCACTTTAACAACATGTCCTACTGGTGAGTCCATGGGACGTTTCATGATGTGGGGGTGAGTAGGGGGGGCTGCCAATAGGGATTTATCTGACTGTATGTTGGGGCCTCGTTCCATGCAGGGTCCGATCCATCATCATGATTCAGGAGAAAGCCCAGGACCGGGAACGATTGCTGCTTAAATTCATTAAAATTATGAAGGTGAGAAGGTTAACGCCATGTTTGCTTTCTGCTCATGGACAGCACTTATTTTTTAAAGGGGATCATTAAATATTATTCTGGGTTTTTATCCAAATATGTCATCCAATTGCATGGAAAGGACGGTGGATATGACTTTAGTCCATGAAGCTTTCTCTTAAGCTCTAAATAGCTAGTAATGTTAAAGGGATACTGACATGGTTCAAAACACATCAGTTAATAGAGCTGCTCCAGCAGAATTCTGCCCTGAAATATGTTTCTTAAAAGAGCAAACTGATTCTTTTATATCTAATTTTGACAAGGGACTAGACATATTATCAGTTTCCCATCTGCCCCCAGTCATGTGACTTGTGCTCTGATGAACCTCAGTCACTCTTTACTGCTGTACTGCAAGTTGGAGTGATATCACCTCCTCCCTGCAGCCTAACAACAGAACAATGGGAAGGTAACCAGATAGCAGCTCCCTAACACAAGATAACAGCTGCCTGGTAGATCTAAAAACAACACTCAATAGTAAAATCCAGGTCCCACTGAGACACATTCAGTTACATTGAGAAGGAGAAACAACAGGCTGCCAGAAAGCAGTTCCATCCTAAAGTGCTGGCTCTTTCTGAAAGCACATGACCAGGCAAAATGACCACTTGCTGGTTCAGGAATTACATTTTACAGAGCATGCCCAGTACACACTTAAAGCAGTCAAGAGCCACTGAGCATGTGCAGTGTCACTGACACTACGGGGAGGTCCAAGGCAAGACTGGAAATATATGAAAACCCACAGGGGAACATGGATGCCTTGGGGATGCTGTATTTCCCACTGTACGTTGCAGCTTCCAGCAATCCATATATATATTGTTTAGAAGCAATTTAGCAGATTCCATTAGAGAGGAGGAAAAAGCGTGACCTGCTGGAAACTTAAAACTCCCTTCTTTTTTTCTTCCGCAGCACCTTCGGAAACTGAACAACTTTAACTCCTACCTTGCCATCCTGTCTGCACTGGACTCCGCTCCCATTCGCAGGCTAGAGTGGCAGAAGCAGACGTCAGAGGTGATTGAGGGCGGGAGGGTAATATATATATATATATATATATATATATATATATATATAGTGTATACGGTACCCCCTATTATAAAATATAAGGATATTATAAGTCACAGAGGAGTTCCATGACCATATAAAAGCGGTCCTTCTAATATCCTCATATTTTCCAGCAAGGGGTACTTTGTTTATCATTAATACACAAGTTTTAGTGAGTCATGTGACAGAAATGACATCACTCCTCCCCGTTTATAACTGATGACATCACTAGTCACCGTTTATAAGGATATAAGTTACAAGATATTCATGGCTGTTGTGTATAATCTGTATATAGGGGGTAAGTGAAGGGCTGGTGTAACCCTTCTCATTTCTATCGTTACCAGGGCCTGGCGGAATACTGCACGTTGATTGACAGCTCGTCCTCTTTCAGAGCCTACAGAGCAGCGCTGGCTGAGGTCGAACCCCCCTGTATACCCTACTTGTGAGTATCACTTTGCTTTAGTGTTTACTTGCCCTTTGCTCGTGAGGGTTGAACCCAATGGACGTGTGTCTTTCTTCAAGCCCAAGCTGTCTGTCTGCACCATGACTTTATGTTGTCTCCTTCAATTGTCTCCTCCCTACAGAGGCCTGATCTTGCAGGATCTCACCTTTGTCCACCTGGGGAACCCCGACCACATTGAAGGCAAGGTCAACTTCTCCAAGCGCTGGCAGCAGTTTAACATTTTGGATAGCATGCGGCGATTCCAGCAAGTGTAAGTTCTTTGGACAAGGACCCTTACTCAATCAGAGAGGTCTATGGAGCCCTTTGAAAGCCTCTGTATTAAAGGGGATGTTCACCTTCAAATTAACTGTTAGTATGATGTAGAGAGTGATAGTCTGAGACAATTTGCAATTGGTTTTCATTTTTTATTATTTGTGGTTTTTGACTTATTTAGCTTTTTATTCAGCAGCTCTCCAGTTTGCAGCTTCAGCTATCTGGTTGCTAGGGTCCCCTAGCAACCATGCATTGATTTGAATAAGAGACTGGAATATGAATAGGAGAGGCCTGAATAGAAAGACGAGAAATAACAATTTATTTGTAGCCTTACAGAGCATTTGTATTTTAGATGGGGTCAGTGACCCCAATTTGAAAGCTGGGATGAATCAGAAGAAGAAGGCAGATAATTGAAAAACTATTAAAAAGATAAAAAATGAAGGACAGTTGATTAGAATTAAAGCATACGTAAAGTCGCCTTATCCTGCAGCCTCTCTGTACAAAATAGGAACAATGCAGGAGGCTGTTCCTGCTAGTTGTGTTTAGTGGAGGATTCATACTGAAGCAATGCCTAATAGAAAATCGTAACTGGCAGTTTTCAGCTGACTTTGGAACAGCAGTGTCCTGAGCTGCTAGACCACTCTCTGTAAATTATAATGCACTTGTAGAGGGGTAAAGGAATGCTCTGGGCAGCCAGCCATAGAAACAAAGGCAGCTGAGATGAGGCTGAAACTGCAAGTCAAACCAGTAGCTCCTCCCACAAACAACAGGAGTATATTCCCAGATATAAACAGGCAGTAACCGGCCATCTGTGCGCTTTTCCCCCCCCCCACTGCAGGCATTACGAGATCCGCCGCAATGATGACATCATCAACTTCTTCAACGACTTCATCGATCACCTGGCGGAGGAGGCCCTGTGGGAACTGTCCCTAAAGATCAAACCTCGCAACATCACCAGGCGCAAAACAGAAAGGGACGAGAAGACTTAAGGCGGTGCCAAAAAAACTAAAATAATAAAAGCCAGAGACTGACGAGCGGAAACCGCAACAGAATCCGTTGTAGAGCGCAAACGTTTCAAGAGTGGGAGGGTCTAAAGGGCTTGTTTACCATGAACTTCACCCAGCTCTTTGCTGACTCCTCCCACAGCCATGGGTTGCTCCACCCCGTGTTCTCCTTTTTGTCTCGTGAGATTTTTTATTTTTATTTTTGGTTTTGTGCCATCTCCTAACTGTCAGTGTCAGGAAAAACTCTGTGCCATGTCTCCGTGGAAATATCCCGCCAACCCAGGCATTTTAGGGTTAAAACAATAAAAACATGGGGTTTGTGATGTCACCAATGACTTTCCTGGGAAGAAAAATGACAATCACAAACTAGTAAAAAAACTTGCACCCTAAAGAGCCGCTTAATGTGCAACCTTGAAGTTTTCTTCTTTGTTCCCCCAAACTCTGCCCCCCCCCAGCAATGCCATTACCAGTCTGTCCAGTAGAGGGCAGTGTATACATTTCATGTAAATATCCGTATTCTGCCTTGAGGGGGGGGATCCATGTGATTTTAATTATTATTTTTTATTATGCCCTTGCATGACCGTTATACAGAGACTGAGAAGGGGAATTGTACATAGAGGAGCAAATTCCCACAACATGGACTTGTGTTTTAAGTGAAGGGAATTATGGGAAGTGGAGACACAGGATAAACATGTCTCAATGGTCAAAATAAATGTTTTAAACATATCTGTGTACAGCTGTTATTCGGGATCTCTCTGTATCTCTCTGCAAACTTAGGGGCTGTTCCTGCTGAATTGTGCTTAGTACTGGGAATACCTATGCTGCCATAGTTTTATGGGATCTCTCTGTACAGACTATGAGCAAACTTAGGGGCTGTTCCTGCTGAATTGTGCTTAGTACAGGGAATACCTATGCTGCCATAGTTTTATGGGATCTCTCTGTACAGACTATGAGCAAACTTAGGGGCTGTTCCTGCTGAATTGTGCTTAGTATAGGGAATACCTATGCTGCCATAGTTTTATGGGATCTCTCTGTACAGACTATGAGCAAACCTAGGGACTGTTCCTGCTGAATTGTGCTTAGTACTGGGAATACCTATGCTGCCATAGTTTTATGGGATCTCTCTGTACAGACTATGTGCAAACTTAGGGACTGTTCCTGCTGAATTGTGCTTAGTACAGGGGAATACCTATGCTGCCATAGTTTTATGGGATCTCTCTGTACAGACTATGAGCAAACTTAGGGACTGTTCCTGCTGAATTGTGCTTAGTACAGGGGAATACCTATGCTGCCATAGTTTTATGGGATCTCTCTGTACAGACTATGAGCAAACTTAGGGACTGTTCCTGCTGAATTGTGCTTAGTACAGGGGAATACCTATGCTGCCATAGTTTTATGGGATCTCTCTGTACAGACTATGAGCAACTTAGGGACTGTTCCTGCTGAATTGTGCTTAGTACAAGGGAATACCTATGCTGCCATAGTTTTATGGGATCTCTCTGTACAGACTGTGAGCAAACTTAGGGACTGTTCCTGCTGAATTGTGCTTAATACAGGGGAATACCTATGCTGCCATAGTTTTATGGGATCTCTCTGTACAGACTATGAGCAAACTTAGGGGACTGTTCCTGCTGAATTGTGCTTAGTACAGGGAATACCTATGCTGCCATAGTTTTATGGGATCTCTCAGTACAGACTATGAGGGGCTGTTCAGGCCACAGGCATTTTGAGTTTAAGAGAAACAGAACAGTTACAATTTTTTATTAGTGCTAAATGCTCTCTGTACATATAAATATACACATTGTTAGGGGTTATGCCAGCGCAAGCTCATTTAGTCTCTGCTCTCCCCGCTGAGTGCGACTTCTGTATGTTGTGCCTTTGCCATAGTCACACTCGGTGTCTGTCAGTCCCAGCCCTAATTGTCCTTCACAAGAAAATGGCCACGACCACATATATAATCCAACTGATGGACACGAACACCCCGAACAGCAGACTGAAGAGGACAAGGGAGCGAGCCTTGCGTGAGGCCACCTGAGCCTGGAGTATATCACCCCTGCCGAGAGACGTCCGTGCCTGAAATACATACATATAGGGCCAGAGGTAAGTGACAGTTGGGGTGAGTGCTTATTTGTACCCTGGGTACCCCTGGAACTATAGCAGGGTGACACCCCAATGTTTCTATATATCTGTAACCTTGTTATGAGCTAAGGGGGCCCAGTCTGAAGGTCAGTTAGGGGGAGATTTGGGGTGAGTGCTGATTTGTACCCTGGGTACCCCTGGAACTATAGCAGGGTGACTGTTACCCCAATGTTTCTATATATCTGTAACCTTGTTATGAGCTAAGGGGGCCCAGTCTGAAGGTCAGTTAGGGGGAGATTTGGGGTGAGTGCTTATTTGTACCCTGGGTACCCCTGGAACTATAGCAGGGTGACTGTTACCCCAATGTTTCTATATATCTGTAACCTTGTATGAGCTAAGGGGGCCCAGTCTGAAGGTCAGTTAGGGGGAGATTTGGGGTGAGTGCTTATTTGTGTCCTGGGTACCCCTGGAACTATAGCAGGGTGACACCCCAATGTTTCTATATATCTGTAACCTTGTTATGAGCTAAGGGGGCCCAGCCTGAAGGTCAGTTAGGGGGAGATTTGGGGTGAGTGATTATTTGTACCCTGGGTACCCCTGGAACTATAGCAGGTTGACACCCCAATGTTTCTATATATCTGTAACCTTGTTATGAGCTAAGGGGCCCAGCCTGAAGGTCAGTTAGGGGGAGATTTGGGCGTGAGTGTTTATTTGTACCCTGGGTACCCCTGGAACTATAGCAGGGTGACTGTTACCCCAATGTTTCTATATATCTGTAACCTTGTTATGAGCTAAGGGGGCCCAGCCTGAAGGTCAGTTAGGGGGAGATTTGGGGTGAGTGATTATTTGTACCCTGGGTACCCCTGGAACTATAGCAGGGTGACTGTTACCCCAATGTTTCTATATATCTGTAACCTTGTTATGAGCTAAGGGGGCCTTTACCAAAAGCTGGATCTTAAAGATGGGCTTGAACTAAAAAAAAGTCCAACAATCATTACTATAGAAGAAGAATAAGACTATTGGAGTAGTTGGGAGTAGAGAATAACCTTAGGCTATGGACACACAGTCTAAAAGTAATGGAACATTAAACAGGTTTTTCTGTGGAGCCCAGGAACATCTGGTTATGCCACTGGCAATGACTTACCTCATGGGAATAGACAACAGCAATTATTCCTGTCAAGAAGCAGCAGAAGATCATGACGAGTATAGACTCCACCATGTAATCTTTGGTCCTCACTTCAGGTCGTGGTGGAGGTGCCATTCCTAATGAGCCATCACTCTGTGTGGAAACAAAAGCAAGGGCATCAGGCAACCATGACATTCATGATTATATGTCAGTTAGAGAACTAGACGTTAATGGAGTTCCTGTTAAACCAGAGCCAGGAAGGTGCTTGGGCAGCACCTAAATACGAGCTTTTGTTTGATAGAAATGTCAGCATGGCCGGGTGGCAGAATACTAACGTTCTGTGCCAGTGTAAATATGGAACTTGGCACGTCATTTAGATACAGGGCTGGAATAATGTCCTACACAAAACCTGTATCATATATGGTATTTCAACAGATAATCAACGATGTAATTATACTGGATTTAACATTCCCTCTACTGTAAATGATAAGGATATTAGAAGTCACTGAGGGGTTGTTCTGTGACCATATAAAGACACAAGACTGCAGGCTGAGTTATACAGGAAACTCTGAGTATCACTCATGTATTATAAGGGATAATGTACCCCCTACTGTAAATGATAAGGATATTAGAAGTCACTGAGGGGTTGTTCTGTGACCATATAAAGACACAAGGCTGCAGGATGAGTTATACAGGGAACTCTGAGTATCACTCATGTATTATAAGGGATAATGTACCCCCTACTGTAAATGATAAGGATATTAGAAGTCACTGAGGGGTTCTGTGACCATATAAAGACACAAGGCTGCAGGATGAGTTATACAGGGAACTCTGAGTATCACTCATGTATTATAAGGGATAATGTACCCCCTACTGTAAATGATAAGGATATTAGAAGTCACTGAGGGGTTGTTCTGTGACCATATAAAGACACAAGGCTGCAGGCTGAGTTATACAGGGAACTCTGAGTATCACTCATGTATTATAAGGGATAATGTACCCCCTACTGTAAATGATAAGGATATTAGAAGTCACTGAGCGGTTGTTCTGTGACCATATAAAGGCACAAGGCTGCAGGCTGAGTTATACAGGGAACTCTGAGTATCGCTCATGTATTATAAAGGATAATGTACCCCCTACTGTAAATGATAAGGATATTAGAAGTCACTGAGGGGTTGTTCTGTGACCATATAAAGACACAAGGCTGCAGGCTGAGTTATACAGGGAACTCTGAGTATCACTCATGTATTATAAGGGATAATGTACCCCCTACTGTAAATGATAAGGATATTAGAAGTCACTGAGGGGTTGTTCTGTGCGCCTAGGTTCTATGTAACACAAGGACTCTAAAGATGAGGCAAGATATTGATTATTGCTCTACTTTTGCCAAGATGCCTGAACCCCCAAGATCTATTGACCTCCAGTCACCTCCAAACAATATCATAGCAATAGGCAAAATACATGTGTTGCAATTAAAACACTCCAGTGATGGGAATCCAGATCAATAAGAGGTTTGGAGCATCTCCTTTATGAGGACATGGGCCATACTGGGTGTATCCTTGCTATAAGAAAGAGGCAGAGGATACATTTATAAATCTATAAAGGGCCAATGGAATGACCTCCCTGGAGACCTTTCCTCAAGAGAGTATTAAAAGAACACAAGGCACTTTTTTTTCCAGCTTTTTGTTAAATGCTTTTTACTATGAGTGTAAATAAGAAATTAGAAATAAAGCTCAGTAGTAGAAGTAACCACGGACTATCTTCTTGGTCTGACTTCCTCCCCCATTGTTTGTTCTTCTCTATTTGGAGACATCTTGTTTACTGGCCTCAATGTTTCCAATTTCGGGTTTTTGTGCCTACTCCTGTATTGCACTTTTACTATATACCCTTCAAAATATCAGCCTAAACTCCTGGACTCCCAACTGCCATCACCCTTATTTCATCTGCCAGTGGGTGTATGGTGGAACTTGATGAACATTTTGAACCTTCTTGTACCAACCAAGTGATCAGAATGAAATGGACGGGTGACCAGCATCTGGGAAAGGTGGCATTAATATCTCTGATGCTAAATTTAGAAGAAAAGCACTTCCTAAACATATCCAGGTGAGAGTTTAAAAGTTGGGCACGGCTGGACTGGTTGAACACCCTAACTCTCCTTCTCTTTAACCCAGGCCACTGCAGAAGTTTTAAAGATGGCCATTGTGTCTTGTTACAGTGTGGTCTACCTTTCACCACTCACTTGGTGTGCTCCATAGTTTAACGACCATTAGAAACCCAGTTGGGACTCTAGGACTCTGTACCCGTAGAACACCAGCCCACCCTGTGCCCCAATAGATACTTTTGTCCACTCACTTAGGGTTCTCGTTAGAGAATGGACTATTCAAAGCATAGACACCTTTAGAAACCCAGTTGGAACTCTAGTACTCTGTACCCATAGAAGACCAGCCCACCCCATGGCCCAATAGACACTTCTGTCCACTGACTTGCTGTTCTCCTCAGAGCATGGTGTGTTTGGATCATATCCACCTTTAGAAACCCAGTTGGGACTCTAGTACTCTGTATCAGTAGAAGACCAGCCCACCCCATGGCCCAATAGACACTTCTGTCCACTCACGTAGGGTTCTCATTAGAGTATGGAGTATTTGGAGCATATCCACCTTTAGAAACCCAGTTGGGACTCTAGTAGTCTTTATCAGTGGAAGACCAGCCCACCCATTGCCCAAAAGACATTTCTGTCCACTCACTTGGTGTTCTCCTCAGAGCATAGTGTATTTGGATCATATCCACCTTTAGAAACCCAGTTGGGACTCTAGTACTCTGTATCAGTAGAAGACCAGCCCATCTCATTGCCCAATAGACACTGCTGTCCACTCACTTAGGGTTCTCATTAGAGTGTGGAGTATTTAGAGCATATCCACCTTTAGAAACCCATTAAGAACTCTCCCTGTACAAGTAGAAGATCAGCCCACCAACCTATGACCCTTTAGCCACTTCTATACCCTGTCATTTAATGCTTCTGGGTTAATGGCGTTTTTTACAGTAATCTTTTCTAAGGAGAATAAAGACAAAGGAGAAACAGACAAATGGTAAGGAAGCACATGAAGGTGAAGCGGTTGGAATTGGTGGGTGGAAAACCAACCCAGGCGTGACACTTATTATGCAAAAGAACCGGATCTGTCCTTGAGTTTAAATTACACACACACTCCCAACTATCTCTGCCAGAAGTTCTACAGTGTTTGGCTAGTGGTGCTATTCCTCCAAAGCAATGACTGATGTAACAACCGCTCATAAATTCCCATCTCTGAATGACCATCAGTCCTTGCAGCCTCTAAATTTCCAGTCATTACAGGGAATTCTACCGGAAACCCCCAATACCCACAGCGGTTTCCTTTTCACAAAGCAGCACCAGCAGAAAATGCTTCTGTGATAAATAATTCACTATGCTTCCAGAACAAGGAGCCTCAGCACGTGACTTCCAAATATCTTATTTCTTTCTTATGCACCAGGGAGAGGAAATTAGGAATTTAACCCTTACTGGGCTGTGGTATGGGGAAAGTACTTTGTGAGAGGAGAATGCTTTGCACTTTCTATTAAACAGCAGATTCAGCCTGCAGCCTTGTGCCTTTATATGGTCACAGAACAACCCCTCAGTGACTTCTAATATCCTTATCATTTACAGTAGGGGGTACATTATCCCTTATAAAACATGAGTGATACTCAAGAGTTCCTGTATAACTCAGCCTGCAGCCTTGTGCTTTATATGGTCACAGAACAACCCCTCAGTGACTTCTAATATCCTTATCATTTACAGTAGGGGGTACATTATCCATTATAAATACATGAGTGATACTCAGAGTTCCCTGTATAACTCAGCCTGCAGCCTTGTGCCTTTATATGGTCACAGACCCCCTCAGTGACTTCTAATATCCTTATCATTTACAGTAGGGGGTACATTATCCCTTATAATACATGAGTGATACTCAGAGTTCCCTGTATAACTCAGCCTGTAACCCTGTGTCTTTATATGGTCACAGAACCCCTCAGTGACTTCTAATATCCTTATCATTTACAGTAGGGGGTACATTATCCCTTATAATACATGAGTGATACTCAGAGTTCCCTGTATAACTCAGCCTGCAGCCTTGTGCCTTTATATGGTCACACACTTCTAATATCCTTATCATTTACAGCAGGGGGTATAATTCTCCCAGCATAGATAATACATTGAAACTTGCTAGTTAATTCCAGCCTAGAACATCAACTGGAAATGAGTGAAATTGCATTTTTATGGTTTATTATTTTGAGAAGTGGCCAAGGGAACTATTTCTGGACACAGCCCGTAAGAGGCGAGTGGATATTTGGGAGGTTGCAGTTGCTGCAGGATATTGGTAATGGTGTGTAGCTGCCTCCAGTGATTACATAAGTAAATAATGACCCAGAGTTATGGCCTGACCTCTCCATATGTACATTCCCCTCTAACTTAAAGCAGCAAAGTGCCATTAATCTGCTTTCCCATCTTGTTCTGCAGGACACCAGACATTGCTATGGAAGGAGCGGTTTCCCTGGGGGCAGTCATTGATATTTTGGAATCTGCCAGTGAGTTTCTAGCAAAGGTCAAATAAATCCCCTGCCCCCTTTTATGACCCACTTGCTCTCATTCCCCTTGTCCGACTCACTATTACCTTCCAAACTGCCAATCAAAGCTCATGACTGGCAGTTTCAACAGGCAGTTTCCATTTAACATGGGGGAATTGCTTGACTGCCGAAATACACCTAAGTGTGACTAAGGCTAATGTCACAATACTCCCCCACCCCATGGTGTTAAATATCTCCCTGCAGATTGACTTGGAATATGGAAGGAATGGCACAGGCCCTGCTATAAAATCACTGATAACTTTTATAGTTTGTTTGCTGTAACTTTCCTGGAGTAAGAGAAGATCAAAGGTCATTGGTGTGAAAGGGAGCGAATGGGAAATTTGATGCCATTATCCGTTCCCCAAGATTCAAGTTTGGATGTGACCCTCTATTCTGTGCTTACCCCTTATTTCTTGTACTAAAGCCCCGCTCCATGCTAAATCTGCTGGTGTATACTTGTACAGCAGCTCCATACAAAGCTCTGCCCAGAACATGCCTGGGACCAGTAGATGTCCAATGTGAGCACAAGTGTGTGGATAGAATGTGGAGCTCAGAGAAGAGATCAGACTTACTATGATGTAGGGGTAGGATCCAGGGGGCAGGTGTTGAGAGTTGTACATGCTCTGTCCTGGGGGCCCCGGTTGGTATAATACGGGCATGTGGCCGGGGAAATTGCTCTGGTACCCCGGGTATAACAGGTGGGCAATCTTTGGATCTGGTGGGGAATAGGGTGGAGGGTCCCCAACGAAGCCATTGTTTTCTATTCCCTTGGGCTCCTCTGTATTGTCCTTGGGTCGGCTGGATCCGGGAGGCTGGAGCATTCCTGGGCATGGAGTGTTGGTCCTCAGGTTCTGCCCAGTGGATGTAGAAGAAGTTTCTCCGGTCCCGTTCCTTTGCTCATGGCTGCTGCTGTCCCCCTCTATTCGGAAAACCTCAAACTCCACTCCTGCCAATTAGCATATTATAATAATGTCATACAGTGCATTAAATATACAGTGAAACCTGTGCACCCCCATTCTTTCTCCCCTTGTTTTCCTTCACTTTCCCACCTTTCCTGGATCTCCTGTGCACCCCATTCCTTCTCTCCCCTTATTTTCTTCACTTGCCCACCTTACCTGGATCTCCTGTGCACCCCATTCTTTCTTTCATTGTTTTCCTTCACTTTCCAACCTTTCCTGGATCTCCTGTGCACCCCCATTCCTTCTCTCCCCTTATTTTCTTCACGTGCCCACCTTACCTGGATCTCCTGTGCACCCCGTTCTTTCTTTCCTTGTTTTCCTTCACTTGCCCACCTTTACCAAATCTCCTGTGCACCCCCATTCTTTCTCCCCTTATTTCTTCACTTACTTACCTTTCCTGAGTCTCCTGTTTGCCCCCCATTCTTTCTCCACTTGTTTTCCTTTACTTGCCCACCTTTCCTGGGTCTCGTGTGCACCTCCTCCTCTCTCCCCTTTCACCTCCCAACTCAAACTCCATTCTCTGTCCTTGTTCTGTGCTCCCTCACCCCCATTTGTTTCTGTGCTCCTGCCCTCTCCCTAATTCTGTAGTTTCATGTCCCCCCTCTTACATACTACTCGCTCATTTCTTTATTCCCATTCTCTTTTCTATCTGTGATCCCCACTATGCTCCCATTCTCTCCTCCCCCCCATTCAGACTTGCCCTTTTGGTCCCTTCTGTGCCCAAATAAATTCCATCCACCATCTTAATTATAGACGGATATCGTCCCACCTACCTGAGCCCATTAAGGGTGGTAGCCCACCTGAAGATTCGGGGGAATTAGTTGCCCAGCAGCAACTCACACGAGGAAACTTCAGAAAATCGAAGTGATTCACATTTGTGCCAGCAGGAAGGCAGATTAGTTGCCTGAAGAAGAGGAGATTTGTTGCTGGGCGACTAATCTCCCCTGAATCTTCAGATGTGCCACCGCCCTAATGCTGAACCCTGTCCCCCCAAACCTTACCTGGATCATTAGATCTATACTGTGTATTTATACAATTAGTACCTTGTGTTTCTGCCTCAGTACAAATAAGTAGAGAAGGAGAGCTCAGTACACACTATAAGCCATGCCCGGTCCTTGTGTTTATGGGTAAATAAATGTTGTGAATACATTGTTTAGATTTCTCCTTGAACACAACAAACTGTGATAAATAAGATTAGCGAGGGCAGAGCAAACAAATGATTTGTGTTTTTAAATGGCAAACTGGATGCAGCAGCTTCTAACCAGCTGGCCTCTGCCACATAGCCAGAACCACCAGTGCAGAGAGCTGCAAGGGACAGACAATAGCAATGTCATTTACATAAAACCATGAACCCACTGAAAACTTGGAATGAGTGTATATTATATACAATTTAATTTTCTTTAATTCGACAAAAAAAATGTTGTTTCGTTTACATTCCCATTAAGAGGTTCACCAGCAGCAGCAGCCGCACTGGTTCAGTGAGTTCAGATGCCTCTGGCTATAGTAACTGGTGGGCGTTTTGTAGCCTTGTAGTGAAGTTACTGAGAAGTACCAGTCTGACTGTGCCAGTAATGCATTCTGCCACCCAAGCCATACCTGTCTACTTGCACCTAGAAGCAGTACAGTATGAGGGTATAGCTTATTGTGTGCCCAGAACATTCCTTCTCTGTATATTTGTATTTATACATATGGGAGGAGGGAGGTGCCATATTGTTTCCCTTAGACAGTACAGTATGAGGGTATAGCTTATTGTGTGCCCAGAACATTCCTTCTCTGTATATTTGTATTTATACATATGGGAGGAGGAGGTGCCATATTGATTCCCTTAGACAGTACAGTATGAGGGTATAGCTTATTGTGTGCCCAGAACATTCCTTCTCTGTATATTTGTATTTATACATATGGGAGGAGGTGCCATATTGATTCCCTTAGACAATACCGTATGAGGGTATAGCTTATTGTGTGCCCAGAACATTCCTTCTCTGTATATTTGTATTTATACATATGGGAGGGAGGTGCCATATTGATTCCCTTAGACAGTACAGTATGAGGGTATAGCTTATTGTGTGCCCAGAACATTCCTTCTCTGTATATTTGTATTTATACATATGGGAGGAGGAGGTCCCATATTGATTCCCTTAGACAATACCGTATGAGGGTATAGCTTATTGTGTGCCCAGAACATTCCTTCTCTGTATATTTGTATTTATACATATGGGAGGAGGGAGGTGCCATATTGATTCCCTTAGACAGTACAGTATGAGGGTATAGCTTATTGTGTGCCCAGAGCATGTATTATTTCTCTATATATTTGTATGGGTGGGAGTTGCCATATTGTTATATTTGGACATTACAAAATGAGGGGTTTCTGCAGTTTCTATTGTGTCATAAAAGGTTCTGTTCGTTCTGACTGACCCATACACATACCTGTAGCCATAGATCCCGGGACACGGGCTTGTATCCGACTGTTCCTGAGCTGTGGGATAGTGAGTGCCTCTTCTCTGTGTCTCTGTCTTCTCTGTTTCTCATCAGTTCCCCCTGTAGTTTTATTCTCCTGACTCTTCTACCCCAGAGAAATCCTTCTCCTGCTTCTCATTTTCTTGCCCCTCCGCACTTTCCTTTGGTGAGGATTCTCTCCCAACTTCTCCTGCTGTCTGGTCCGTCCCTGTGCCTCTGTGTCCCTCTCTGTACTCCTTGCTGCTGACTCTATCTCCCCGCCCCTCTCAGGTCTCACTTTCCTGGCTCCCAGCTCCCTTATTAATAATTGACAAGGCTGTTTGTGGAAGGCTCTGCAAATAGGAGCATGGCTCAGGGTGCAAGTTTCCCAGGGAAGGCTGGCAGTACCATCTCCCTTGCTCCTCTCGGTACCATGGAGGTACAAAGGGAGTGTTCAGATTAGAAGGGAGCATGGTACGGTATAGCTCACCCCTCCCTCCAAATTTCTCTGTATGTTCACAAATACATAGGTGAAGATTAGGGAGAACCACAGACAAACTAAGCACTAGCCTCCTGCCAATATCTCCACCATCAACAGAATCCAAAGAAGCCATTTGGCACAGGTCCCACCGGAGCAAATGACCCATACCCATTGCCTTGTACTAACTACTCCTTAGTCATAACATAAGTGATGGACAGGAGGATAACTTTTGTCTAAATTATTCCATCTCTGTATATTTGTATTTATACATATGGGAGGAGGGAGGTGCCATATTGATTCCCTTAAACAGTACAGTATGAGGGTATAGCTTATTGTGTGCCCAGAACATTCCTTCTCTGTATATTTGTATTTATACATATGGGAGGAGGTGACATATTGATTCCCTTACACAGTACAGTATGAGAGTATAGCTTATTGTGTGCCCAGAACATTCCTTCTCTGTATATTTGTATTTATACATATGGGAGGAGGAGGTGCCATATTGTTTCCTTAGACAGTACAGTATGAGGGTATAGCTTATTGTGTGCCCAGAACATTCCTTCTCTGTATATTTGTATTTATGCATATGGGAGGAGGGGGGTGCCATATTGATTCCCTTAGACAGTACAGTATGAGAGTATAGCTTATTGTGTGCCCAGAACATTCCTTCTCTGTGTATTTGTATTTATACATATGGGAGGAGGTGCCATATTGATTCCCTTAGACAATACAGTATGTGAGTATAGCTTATTGTGTGCCCAGAACATTCCTTCTCTGTATATTTGTATTTATACATATGGGAGGAGGGGGTGCCATATTGTTTCCCTTAGACAGTACAGTATGAGGGTATAGCTTATTGTGTGCCCAGAACATTCCTTCTCTGTATATTTGTATTTATACATATGGGAGGAGGGGGTGCCATATTGATTCCCTTAGACAGTACAGTATGAGAGTATAGCTTATTGTGTGCCCAGAACATTCCTTCTCTGTATATTTGTATTTATACATATGGGAGGAGGAGGTGCCATATTGTTTCCCTTAGACAGTATAGTATGAGGGTATAGCTTATTGTGTGCCCAGAACATTCCTTCTCTGTATATTTGTATTTATACATATGGGTGGAGGTGCCATATTGTTTCCCTTAGACAGTACAGTATGAGGGTATAGCTTATTGTGTGCCCAGAACATTCCTTCTCTGTATATTTGTATTTATACATATGGGAGGAGGAGGTGCCATATTGTTTCCCTTAGACAGTATAGTATGAGGGTATAGCTTATTGTGTGCCCAGAACATTCCTTCTCTGTATATTTGTATTTATACATATGGGAGGAGGTGCCATATTGATTCCCTTAGACAGTACAGTATGAGGGTATAGCTTATTGTATGCCCAGAACATTCCTTCTCTGTATATTTGTATTTATACATATGGGAGGAGGTGCCATATTGATTCCCTTAGACAGTACAGTATGAGGGTATAGCTTATTGTGTGCCCAGAATGGGGTGAGGTGGCATTGTACAGAGAGCATTATAATCCAATAGGAGGTATCTGTACACATAGTATTACACACTGCAGTGCACTGTTGTTTCCCTTGTGTAAATAGGAGGCGGGGCACACACAAGGTCACACTCGTTGTCACCCAGGTTGGCTGCACCCCCTGTACTGGGTTATCTGTCAGGAAATAGTTTATAGAATGAACTTTTCTGTTCAGCCTTAACCCTCTGGTTCCAAGTCACAAACACACTGATGCCGTGCGACTGGGTATGTGGATCAGGTGTAGTATGTACAAAGCAGGAGCACAGGGGAGGGGGTTTGGGATGCTACAGATCTTTATACTGGGCCCATTACACCTGTGATCCTATTACCACTTTGTATGATACGGCTATAGCGCCGCCCTTGTGTCCAGCCACAGTAGTGCAATGCTCTCAATCCATTTTATGAAATGATCTTACTGGCACGTCTGGGGTTAATGTAGTGCTTTGAATCCATTTTCTGCAAAAAAAAAAAAAAGAGGATGTTCATTTTTGGTGTCACAATATGTGTTTTTATGGGTCAAGATTTTGAATTAGACCCCATATTTTTTGCAGAGACGTCCCTGAAGACAAACAACAAGTGACCTTCTGACAGATGACAGCTCTATATACCCAGTTGTGATTTATAGACATTATCTTCAAAGGGAACGTACTCCCCAGTGATAACCCGCTCTTTAACTATAGGGGCAATAACCGTTAAGGCAAAGGGCTGCGTCAGGCCATTGTAGAAACTACATTCTGAGTTGATGAGTTGGGTCTAATACATATTCAGTTGCATCTTTATTGTTTTATTGCTCGAGGGCAAAGGACGGCTGCCTGTATGGTGAGAAATATTTCCCAAATGGAGTCAAATATCACTGACTAACAGCGATGGAGGGAAAGCCTTCTAAATACAACATTCGTAATTCAGCCACAGGGATAGCTTTGCCTTTAATCTGGAAATGAGACCTTGTAACCCAAATACTAGGAATTATGGAGTAAAACTGCAAATGAATCTACTTCTTTGTAGCCAACTGTGCACCAAGAATCTCTGGTTTAATAGCAAATATACTGACCTCTTGGCTCCCATGTGTGCAAGATACTGGTACATGACTGTATGGCCATAAAGCAGGACAGAATGCTGTTATACAGATAGCTAGAATCTCAGCTGCCATAAAGCAGGACAGGACTGTTGCTTACAATGGGGATCAGATAGGATCTGTGCAGCCACTGGGACAGAATGTTCTGTTATACAGATAGCTAGAATCTCAGCTGCCATAAAGCAGGACAGGACTGCTGCTTACAATGGGGATCAGATAGGATCTGTGCAGCCACTGGGACAGAATGTTCTGTTATACAGATAGCTAGAATCTCAGCTGCCATAAAGCAGGACAGAACTGCTGCTTACAATGGGGGATCAGATAGGATCTGTGCAGCCACTGGGACAGAATGTTCTGTTATACAGATAGCTAGAATCTCAGCTGCCATAAAGCAGGACAGGACTGCTGCTTACAATGGGGATCAGATAGGATCTGTGGAGGACAGAATGTTCTGTTGTACAGATAGCTAGAATCTCAGCTGCCATAAAGCAGGACAGGACTGCTGCTTACAATGGGGATGTAATTTAAGATATCAATTGCTTATGATACAGACAGTGTGTGTAGTGTTGCACATTCACTATAAACACTCCATTAAAGGGAATATTGAATATTTTCCCAATACACAGACATAAATAGAACAGATTATATATAAAGAGTGTGAGAGTCTGTGGGAGGGACACCAGTGACAGGTAGAGATGGTACAGTCGGTACAGGAGTCACATGATGTCCCCCGGATGAGTGAAGGGCTAAATGATTAGGGGCACAGCCCGTGCAATGGAATGACAAGAGGCCTCGCTTCCCTTCTGTCCAGCTACCACGTGATTATACAACTTCCTGCGCCTGGAAGTGACATCAGTCCCCACTTGTCACCAGCCTGTCAGTTCCCTGGGTGTCACATGGCTATTCAATGTACGCATGTGTATCCGCGAGTCTCTGCGCACTACAGCTCCCAGCAGGCCTTGCGCCTATATTCTGATAGCTGTGAATGCTCGGAGGTGCCGCACGGGGTTGCTGGGTGATGTAGTTGTTCTCTCTCCCCGCACTTTGTTTTCCTGAGGCTGTGGTGAGGGCAGGGTAGTCTTGCTATGGCTTCCGCGGGGAGCCTGGATGTACCAGAGCGGGGGCACCAGAGACCTTTCCTTATTGGAGTGAGCGGCGGCACAGCCAGCGGCAAGGTGAGGGGATGCGTGATTCCGTTACGTACAGGTGCGTGTTGGTGCCCCGGGATCCATGTCTCCGCTATTGGGCGCTCCTGTAGCCGTGTGTAATGCTGTCTCACTGGTGCCATTATATATACACAGTGTGTTTCACAGGTGCCACCGTAATGTCTCTACTATAGGGCACTGGTACCACTATCCCTCTGCTTCTGGGCTTTAGTTGTACCGTAATGTCTCTACTATAGGGCACTGGTACACTATCACTCTGCTGCTGGACTTTAGTTGTACCTTAATGTCTCTACTATAGAGCACTAGTACCACTTTTACTCTGCTGCTGGGCTTTAGTTGTACTTAAGTTGTACCGTAATGTCTCTACTATAGGGCACTGTTACTACTATCACTCTGCTGGGCTTTAGTTGTACCATAATGTCTCTACTATAGGGCACTGTTACCACTATCACTCTGCTGCTGGGTTTTAGTTGTACCGTAATGTCTCTACTATAGGGCACTGTTACTACTATCACTCTGCTGCTGGGCTTTAGTTGTACCGTAATGTCTCTACTATGGGCACTGTTACCACTATCACTCTGCTGCTGGACTTTAGTTGTACCTTAATGTCTCTACTATAGAGCACTAGTACCACTTTTACTCTGCTGCTGGGTTTTAGTTGTACTTAAGTTGTACCGTAATGTCTCTACTATAGGGCACTGTTACTACTATCACTCTGCTGGGCTTTAGTTGTACCGTAATGTCTCTACTATAGGGCACTGTTACTACTATCACTCTGCTGGGCTTTAGTTGTACCGTAATGTCTCTACTATAGGGCACTGTTACCACTATCACTCTGCTGCTGGGCTTTAGTTGTACCGTAATGTCTCTACTATAGGGCACTGTTACTACTATCACTCTGCTGGGCTTTAGTTGTACCGTAATGTCTCTACTATAGGGCACTGTTACCACTATCACTCTGCTGCTGGACTTTAGTTGTACCTTAATGTCTCTACTATAGAGCACTAGTACCACTTTTACTCTGCTGCTGGGTTTTAGTTGTACTTTAGTTGTACCGTAATGTCTCTACTATAGGGCACTGTTACTACTATCACTCTGCTGGGCTTTAGTTGTACAGTAATGTCTCTACTATAGGGCACTGTTACCTCTATCACTCTGCTGCTGGGCTTGAGTTGTACCGTAATGTCTCTACTATAGGGCATTGTTACCTCTATCCCTCTACTGGGCTTTAGTTGTACCGTAATGTCTCTACTATAGGGCACTGGTACCACTATCCCTCTGCTTAGTTGTACCGTAATGTCTCTACTATAGGGCACTAGTACCACTATCACTCTGCTGCTGGGCTTTAGTTGTACCGTAATGTCTCTACTATAGAGCACTGGTACCACTTTCCTGTTCCTTCGCATGGTAGTGGGCAACAATGGGTTACATCCCGGTCACATGACCTAAATTAGCAAGCAATCAATAAATTAGGCTCCCCACCCCCAAGCAGGCCTCTGAGGGTCCAAGGAGGACCAGGGCCATGTGGGCTTATCACCACAGTCGTTCACATAACCTTTGGGCGTGTGCAATAAGTTGGTGTTTGTATCCAAACAGAAAGTATTGGGCTCTCCTCACTTTTCACTCTGCCGGATAGCGTTCAGTGGAGAATGAAGGTACAGATATGTGAAGGACACGAGTTATCTGGCAGACGGGCCTTTTCCTATGATGCCCCAGATTGCGTTTGTTCATTTGTCTCCCCAGGATCTAAAATGGGAGAAAATTGGGTGAGTCGGAATAGCAGCAACATAGAGCACCTGTTACTGGATCATCATACTGTTTAGTAATCATTCAAGTTGAGAACTGAAAACATGTAAGGTGTTGAACTAAATATATAATGTATATAATTACTTATATTGTGTGTAAGTAAAAAGATATTCCATCACCAGCAAAGAATTGTGCAGCCTTATCAACTATAGTGGATTGGATCCACATCCTTATGGAAAGTTTGTTAACTAGCCACTGTGATATAGGTTCACAGCTTGATGGAATATTAGCTGTTTTATCTGTGCTGTCTCTTTAAGAGAAAGGGCTCCTAATGCGAAGGAGCCTGGTGCACTAATTGCCTCTGATATGCAAATGACCGATTGGGAGTGTTGCAGGTGTATCAGCTGGTGTAGTTTATGGCTATTTAGAACTGTTGCAGGTGGGGTTATTTAACCAAATCCCTGCAATATACAAAGTATTGTTGCTTTCTCAACACAGTTGTTTCCCAACATTATGGCTACTAAACCGGTTACTTGTTATGCTTCGTAGGAAATGGTTGGTAAATTTCCACATGAAACTCCGATTTCACCATGAAGCAGTGAGTATTTCAGGAATCATTCAATCCTCACATAGTGGTTCTTATCTGCAATTTTTCTTGTGTTTTTAAAAATTGTTTGTTCACTCCTGAATTACAATGTCTTACCATTCAGCATATGAAGTTACCATAATGACCCTACTGTTGGGCACTGGCGTTACCATAATAACCCTACTGTTGGGCACTGGCGTTACCATAATAACTCTACTGTTGGGCACTGGCATTACCATAATGACTCTACTGTTGGGTACTGGCTTTACCATAATGACTCTACTGTTGGGCACTGGCGTTATCATAATGACTCTACTCTACCTTTGGACACTGGCGTTACCATAATAACTCTACTGTTGGGCACTGGCGTTACCATAATGACCCTACTGTTGGGCACTGGCGTTACCATAATGACCCTATTGTTGGGCACTGGCGTGACCTTACTGTTGGGCACTGGCATTACCATAATGACCCTACTGTTGGGCACTGGCATTACCATAATGACCCTACTGTTGGGCACTGGCGTTATCATAATGACTCTACTCTACCTTTGGACACTGGCGTTACCATAATAACTCTACTGTTGGGCACTGGCGTTACCATAATGACCCTACTGTTGGGCACTGGCGTTACCATAATGACCCTATTGTTGGGCACTGGCGTGACCTTACTGTTGGGCACTGGCATTACCATAATGACCCTACTGTTGGGCACTGGCATTACCATAATGACCCTACTGTTGGGCACTGGCGTTATCATAATGACTCTACTCTACCTTTGGACACTGGCGTTACCATAATAACTCTACTGTTGGGCACTGGCGTTAC
This sequence comes from Xenopus laevis, assembly GCF_017654675.1. Classification (NCBI taxonomy): domain Eukaryota; kingdom Metazoa; phylum Chordata; class Amphibia; order Anura; family Pipidae; genus Xenopus; species Xenopus laevis. The sequence continues at coordinate 8,255,146 of NC_054385.1, forward strand.
CATAATGACCCTACTGTTGGGCACTGGCGTTACCATAATGACTCTACTTTTGGGCACTGGCGTTACCATAATGACTCTACTGTTGGACACTGGCGTTTCCATAATGACCCTACTGTTGGGCACTGGTGTTTTCATAATGACCCTACTGTTGGGCACTGGTTTTCATAATGACCCTACTGTTGGGCACTGGCGTTACCATAATGACTCTACTGTTGTGGACTGGCGTTGCCATAATGACTACTGTTGACTCTACTTTTGGACACTGGCGTTACCATAATGACTCTACTGTTGGGCACTGGCGTTACCATTTGACTCTACTCTGCTGTTGAACACTGGCGTTGGCATAATGAATCTACTGTTGGGCACTGGCGTCACCATAATGACCCTATTGTTGGGCACTGGCGTGACCATACTGTTGGGCACTGGCTTTACCATAATGACTCTACTTTTGGACACTGGCGTTACCATAATGACCCTACTGTTGGGCACTGGCGTTACCATAATGACCCTACTGTTGGGCACTGGCGTTACCATAATGACCCTACTGTTGGGCACTGGCGTTACCATAATGACTCTACTGTTGGACACTGGCGTTATCATAATGACTCTACTGTTGGGCACTGGCGTTATCATAATGACTCTACTGTTGGGCACTGGCGTTACCATAATGACCCTACTGGTGGGCACCGGCGTTACCATAATGACTCTACTCTTGATGACTATACTGTTGGGCACTGCGTTACCATGATGACTCTACTGTTGGGCACTGGCGTTTCCATAATGACCCTACTGTTGGGCACTGGCGTTTCCATAATGACCCTACTGTTGGGCACTGGCGTTTCCATAATGACCCTACTGTTGGGCACTGGTGTTACCATAATGACTCTACAGTTCAACACTGGCATTACCATAATGACTCTACTGTTGGGCACTGGCGTTTTTAATGACTCTACTGTTGGGCACTGGCGTTTTTAATGACTCTACTGTTGGGCACTGGCGTTTTTAATGACTCTACTGTTGGGCACTGGCGTTAATGACTAATGTTGGGCACTGGCGTTATTAATGACTCTACTGTTGGGCACTGGCGTTGCCATAATGACTCTACTGTTGGGCACTGGCGTTGCCATAATGACTCTACTGTTGGGCACTGGCGTTGCCATAATGACCCTACTGTTGGGCACTGGCGTTTCCATAATGACTCTACTGTTGGGCACTGGCTTTACCATAATGACTCTACTGTTGGGCACTGGCGTTACCATAATGACTACTTTTGGACACTGGTGTTACCATAATGACTCTACAGTTCAACACTGGCATTACCATAATGACTACTGTTGGGCACTGGCGTTTTTAATGACTCTACTGTTGGGCACTGGCGTTATTAATGACTCTACTGTTGGGCACTGGCGTTATTAATGACTCTACTGTTGGGCACTGGCGTTTCCATAATGACTCTACTTTTGGACACTGGCATTGCCATAATGACCCTACTGTTGAGCGCTGGCGTTACCATAATGACTCTACTGTAGGGAACTGGCGTTATCATATTGACTCTATTGTTGGGCACTATTGATTTGTTAAACATATACATTGGTGGCACCATGTATAATGCAGGACCGTGGTACATCCTTCTTTGTTTATATTCATGGGCAGTGGGGCCACCATCATCATTTGTATATACAGTGCCAGTGTGTTACCCAGTGCTTTACAATAATTTAACAGAGGGTTCCAGAATAAAGAGCTTACAATCTAATTTCGCTACAATGTTTATTGGCTCTATTGCCAGGTGTTGCCAGCTTCTCTCATGTCCTCTAGTGCTGCCAGTTTCAATATATTTATTGTTTTTATTCTATGCTCATTCAACCCATTCCCATGATTGTGCCACCTAGTAAACTATTTCACAGCTCTTCTGTTTCTTCCAGGAGTGTCCCTGACTTTCTCCTAATTGGGCTTCAACTAAAGAAACCTTGATCCGTGATGGTCCCCGGCTTCATAGTGATGTCATTGGATGGCAGAATAGATAGGGGTGGGCAGATGTATATATGGGGGACAATATAATGTGTGGGTGCCGTATCTTGGCCGTCTCTCTGCAAGACGTTGCTTCATTGCAAATATTGATCGTCCTTCTTGGGTTAGTGTGTGACTGCTGATTAGCTTATGGCCGGGTCGGTCCCTTACACAATCCCTCCTTTTCTGGTTAGATGAATGGTATGGTCCATAGTGATTGAGTGATTGGGCATGTGGTGCTGTGTGCCATACGGGGTCATGGCCATAGTAGGGGGCAGATGGAAGTGGCTTGGGGGTGACCCTGACTAAAGGGGTTTCAGTCCAACACTATGACCCCGTTTGCTTTGTCCGTCCCAGTCTACAGTGTGTGAGAAGATCATGGAGCTGTTGGGGCAGAACGAGGTGGATCACCGGCAGAGGAAAGTGGTCATCCTGAGCCAGGATCGGTTTTACAAGGTGCTCACCCCCGAGCAGAAAGCCAGAGCTCTGAAAGGCCAGTATAACTTCGACCACCCTGGTGAGTGTCCTAGATGTCCAGTTTCTCACTCAGTGCCCCCCACACTAAATACCTGTAGTATAAGCACTACTTCTACTTGTAGTCAGAATCCAGAATAATGGCCTGTAGTCTTTTCTAAAGGAGGCAGCAGCCCTGTGCTACTTGTCCTAGAACCCCCTGCTCACGGTCGGGGTCCTGCTTGGGAGCTTTCATTCTGTTGCCTTGTTTGTGGCAAAGTCCTTGGCTAAAGCTGGGGGGCCTGATGCGTTTCGCTAGGCATAAGCTTTCTCTTGCTGTTGGGTGACCTGCTCTGTCTGTTCTCAGATGCCTTTGATAATGAGCTGATGGACAGGACTCTGACTCAGATCTTGGATGGGCAGATTGTGGCTGTGCCTATGTACGACTTCATCACTCATTCGAGGTAAGTGGGACCCCTGTAATAGCCGTTGGGGTGGGGGGCTCCTCACTAAATGCTCAGGCAGCACAGCAGGTCCTGGTATATCTTATACTGTCTCGCACCACTTATTGCCGAACCGTAGGCTTCCCGAGACCACGACCGTGTATCCCGCCGACGTGGTGCTGTTTGAGGGGATCCTGGCGTTTTATAACCAGGAGATCAGAGACATGTTCCAGCTGAAGCTTTTTGTGGATACAGACTCCGATGTCAGGCTCTCTCGGAGAGGTAAGTGCGCTGTCTGAGGGAAACAGTATGGCACCTTCCACCTAGGGATCTGCTGAATCTGAACCTTCATTTTCATGTGCAAATTTGCATCCGTAAATCTTGAAAAAGTCACATGATATTCAAGGTTCGGATTCGTCCGGATCCTGCTGAAAGGCTCCTGGATTTGGTACTCCTAATCCATGATTATCCTGTAAATGATATCCTTATAAACGGTGACTAGTGATGTTATAAAAGGCGAGTAGTGATGTCATGACTCCCTAAAACTTATGTATTATAATAAACAAAGTAGCCCTTGCTGGAAAATATGAGTATATTAGAAGGGCCTCCTTCAGCCTTGTGCTTTTATATTGTCATGGTCCTTATATTTTAAAATAGGGGGCACTTTATTCAAAATATATATTTCTTTATTGATTCCCATATTTTTACTGCTCTTCTCTTTCAGTTCTGCGCGACATGAAGCGCGGCCGAGACCTGGAGCAGATCCTCACTCAATACACCACCTTCGTCAAACCTGCATTCGAGGAGTTCTCTCTGCCGGTAAATCACTGCCCCAGTATCCGTCCACTTTTACACACGGGCACTGCCAAAATTCACACAGCCGGGTGGTAAGTACAAGTCCTAAAGTAATGGAGCCGGGGCCACTGTCATGGGGGAGAGGCTGCCAGTTGGACAACTGCCAGGCTGTTATATGGAGATCCCTAATCCTTCCGGCAACGCTGTTTTGGGAACCAGGTGCCATGGTTTTTAGTTGGCCAAGTCCCTTGTATTGATATTGAGGCGGTGGGACAGTAGAGGGCGCTCTACATGAGCTGAACCCCAATGACCTTTCTGTCTCTGTCCTTTTCGCAGACCAAGAAATACGCCGACGTGATTATCCCCAGGGGGGTGGATAATATGGGTGAGTACATTTTACCAACCCTGTGGCTTTCCTAATGGCTGCACTTTCCTGCCGTCCATTATCCAAACCACAGGGAAGCCATTAGCTTATTAAACACTGTGTGTATCGTGCTTGTTTCCTCGTCTTCACCGATGGAGGACTGGGTCAGCGCCACAGAGCAGCGGATTTATTTCTTTATAAAAAACACCCTCCCACCCATTTCATCTTAGAGCCCAACTTCCTACAAAGTTTCTGTTGCCTCCTCCATCCCTTTAAGCCCTGGTTTCTTAAAAGGGATACTGTTATGGGAAAAAACATCAGTTAATAGTGCTGCTCCAGCAGAATTCTGCACTGAAATCCATTTCTCAAAAGAGCAAACAGATTTTTTTTATATTCAATTTTGAAATCTGACATGGGGCTAGACGTATTGTCAGTTTCCCAGCTGCCCCAAGTCATTTGAGTTGTGTTCTGATAAACTTTAGTCACTCTTTACTGCAAGTTGGAGTGATATCAGCCCCCCCCCCCCCAGCAGCCTAACAGAACAATGTGAAGGTAACCAGATAGCAGCGCCCTAACACAAGATAACAGCTGCCTGGTAGATCTAAGAACAGCACTCAATAGTAAAATCCAGGTCCTACTGAGACACATTCAGTTACATTGAGTAGGAGAAACAGCCTGCCAGAAAGCAGTTCCATCCTAAAGTGCTGACTCTTTCCGAAAGCACATGACCAGGCAAAATGACCTGAGATGCACCTACACACCAATATTACAACTAAAAAAAAAAAATACATTGGCTGGTTCAGGAATGAAATGTTATATTGTAAATTATTTGCAATGTAATTTAGAAATAAAAATCATGACCGAATCCCTTTAATCTTGCGGCCCCAACTGTTACTGAACTACAACTCCCAGCATTCATAACCTCGGATAGTATGTTCAGCAATGCTGGGAGATGTAGTCCAGCAATTTAGGTTAAGAGAAAAAGGGTCTTATCGCCAATAGCAATTGCCTCCATTGTAATGCAGAAAGAGCAAGTGTGCAAGGCAAGAGAATTGTGCTTGTCGGCATTAGCCATTCAAGGCAACATTAGCCCATTGGTCTAGGATGGCCCTGACTCCCTCACCCCCAACGCTGTTTACTAAGATGACAGTTTAGAGTACACATGCGGGTATTACTCTTAACGCTTAGTGATGTGCGGGTCTGGATTCACCCGCACCCGCCCGCCACTCGCCCTCCCTCCACTCGCGCCTGCCCGAGCCTGACTATTGGGTTCCTTTTATGGACCCGGCCCACCAATGATGTTACAAAAGGGGCGGGGCACGCAGTCGCGCATCTATAAAAGTTCAACCCGGAAGCCGGCATTTGTAAGGTCGATGGCGGGGAGAGCAGTCAGAAGAGCTCAATAAGCACCTGGAAAGGGGGGTGCGGGTCCTGTGGGTATCGGGCCGGCCCGCACATCACTAACTCCCAGCATCAGACCGGGCTGCAGCCTCCGGGGCCCCCTACACCCAGGCCCCTCAGCCACAAAGTACAATCTGCCGGTACTTTTCCCTGCGCGCTGCACGTGCCCCATGCGCATACATTTTGCCGGTGCAACCGGGGTCCGGGAGGTAGTGCAGGGGCCCACTGGCTTTTTTCCCGGTGTCCCGCCGGCCCAGTCCGACCCTGCTAGCTCCTGTCCTTTGGGGTGTGGCTCAAAGCTTAAAATCCTACGTTCCCTTCTGGGCTACAGACTAACAGTGAGCTTGCCGTCTCCCCCTAGTGGCCATCAACCTGATCGTGCAGCACATCCAAGACATCCTGAACGGCGACATCTGTAAGTGGCAACGAGGGGTCCAGAATGGCCGCAGTCAGAAGAGGACGTTGCCGGGGCAGGGAGAATCCGGGGGGCTCCTCCTTCCAGGGAAACGCACCCACCTTGAGTCCAGCAGTCGGCCCCACTGAAGCAACGAGCTGAGACAATCCCGGTAGTTCTTCCGTCCCTTGCAGGGTTTGGCTGAGACTCTGTCGCCCCCCTACCTGCACGTGCAGGATAAGCCTCCATTCCATTTATCATATTGGAACACCAAGCCTTGTGCATTTTATTATCTCTCCTCTCTCTTGCATCAGAGAGGCAACGGAGCCTTTCCTAGTTGTATTGTTAAAGGGGGAAGTTCACCTTCACCCATGATTTAGATTTTTTTTATGCTGCTGTTTATTTAAAAGTGAGGTGTTAATGCTTGGATACATTTCCCAGCAGCCTCCGTGAAATCCCTTGCTGCTGCCCACAAGCTTGGCTTCTCCAGACCATGCCGGACGTTGAACTGCCCCTTTAAATGTTCTAACCCACCAAACAATGTATGGAGGGAAACCAGCTGTATAGCAACAGCACTGCATTCAGAAATAGTTGGACATAGTCCTATAATAAAAGCACATACTATTGTAAATAGCAGCAGCTACACGGCCGCTCCCTAACACTCACCTCCAAGCATCGCTGCACTTTCTGCATTCAGCCCGTGGGCAGAGTATTGGGTTGGGGCTACAGAAGTGGCCCCCTGGGTAAAATCGGGCCCTTTCCTAAAGCTCCGACCCCCATCGCTGCCCACGGGGAAGACTTTATCCTGCTGAGTAAATAGTAAATATCGGCTTTTAACTGCTTCTTGCTGCACCTTAGCCAGAGATGTTTGTATATAGAGAGCCCCGGGCTGCGTATTTTATAAAGTGGCTTATTTTTATAGTGGTTTTTGTGTAATCGTTGCACTTTAATTACTTTATGAAGCTTAAAAAATTTTGGCTTAAACACCCCCCACCGTTCCCCCAAAGGCATTGTTTCATTTAAGCAGATAGTGATCTTTGTTCTCATTGGCTGCTCCTTCCTTTAATGATTCAGCAATTTGCCCTTAGGGCAGGGGCACACGAAACTACTGGCGGAGATTAGTTGGTCAGCGACAAATCTCTTCTTCTTCAGGCGACTAATCTCCCCAAACTGCCTTTAAACTAGAATTTAAATCGCCGGCGGGATGGCACTTGGATTGCTTCGTTTTCCGAAGTCGGAGGAAACTTCAGGCAACTGGGAAAACGAATCGCTGCAAGTGCCATCCCGCCGGCGATTTAGATTCTAGCCAACTTCCTGTTGAGAACTCGCCTGAAGAAGAGCCCAGCGACATAGATTCTTATTCGGGCGACTAATTTCCCCGAACTGCCTCCCATCGGCTAGAATGTAAATTGCCGGAGGGCTAGCGCTCGGATTGCTTCATTTTCTGAAGTTGCAGGAAACTTAGGAAAACGAAGCGCTCAAAGTGGCATCCCGCAGGCGATTTAGATTGTAGCCAGTGGGAAGATTAGTCGCCCGAAGAAGAGCCCAGCGACAATTCGATTCTTCTTTAGGCAACTTATATCCCCAAACTGCCTTCTGCCGGCTAGAATGTATATAGTCAGTGGGATGGCACTCGGAATGCTTCGTTTTCCGAAGATGCAGGAAACTTTCTGGAGCGACTTCAGAAAACGAAGCGCTCCCAAGCACCATCCCACCTGTGATTTAGATTGTAGCCGGCGGGAAGGCTTTTCGAGGAGATTAGTCGCCCGAAGAAGAGCCCATTGACAAATCAATTCTTATTTGGGCGACTGATCTCCCTGAACCGCCTACCCTTAGAATACAGAGAGTAAGTGACATTATATGGGCTTTGTCTTCCATGCAAGTAGAGTGCTCTCGTGAACGAGATAATTGCAGAACTACAACTCCCAGCATTCCTGTATAAATAAAGCTGCTGGAAGAATGCTGGTGGTAGCTGTAGTAGCATTAGGGCATCGCCTGCAACATATACCTGTCCTACGTCTGTCCTTGTATGTGTCCGTTCATTCGCTGCTCACAGATAACGTAGGCGTGTAGTAGTCCGTAGCACCATGATCACTTACCTCTGAGCGATACCTATACATCAGTATTCACAATCTGGTTGTATTTGCCTTGCGTTGCACCTGTATATCTGTATCCACATAAACCACAGCTCATTAACCATCACTTTAATTAAAAAAAAAAAAGTTAAAACAATCTATATCCGTGTTTTTATAGGTCGGCCCCTTCTCTGTAATGGGGGGGGCAGCTACAGTAATGTAGGAAAAGGTTCACTTCTATCCTATCAAAATCTTGATCAAATTAGTGTTCGAAGAAAGGTACCTGCTTCCACCGAGTCACGTTAGTGGGTTACAGTATTGCTGACGGGCAAAATGATAGGGTACGGTGGCTGTACAGGGTCACTGCTTTCTGATCAGTATGTCCCAGTTGTCTTTCCATCTCAGGTTGTGCCGCTCAGCTGGAAAGATGGGAGGGTCCCCACAAATCTTGCGGTATGTCAGGTACACGCTGCACCCCCAAACCAACAAAAGAGTGTTCTTTAACGCTTCCAACCTGCAGGGGCATCACAAGAATATAAATCATTAATAATATTTCAGACTCATGGCAGACTGGCTGTCTATACACAACTCCCAGCACCAGTACATGGATGGGATCTGTTACCCAGAAAGCTCCAAATTCTATAAAGGCTGTCTCCCATAGACTCCATTTAATTCAAATAATCCACGTTATTGAAAAGAATTTCCTTTTTCTCTGTAATGATAAAACAGTCGCTTGTACTTGATCCCAACTAAGATATAATTACTCCTTATTGGAAGCAAAACCAGCCTATTGGGTTTATTTAATAGATTTTCTATTAGATTTAAGGCACGAAGATCCAATTTCTGGAAAGGAACCCCAAGTCCTGAGCATTCTGGATAACAGATCCCATACCTGTAGTGCAGTTTGGAACCTGGGTGCCATAAGCAGACGTACCTGAGCAGATGTTGGTGGAGCTGCTGGAGGAGGAGGATCTGGCAGGTGAGAGCAGGAAGGTAATGATACAGGAAAAGGTTTTCTACATCAGGAAAAAGAGCAAGTAATTCACAGCCCCGCCCCTGAGGAACAGCACATTGGTCAGCTGCAACTCCTGCCAAGAACATACAGTCACATGGTACAGGATCGTTCGGGTGGATGGTTGCCTCCATACATACATACATACATACGTACATGCCGACCTAACCCCCTGTAGCGTTGCCACCTCACCCTTTTATAACCGAATATGGAATCCACAGCCTGCATGGCTAATTAGCAATTTATTTAGATGCATGCTGCAGACTGAACTAGTTTATCTGCAGCCATGCATCTAAATGAATTGCTTATTGGCCATGCAGGCTGTGATAATCAGATTCTAATTCTCCAGTTAAACTCGGAGCCACAAGGGAATACAATACAGCCTCACTTTCACTTTACCACATATCCACTTATTTGTATGGGAAGCGGGTGACCTGTTGCTGGTGGGAGCTCCCACTGTCCCCCCTTTATATCTGCACAAAGTGAAGGTCTAGGTAAGTCTGCAGTCCAGTCACATGCCTTACTCTGTCCACCTATGCTCCCTGTGTGTTTCATACTCTGCCTGCCCTACGCTCCGTTTGTTCCATACTATGTCTACCCTACGCTCCCTGTGTGGCATACTCTACATGCCATTTGCTCCCTGTGTGTGCCATACTCTGCCCGCCCTATGCTCCCTGTATGTGTCATACTCTGCCCGCCCTATGCTCCCTGTGTGTCATACTCTGCATGCCCTATGCTCCCTGTGTGTGCCATACTCTGCCTGCCCTATGCTCCCTGTGTGCCATACTCTGCCCGCCCTATGCTCCCTGTATGTGCCATAATCTGCCTGCCCTATGCTCTGCCTACCCTATGCTCCGTTTGTTCCATACTATGTCTACCCTGTGTGCCATAATCTGCATGCCCTTTGTGCCCTGTGTGTGTGTCATACTCTGCCGGCCCTATGCTCCCTGTGTGTGCCATACTCTGCCCACCCTATGCTCCCTGTGTGTGCCACACTCTGCATGCCCTATGCTCCCTGTGTGTGCCATACTCTGCCTGCCCTATGTTCTCCATGTGTGCCATACTCTGCCTGCCCTATGCTCCCTGTGTGTTCCATACTTTGCATGCCCCTTCCTCCCTGCATTTCCCTTGCTCCCTGTGTGTGCCATATTCTGCATGCCCTTTGCTCCCTGTGTGTGCGTTACTCTGCCCATGCTATACTCCCAGTGTGTGCATTAATGTGCCCACGCTATGCTCCCTGTGTGTGCCTGACTCTGTCCATACTATGCTCCCTCTGTGTGCCTTACTCTGCCCTCCCTATGCTCCCTGTGTGCGCCTTGCTCTGCTCGCCCTATAATCCCTATGTGTCCTTTTTCTCTACCCACCCTATGCTCCCTGTGTGTTCCATACTATACCTGCCCTACACTCGGTGTGCACCATATACTGCCCGCCCTCTGCTCCCTGAGTGCCTTACTATGCCCGACCAGTGCACCATGTGCCTTACTCTGCCGGCCCTCTGCTCCATGTGTGTGCCTTACTTTTCCTGCCCTATGCTCCCTGTGTGTTCCGTACTCTGCCTGCCCTATACTCCCTGTGTGTGCCATACTATACCTGCTATACGCTCCCTGTGTGTGTCATACTCTGCCTGCCCTATGCTCCCTGTGTGTGCCATACTATACCTGCTATACGCTCCCTGTGTGTGTCATACTCTGCCTGCCCTATGCTCCCTGTGTGTGCCATACTATACCTGCTATACGCTCCCTGTGTGTGTCATACTCTGCCTGCCCTTTGCTTCCTGTGTGTGTCATACTATACCTGCTATACGCTCCCTGTGTGTGTCATACTCTGCCCACCCTACGCTCTCTCTGTGTGCCATACTGTGATAATCCGATTCTAATTCTCCAGTTAAACTCAGAGCCACAAGGGATACAATACAGCCCCACTTTCACTTTACCACATATCATCCACTTATTTGTATGGGAAGTGGGTGACCTGTTGCTGGTGGGAGCTCCCACTGTCCCCCCTTTATATCTGCACAAAGAGAAGGTCTAGGTAAGTCTGCAGTCCAGTCACATTTGAAGGAAAAGTATTACCAACATTACAGTGGTTTAGCAGTCAACCTCTGCATACCCCTTTGCTCCCTGTGTGTGCGCCATACTCTGCCCCCCCTTTGCTCCCTGTGTGTGCGCCATACTCTGCCCCCCCTTTGCTCCCTGTGTGTGCGCCATACTCTGCCCCCCCTTTGCTCCCTGTGTGTGCCTTACTCTGCCTGTCCTATGCTCCCTGTGTGCCATACTCTGCCTTCCCTATGCTCACTGTGTGTTTCATACTCTGCCTGCCGTATGCTCCCTGTGTGTGCCACACTCTGCATGCCCTATGCTCCCTGTGTGTGCCATACTCTGCCTGCCCTACACTCCCTGTGTTCCATTCTTTGCATGCCCCTTGCTCACTGTGTGTGCCATATTCTGCATGCCCTTTGCTCCCTTTGTGTGCGTTGCTCTGCACATGCTATACTCTCTGTGTGTGCCTTACTCTGCCCACCTTATGCTCCCTGTGTGTTCCATTCTATACCTGCCCTATACTCCGTGTGCACCATATTCTGCCCGCCCCTTTGCTCCATATGTGTGCCTTACTCTGCCCAACCTGTGCACCATGTGTGCCTTACTCTGCCCGCCCTCTGCTCCCTGTGTGTCATACCCTTCCTGCTCTTAACGCCATGTGTGTGTGGCTTACTCAGTGCTACGCAATATTTTGGCGCTATATAAATACATGTTGATAATAATAATACTCTACCCGCTCTATACTCCCTATGTTTGCCTTACTCTGCCGACCAGTGCACCCTGTGTGCCTTACTCTGCCGGCCCTCTGCTCCCTGTGTGTGTCTTACTTTGCCTGCCCTATGCTCCCTGTGTGTGCCATACTATACCTGCTCTACGCTCCCTGTGTATGTCGTACTCTGTTCGCCCTATGCTCCCTGTGTGTGTGTCAAACTCTGCATGCCCTTTGCTCCCTGTGTGTGCTTTACTCTGCCCGCCCAATGCTCAGTTTGTGTGCCTTACTCTGCCCGCTCTATGCTCCCTATGTGTGCCATACTCTTCCTGCCCTACACTCCGTGTGCACCATATTCTGCCCGACCTGTGCACCATCTGTGCCTTACTCTGCCGGTCCTCTGCTCCATGTGTGTGCCATACTATACCTGCTCTACGCTCCCTGTGTGTGTTGTACTCTGCCTGCCCTATGCTCACTCTCTGTGTGTGTGTGTCATACTCTGCATGCCCTTTGCTTCCTGTGTCATACTCTGCCCACACTACGCTCCCTGTGTGTGCCATATTCTGTCTGCCCTATGCTCCCTGTGTGTGCCATACTCTGCCCCCCCCATGCTCGGTTTGTGTGCCTTACTCTGTCCGCCCTATGCTCCCTGTTCGTGCCACACTCTGCCTGTTCCATGCTCCTTGTGTGTGCCATACTCTGCCTGCCGTATGCTCTCTGTGTGGTGTACTCTGCCTGCCTCATCAGGGGTAATCCACCAATCGAAAACTCGCCTTAAACGTCCGTACCCCCCTGGTTCCTAGGGATGGCAAATATGCCGCTCCTGGTAACTAAGAGACGAAGTTGAAATTCAACTCTCTTTTTTTAGTGCAGAGAGTGTGATTGTGCTCTCTGCACTAGCGACTGGACCGCCCACGACCCCCTCTGGCACTACGTGGACTGCCCCGTGAAAGGTGAGTGCCGTGGGCAGGGGTGGGGGGCGGGAAAATGAAGGCCAACTCAGGCGGCAAAATGGACATGATCGACCCTGTGCCCTATGCTCTGTGTGTGCAATATTCTGCCCTCCCTACGCTCCTTGTGTGTGCCACTTTGCCCACCCTACATTACCTGTGTGCCATTCTTTGCCCGCCCTATGTTCTCCGTGTGTGCCACACTCTGCCTGTTCCATGCTCCTTGTGTGTGCCATACTATGCCTGCCATACGCTCCCTGTGTGTGGCGTACTCTGCCTGCCCCATCAGGGGTACTCCACCAATGAGGCGAGTTGAGGCACTCGCCTTAAACGGCAGCGCCCCCTGGTTGCCAGGCAAATATGCCGCTCCTGGTAATTAAGAGACAAATTTCAATTTTTCAACCTGGAAATTCGGCTCTTTTAGTGCAGAGAGTGCGATTGTGCTCTCTGCACCTGCGACTGGACCACCCCCAACCCCCTCCGGCACTGAAAGGTGAGTGCCATGGGCACTGCCTGCCCTACGCTCCCTGTGTGTTCCATTCTTTGCATGCCCCTTGCTCCCTGTGTGTGCCATATTCTGCATGCCCTTTGCTCCCTGTGTGTGCCATATTCTGCATGCCCTTTGCTCCCTGTGTGTGCGTTACTCTGCCCATGCTATACTCCCTGTGTGTGCATTACTGTGCCCACCCTATGCTCCCCAGGGTCGGAACTAGGGGTAGGCAGAGTAGGCACGTGCCTAGGGCGCAAAGCTGGGGGGGTGCCAGGCACGTACCTGCTCTGACTCCAACCCCATTGTCCGGTCCCGTCTCTCCCCGACTGACACGCATAGAGTGCCTTACTCTACCCGACCTGTGCACCATGTATGCCTTACTCTGCCGGCCCTCTGCTCCCTGTGTGTGCGCCATACTCTGCATGCCCTTTGCTCCCTGTGTTTGCCATACTATACCTGCTCTACGCTCCCTGTGTTTGTCGTACTATGTCCACCCTATGCTCCCTTTGTGTCATACTCTGCATGCCCTTTGCTCCCTGTGTGTGCTTTACTCTGTCCGCCCTATGTGTGCCTACTCTTGCTGCCCTACACTCCGTGTGTGCAATACTCTTCCTGCCCTACACTCCGTGTACCATACTCTGCCCGCCCTATACACCCTGTGTGTGCCTTACTCTGCCCACCCTTTGCTCCCTGTGTGTGCTGTATTCTGCCCGCCCTTTGCTCCCTGTGCGTTACTCTGCCCGCCCTTTGCTCCCTGTGTGTGCCTTACTCTGCCCGCCCTACCCTCCCTGTGTGTGCCATACTGTGCCTCCCCATGCTCCCTGTGTGTGCCTTAGTCTGCCCGCCCTATGCTCCCTGTGTGCCATACTCTGCCTGCCCTATGCTCAGCCTACCCTATGCTCCCTGTGTGTGCCATACTGTGCCTCCCTATGCTCCCTGTGTGTGCCTTAGTCTGCCCGCCCTATGCTCCCTGTGTGCCATACTCTGCCTGCCCTATGCTCAGCCTACCCTATGCTCCCTATGTGTTCCACACTCTGCCTGTCCTATGCTCCCTGTGTGCCACACTCTGCCTGCCCTACGCTCCCTGTGTGTTCCATACTTTGCATGCCCCTTGCTCCCTGTGTGTGCAGTATTCTGCATGCCCTGTGCTCCCTGTGTGTGCATTACTGTGCCCGCTCTATGCTCCCTGTGTGTGGCATATTCGGCTGCCTTATGTTCCCTGTGTGTGCCATACTCTGCCTGCCCTTTGTTCTCTGTGTGTGCCATACTCTGCCTGCCCTTTGCTCCCTGTGTGTGCGGTATTCTGCAAGCCCTTTGCTCCCTGTGTGCATTACTCTGCCCGCCCTTTGCTCCCTGTGTGTGCCGTATTCTACAAGCCCTTTGCTCCCTGTGTGCGTTACTCTGCCCGCACTTCCCTCCCTGTTTGTGCCATACTCTGCATGCCCTTTGGTCTCTGTGTGCCATACTCTGCCTCCCCATGCTGCCTTTGTGTGCCTTACTTTACTTGCCCTATACTCCCTGCGTGTGCCTTAGTCTGCCCGCCCTATGCTCCCTGCGTGTACCATACTCTGCCTGCCCTATGCTCAGCTTACCCTATGCTCCCTGTGTGTGCCTTACTCTGCCTGCCCTATGCTACCTGTGTGGCATACTCTGCATGCCCTATGCTAACTGTGTGTGTGCGATACTCTCCATGCCCTTTGCATGTGCCATACTCTGCCTCCCCATGCTCCCTTTATGTGCCTTACTTTACTTGCCCTATACTCCCTGCGTGTGCCATACTCTGCCTGCCCTATGCTTCGTGTGTGCTGTACTCTGCTTGCCCTATGCTCAGCCTACCCTATGCTCCCTGGGTGTGCCATATTGTGCCCGCTCTATGCTCCCTATGTGTGCCATACTCTTCCTGCCCTACTCTGTGTGTGCCATACTCTTCCTGCTCTACACTCTGTGTGTGCCATACTCTTCCTGCTCTACACTCTGTGTGTGCCATACTCTTCCTGCTCTACACTCAGTGTGTACCATACTCTGGCTGCCCTATACTCCCTGTGTGTGCCTTACTCTGAGTGCCCTTTGCTCCCTGTGTGTGCCATACTCTGCCTGCCCTTTGCTCACTGTGTGTGCTATACTCTCCCTGCCCTATGTTCCCTGTGTGTGCCAAACTCTGCCCTATGCTCCCTGTTTGTGCCATACTCTGCATGCCCTTCTCTTCCTGTGTGTGCTACATATCCTGCTGCCCTGCCTTACCTGTGTCATACTCTGCCCTCCCTACAATCCCTGTCTGTGCCTTCCTCTGCCTACCCTAAGCTCCCTGTGTGCGTTACTCTGCCCGCCCTATGATCCCTGTGTGTGCCATACTCTCCCCGCCTTACGCTACCTGTGTGTGCGCCTTACTCTGCCCATTCATGCTCTCTGAGTGTGCACCACACTCTGCCAACTATGCTCCCTGTGTGTGCCATACTCTGCCTACCCTAAGCTCAGTGTCTGTCATACTCTGCCTGCCCTATACTCCATGTGTGTGCTTTACTCTGTCTGCCATATGCTCCCTGTGTGTGCCTTCCTCTGCCTACCCTAAGCTCCCTTTGTGTGCCATACTCTGCCTGCCCTATGCTATCTGTGTGTTCCATACTCTGCCTGCCCTACGCTCTGTGTGCCATACTCTGCATGCCCTTTGCTCCCTGTCTGTGTCATACTCTGCCTGCCCTAAACTCCCGTTGTGTGCCATACTCTGCCTACCCTAAGCTCCCGTTGTGTGCCATACTCTGCCTGTTTATGCTCCCTGTGTGTGCGATACTCTGCCTGCCTTATGCTCCCTGTTTGTGCCATACTCTGCATGCCCTTTGCTCCTTGTGTGTGCGCCATCCCCTGCCGCCCTAGGTTATCTGTGTGTGCCATATTTTGCCTGCCCTATGCTCCCTTTGTGTGCCATACTCTGCCCCTATGTACCCTGTGCCATACTCTGCCCTCCCTATGCTCCGTGTGCCATACTCTGACCGCCCTACACTCCCTGTGTGTGCCATACTCTGCCCATTCCATGCTCTCTGTGTGTGCAACATACTCTGCCCACCTATGCTCCTTGTGTGTGCCATACTATGCCTTCCCTATCAGGGGTGCTCCACCAATGAGGCACCAGAGTTCAGACACCCTTTATGCTCCCTCTGTGCCATACTCTGCCTGCCCTATGCTCCTTGTGTGTGCCATACTCTCACACCTATGCTCCCTTTGTGTTTCATAATCTGCATGCCCTTTGCTCCCTGTGCGTGCCGTACTCTGCATGCCTTTTGCTCCCTGTATGTGCCATACTCTGCCTGCCCTACGCTCATTGTGTGTGTCATACTCTGCATGCCCTTTGCTCCCTGTGCGTGCCGTACTCTGCATGCCTTTTGCTCCCTGTATGTGCCATACTCTGCCCGCCCTACGCTCATTGTGTGTGTCATACTCTGCATGCCCTTTGCTCCCTGTGTGTGCCATACTCTGCATGCCCTTTGCTCCGTGTGTGCCATTCTCTGCCCACCCTTTGCTCCCTGTGTGCCATACTCTGCCCTCCCTATGCTCCCTGTGTGTGCCATAATCTGCCCCTATGCACCCTGTGTGTGCCATACTCTGCCCTCCCTATGCTCCGTGTGTGCTATACTCTGCCCTCCCTATGCTCCGTGTGTGCTATACTCTGCCCTCCCTATGCTCCGTGTGCCATACTCTGCCCTCCCTATGCTCCCTGTGTGTGCCATACACTGCCTACCATATGTTCTCTGTGTGCCATACTCTGCATGCCCTTTGCTCCCTGTGTGTGCCATACTCTGCCCACCCTACGCTCCCTGTGTGTGCCATACTCTGCCCATTCCATGCTCTCTGTGTGTGCACCATACTCTGCCCACCTATGCTCCTTGTGTGTGCCATACTATGCCTACCCTATCAGGGGTGCTCCACCAATGAGGCGAGTTCAGACACCCTTTATGCTCCCTCTGTGCCATACTCTGCCTGCCCTATGCTCCTTGTGTGTGCCATACTCTGTCACACCTATGCTCCCTTTGTGTGTCATAATCTGCATGCCCTTTGCTCCCTGTGTGTGCCATACTCTGCATGCCCTTTGCTCCCTGTGTGTGCCATACTCTGCATGCCCTTTGCTCCCTGTGTGTGCCATACTCTGCCCTCCCTATGCTCCGTGTGCCATACTCTGGCCTCCCTATGCTCCGTGTGCCATACTCTGGCCTCCCTATGCTCCGTGTGCCATACTCTGGCCTCCCTATGCTCCGTGTGCCATACTCTGGCCTCCCTATGCTCCGTGTGCCATACTCTGGCCTCCCTATGCTCCGTGTGCCATACTCTGGCCTCCCTATGCTCCGTGTGCCATACTCTGGCCTCCCTATGCTCCGTGTGCCATACTCTGGCCTCCCTATGCTCCGTGTGCCATACTCTGGCCTCCCTATGCTCCGTGTGCCATACTCTGGCCTCCCTATGCTCCGTGTGCCATACTCTGGCCTCCCTATGCTCCGTGTGCCATACTCTGGCCTCCCTATGCTCCGTGTGCCATACTCTGGCCTCCCTATGCTCCGTGTGCCATACTCTGGCCTCCCTATGCTCCGTGTGCCATACTCTGGCCTCCCTATGCTCCGTGTGCCATACTCTGGCCTCCCTATGCTCCGTGTGCCATACTCTGGCCTCCCTATGCTCCGTGTGCCATACTCTGGCCTCCCTATGCTCCGTGTGCCATACTCTGGCCTCCCTATGCTCC
The DNA here is from genome assembly GCF_017654675.1 of Xenopus laevis. Classification (NCBI taxonomy): domain Eukaryota; kingdom Metazoa; phylum Chordata; class Amphibia; order Anura; family Pipidae; genus Xenopus; species Xenopus laevis. The sequence continues at coordinate 8,273,004 of NC_054385.1, forward strand.
GTGTGCCATACTCTGGCCTCCCTATGCTCCGTTGTGCCATACTCTGGCCTCCCTATGCTCCGTGTGCCATACTCTGGCCTCCCTATGCTCCGTGTGCCATACTCTGGCCTCCCTATGCTCCGTGTGCCATACTCTGGCCTCCCTATGCTCCCTGTGTGTCATACTCTGCCTGCCGTATGTTCTCTGTGTGTGCCATACTCTGCCTGCCGTATGTTCTCTGTGTGTGCCATACTCTGCCTGCCGTATGTTCTCTGTGTGTGCCATACTCTGCATGCACTTTGCTCCCTGTGTGCCTTACTCTACCCGCCCTATGATCCCTGTGTGTGCCATATTCTGCCCGCCCCTACGTTCCCTGTGTGCGCCTTACTCTGCCCATTCCATGCTCTGAGTGTGCACCATACACTGCCAACTATACTCCCTGTGTGTGCCATACTCTGCCTGCCCTAAGCTCCGTGTGTGCTTTACTCTGCCTGCCATATGCTCCCTGTGTGTGCCATACTATGCCTGCCCTATGCTCTGTGTGCCATACTCTGCCTACCCTAAGCTCCCGTTGTGTGCCATACTCTGCCTGTTTATGCTCCCTGTGTGTGCCATACTCTGCCTGCCTTTCGCTCCTTGTGTGTGCGCCATCTCCTGCCGCCCTATGTTATCTGTGTGTGCCATATTCTGCCTGCCCTACGCTCCCTGTGTGTGCCATATTCTGCCCGCCCTACGCTCCCTGTGTGTGCCATACTCTGCCCGCCTATAATCCTTGTGTGTGCCATACTTTGCCCTCCCTATGCTCCGTGTGCCATACTCTGCCCATTCCATGCTCTCTGTGTGTGCACCATACTCTGCCCACCTATGCTCCTTGTGTGTGCCATACTATGCCTTCCCTATCAGGGGTGCTCCGCCAATGAGACGAGTTCACACCCTTTATGCTCCCTCTGTGCCATACTCTGCCTGCCCTATGCTCCTTGTGTGTGCCATACTCTGTCACACCTATGCTCCCTTTGTGTGTCATAATCTGCATGCCCTTTGCTCCCTGTGTGTGCCGTACTCTGCATGCCCTTTGCTCCCTGTGTGTGCCATACTCTGCCCACCCTTTGCTCCCTGTGTGCTATACTCTGCCCTCCCTATGCTCCGTGTGCCATACTCTGCCCTCCCTATGCTCCGTGTGCCATACTCTGCCCTCCCTATGCTCCCTGTGTGCCATACTCTGCCTGCCGTATGTTCTCTGTGTGTGCCATACTCTGCATGCCCTTTGCTCCCTGTGTGTGCCATATTCTGCAAGCCCTTTTGCTCCCTGTGTGCCTTACTCTACCCGCCCTATGATCCCTGTGTGTGCCATATTCCATACTTTGCCTGCCCTATGCTCTGTGTGCCATACTCTGCCTACCCTAAGCTCCCGTTGTGTGCCATACTCTGCCTGTTTATGCTCCCTGTGTGTGCCATACTCTGCCTGCCTTTCGCTCCTTGTGTGTGCGCCATCTCCTGCTGCCCTATGTTATCTGTGTGTGTGCCATACTCTGCCCGCCCTACACTCCCTGTGTGTGCCATACTCTGCCCGCCTATGCTCCTTGTGTGTGCCATACTCTGTCCTCCCTATGCTCCGTGTGTGCCATACTCTGCCCATTCCATGCTCTCTGTGTGTGCACCATACTCTGCCCACCTATGCTCCTTGTGTGTGTGCCATACTATGCCTTCCCTATCAGGGGTGCTGCACCAATGAGGTGAGTTCAGACACCCTTTATGCTCTCTCTGTGCCATACTCTGCCTGCCCTATGCTCCTTGTGTGTTCCATACTCTGTCACACCTATGCTCCCTTTGTGTGTCATAATCTGCATGCCCTTTGCTCCCTGTGTGTGCCGTACTCTGCATGCCCTTTGCTCCCTGTGTGTGCCATACTCTGCCCACCTTTGCTCCCTGTGTGCCATACTCTGCCCTCCCTATGCTCCGTGTGCCATACTCTGCCCTCCCTATGCTCCGTGTGCCATACTCTGCCCTCCCTATGCTCCGTGTGCCATACTCTGCCCTCCCTATGCTCCGTGTGCTATACTCTGCCCTCCCTATGCTCCGTGTGCCATACTCTGCCCTCCCTATGCTCCCTGTGTGTGCCATACTCTGCCTGCCGTATGCTCCCTTTGTGTGCCATACTCTGCCTGTCCTATGCTCCCTGTGTGTTGCCATACTCTGCCTACCCTAAGCTCCCTGTTTGTGCCATACTCTGCATGCCTTTCGCTCCTTGTGTGTGCGCCATCTCCTGCCACCCTATGTTATCTGTGTGTGCCATATTCTGCCTGCCCTATGCTCCCTGTGTGTGCCATACTCTGCCCGCCCTATACTCCCCGTGTGTGCCATACTCTGCCTGCCATATGCTCCCTGTGTGTGCGCCTTTCTCTGCCTACCCTAAGCTCCCTGTTTGTGCCATACTCTGCATGCCTTTCGCTCCTTGTGTGTGCGCCATCTCCTGCCGCCCTATGTTATCTGTGTGTGCCATATTCTGCCTGCCCTATGCTCCCTGTGTGTGCCATACTCTGCCCTCCCTATGCTCCCTGTTTGTGCCATACTCTGCATGCCTTTCGCTCCTTGTGTGTGCGCCATCTCCTGCCGCCCTATGTTATCTGTGTGTCCTATGCTCCCTGTGAGTTCCATACTATGCCTGCCCTATGCTCTGTGTGCCATACTCTGCCTACCCTAAGCTCCCGTTGTGTGCCATACTCTGCCTGTTTATGCTCCCTGTGTGTGCCATACTCTGCCTGCCTTATGCTCCCTGTTTGTGCCATACTCTGCATGCCTTTCGCTCCTTGTGTGTGCGCCATCTCCTGCCGCCCTATGTTATCTGTGTGTGCCATATTCTGCCTGCCCTATGCTCCCTGTGTGTGCCATACTCTGCCCACCCTACGCTCCCTGTGTGTGCCATACTCTGCCCATTCCATGCTCTCTGTGTGTGCACCATACTCTGCCCACCTATGCTCCTTGTGTGTGTGCCATACTATGCCTTCCCTATCAGGGTGCGCCACCAATGAGGCGAGTTCAGACACCCTTTATGCTCCTCTGTGCCATACTCTGCCTGCCCTATGCTCCTTGTGTGTTCCATACTCTGTCACACCTATGCTCCCTTTGTGTGTCATAATCTGCATGCCCTTTGCTCCCTGTGTGTGCCGTACTCTGCATGCCCTTTGCTCCCTGTGTGTGCCATACTCTGCCCACCCTTTGCTCCCTGTGTGTGCCATACTCTGCCCACCCTTTGCTCCCTGTGTGCTATACTCTGCCCTCCCTATGCTCCGTGTGCCATACTCTGCCCTCCCTATGCTCCGTGTGCCATACTCTGCCCTCCCTATGCTCCGTGTGCCATACTCTGCCCTCCCTATGCTCCATGTGCCATACTCTGCCCTCCCTATGCTCCGTGTGCTATACTCTGCCCTCCCTATGCTCCATGTGCCATACTCTGCCCTCCCTATGCTCCCTGTGTGTGCCATACTCTGCCTGCCGTATGCTCCTTTGTGTGCCATACTCTGCCTGTCCTATGCTCCCTGTGTGTGCCATATCTGCCTACCCTAAGCTCCCTGTTTGTGCCATACTCTGCATGCCTTTCGCTCCTTGTGTGTGCGCCATCTCCTGCCGCCCTATGTTATCTGTGTGTGCCATATTCTGCCTGCCCTATGCTCCCTGTGTGTGCCACACTCTGCCCGCCCTATACTCCCTGTGTGTGCCATACTCTGCCTGCCATATGCTCCCTGTGTGTGCGCCTTCCTCTGCCTACCCTAAGCTCCCGTTGTGTGCCATACTCTGCCAACTATGCTCCCTTTGTGTGCCATACTCTGCCTGTCCTATGCTCCCTGTGAGTTCCATACTATGCCTGCCCTATGCTCTGTGTGCCATACTCTGCCTACCCTAAGCTCCCGTTGTGTGCCATACTCTGCCTGCCTTATGCTCCCTGTTTGTGCCATACTCTGCATGCCTTTCGCTCCTTGTGTGTGCGCCATCTCCTGCCGCCCTATGTTATCTGTGTGTGCCATATTCTGCCTGCTATATGCTCCCTGTGTGTGCCATACTCTGCCCGCCCTATACTCCCTGTGTGTGCCATACTCTGCCTGCCATATGCTCCCGTTGTGTGCCATACTCTGCCAACTATGCTCCCTTTGTGTGCCATACTCTGCCTGTGCTATGCTCCCTGTTTGTGCCATACTCTGCATGCCTTTCGCTCCTTGTGTGTGCGCCATCTCCTGCGCCCTGTTATCTGTGTGTGCCATATTCTGCCCTGCCCTATGCTCCCTGTGTGCCATACTCTGCCCGCCCTACACTCCCTTTGTGTGCCATACTCTGCCCGCCTATGCTCCTTGTGTGTGCCATACTCTGCCCCATGCACCATGTCTGTGCCATAGTCTGCCCTCCCTATGCTCCGCGTGTGCCATACTCTGCCCACCCTACGCTCCCTGTGTGTGCCATACTCTGCCCATTCCATGCTCTCTGTGTGTGCACCATACTCTGCCCACCTATGCTCCTTGTGTGTGCCATACTCTGCCCCATGCACCATGTGTGTGCCATAGTCTGCCCTCCCTATGCTCCGCGTGTGCCATACTCTGCCCACCCTACGCTCCCTGTGTGCCATACTCTGCCCATTCCATGCTCTCTGTGTGTGCACCATACTCTGCCCACCTATGCTCCTTGTGTGTGCCATACTATGCATTCCCTATCAGGGGTGCTCCACCAATGAAGCGAGTTCAGACACCCTTTATGCTCCCTCTGTGCCATACTCTGCCTGCCCTATGCTCCTTGTGTGTGCCATACTCTGCCTGCCCTATGCTCCTTGTGTGTGCCATACTCTGTCACACCTATGCTCCCTTTGTGTGTCATAATCTGCATGCCCTTTGCTCCCTGTGTGTGCCGTACTCTGCATGCCCTTTGCTCCCTGTGTGTGCCATACTCTGCTCCCTTTGTGTGCCATGCTCTGCGCTCCGTGTGTGCCATACTTTGCCCCATGCTCCCTGTGTGTGCCTTACTCTGCCCGCCCTATCTCCCTGTGTGTGTCAGACTCTGCCCCCTATGTTCCCTGTGTGTCACACTCTGCCTGTCCTATGCTCCCTGTGTGCCATACTCTACCTGCCCTATGCTCCCTGTGTGTGCAGTATTCTGCATGCCCTGTGCTCCCTGTGTGTGCATTACTGTTCCTGCCCTATGCTCCTTGTGTGCGGCATATTCTGCCCGCCCTATGTTCTCTGTGTGTCATACTCTGCCTGCCCTATGCTCCGTGCGTGCCATTCTCTGCCTGCTGTATGTTCTCTGTGTGTGCCATACTCTGCATGCCCTTTGCTCCCTGTGTGTGCCATATTCTGCAAGCCCTTTTGCTCCCTTTGTGCGTTACTCTGCCCGCCCTTCCTTCCCTGTGTGTGCCATACTCTGCATCCCCATGCTCCCTTTGTGTGCCTTACTTTACTCGCCCTATGCTCCCTGCATGTGCCTCAGTCTGCCCATCCTATGCTCCCTGCGTGTGCCGTACTCTGCCTGCCCTATGCTCCAAGTGTGTGCCGTACTCTGCCTGCCCTATGCTCCCTGTGTGTGCCATACTCTGCCTGCCCTATGCTCCCTGTGTGTGCCATACTGTGCCTGTCCTATGCTCCCTGTGTGTGCTTTACCCTGCCTGCCCTATACTCCCTGTGTGTGCTTTACCCTGCCTGCCATATGCTCCCTATGTGTGCCTTCCTTTGCCTGCCCTAAAGCTCCCTTTGTGTACCATACTCTGCCTGCCTTATGCACAGTTTGTGCCATACTCTGCATGCCCTTTTCTTCCTGTGTGTGCGCCATCCTCTGCTGCCCTGCGTTACCTGTGTGACATACTCTGCCCGCCCTACAATCCCTGTGTGTCATACTCTGCCCGTTCTACGCTCCCTGTGTGTGCGCCATACTCTGCCCACCTATGCTCCTTGTGTGTGCCATACTATGCCTGCCTTATCAGGGGCGCTCCACCAATGAGGCGAGTTGAGACACTCACTTCAGACAGCAGCACCCCCTGGTTGCCTGGGGCGGCAAATATGTAGCTCCTGGTAATTAAGAGCCGAATTTCCATTTTTCAACCCGGCAATTTGGCTCTTTTAGTGCAGAGAGTACAATTGTGCTCACTACACTAGTGACTGGACCGCCCACGACCCCTTCCGGCTTGACGTGGAACGCCTCCGACCCACACCGGCGCTGAAAGGCGAGTGACAGGGGCAGGGGTGGGAAAATTAAGGCAAAATGGACATGACATCACCCGAGCGCCCTGTATGTCATATTCTGCCCGCCTTATGATCCATGTGCCATACTCTGTCCGCCCTATACTCCCTGTGTGCATTACTGTTCCCACCCTATGCTCCCTGTGTGTGCGCCTTAGACTGCCCGCCCTCCCTTTCCTGTGTATGCCATAATCTGCCTGCCCATGCTCCCTGTGTGTGTCTTACTCTGCCCGCCCAATGTTCGCTGTGTGCCATACTCTGCTCCTATGCTCCCTGTGTGTGTGCCATACTCTGCTCGCACTGTTACCTCTGTGCCATTCTCTGCCCGCCATGTGTTCTCTGTGTGTGCCCATACTCTGCCCACCCCACGCTCCCTGTGTGCGCGCACTATACTCTGCCTGTGTATGCTCCTTGTTTGTTTCTTAATATGCCTGCCCTACACTCCCTGTGTGCCATACTCTGCCTGCCCTATCAGGGGTGCTCGACCAATGAGGTGAGTTGAGACACTTGCCTCAGACAGCAGCGCCCCTCTTGTTGCCAGGGGTGGCAAATATGCCATTCCTGGTAACTAAGAGCTGAATTTCCATTTTTCAACCCGGAAATTTAGCTCTTTCAGTGCAGAGTGTGCGATTGTGCATTCTGCAGTATCGACTGGACCACCCACAACCCCCACGGCGTGATGTGGAATGCCCCTCCGGCGCTGAAAGGAGAGTGCTGTGGGGCGGGAAAATGATGGCTGCCTCAGGCGGCAAAATTGACATGATCATCCCTGTGACCTATGCTCCCTGTATGTGCCATGCTCTGCCTTTCCTGTGCTCACTGGGTGTGTGTGCACCATACTCTGCCTGCCCTCTGTGTGCCATATTCTGCCTGCCTACGCTCCCTGTGTGTCCCAGTCAATTGATAGGATAGTTCTGGTGCCTTTGTCATGGGGAACAGGGCAGGAACTAGGGGTAGGCAACCTCCTAGGGTGCAAGTTAAGAGGGGGTGCTATTAAAAGAAAAAAAATTGCACTGATTCTTCTACAACATGCTTCTGCATGAAGCAATTAGTAATGGCTAATGCAAGGGGCTTGGTGGAAGACACGCCGTTTCCAGAGGGTAACCTTGAGTACCCAAAAGTCATGGCCCGCCTCTGATGGGGAATTTGCTTGTTGGCATAGAACTAATATATTGATGGTTGTAGCCTTTTGTGTCAGGAACCCAAACTTTGACATCCACATTGAGTAAAGAGATTGGCCAGGAAGCCCCAACACTGGTTGCCCTGCCTCCTTCGCTATGACCACTATTATAGGTTTCTGCATGGAATGGGGAAGGTGACCCTTGGTTTGGGCTTTAGCCAAAGTCCTGTGTACGTGGGGAATTAAAGTCCTGGTTCTCGCCAAGTAACGAGGCCGGAAACCTTTCCAGCCCAGAGGTTTTATTTGGGAGGGAGACTGGATGGCTAGTTAGATTGGGGAGTCAAGTTAGGCCTTCTGTGGGGGGGTCTAATGAGTTTAGGGGTATTCAAGAGAAGTGGGCATTTATTTAAGGTTTATTTATTTATAAAAGGTTTCATAGTAGGCAGCAAATTCATGGTCTACACATGATATGGTGGGGTACAAGTTTGTTGGCACCTATTGCTGTGGGAGCCTCATCTGGTACAGTTTTACAGCCAAATTCACATATTGACCAGCAGCAAATATTAAAATTTTTTGCTTCTCCAGGAAACAGAATGAAGTCTTATTGTGGCAGAAAAAAAACCCTCAAATGCCAACGTCAATATCTGCATTTCTCTATAGATTTTGTTTTACTTATAAATAAAAATAAATAAAAAAAATCTGTTGACTCCAGTGCATTTCTACGTTAAAAGGAGAAGGAATAGCATTTTACAATTGAGCTGGCGCTCCGATTAACAGAAAACCGCACCAGCTTGGGGTTTTTCTACAGAGCACCATGGAGAGATTTTCCTGCTTCATCGGTTTTCAGACGCATGCACAGTAGAGCAAAATAGGCGGCTTTTTCGTTGAAGCAACTGCGAGAAGACCTGAAGAAGCAGGAAGAGGATCTCTCCATGGTGGTCGCTAGAAGAACCCCGGGCTGGTGTGGTTTTCTGCTGACAAAAATGGAAACAACCTTTAGGTGGAATGAAAAGTACTTTTTCTTACAATCCAAGTTCTCTATAAGGGGCTGTTATTAATTCAACACTCACAAGCTAAGGTGTGGAGTTAATTAAGAGTGCACCACTGGGACTGGCCAAGGCTCAGTCAGGAGATCAGGGCTGGATTTACATAGTAAGTGCCCCTAAGGCCACTGCCGTTCGTCTCCCCTTTATTCATGCAAAATTCCATCATCTGGACCGGAGCAATGGGGATTGGCACACGGGAAATGAAAAAAAATCCAACTCATCCCCTATGTCTTTGAACCAATGTGGGTGTCGTTGGACTGCCGCCCCTAAAATCCTGCCGCCCTAAGCCCGGGCCTTTTCACAAATCCGGAAATATAAGATGAATGTAAGCTTTGATGGACATGGAGAGGTACATACAACACCTTGCAGATAGGGCACCAGCCAGAGCTCAACCACAGCTGGGGCTGTACATTCCAAACAAGACTACTCACCCATCTGCTTATTCATTTCATGGGTGTGGGAGGGAACCCATAAACAAACACAGATGGGATTTGATATATATATTTGATATATCTGTAGAGAGACCTCATTTATTCTGCATGTAAAAGACAACCACACAAGGCTGGATTCAAACTCATGTCTCCAATGAGCCAAGTGTAATGAACTTACCACTAGACCACGTTTCCCTACGCTCTCTCCTTTATATTTAAGAACTTGTGATTATTCCCAAAGTGCCACAAAGTTTTGGGCTGTCCTGCTGTAAATACAGGTGTTTGCTGGAGGAACAGATCCAGCGCTGGCTCTTGATTGGCTCAGATTCACCTCTTATTTTCTTGTATAACAAATGGGCAACTTTAGTGTTGACTCTTCCTCCATTTGCTATGGAGTATTAATAAGGGTGTGAGCAGATATCAGAGACCTGACCTGGTAGCCTAGGGGTAAGTGTGTTAGACTTGGCTCACTGGGGACATGAGTTCAAATCCAGCCGTAGTCTGAAAGGTGTTTTGTCTTCTCTCTAAGTGCTGAATACAAATGTCCATGATATAATTACCAAAGACAAGGCTATTTCTTGTGCAGTGAGGTGGCTAAATGGGTAGTACTCCTGCACAGCAGAACTCAGGGGCCTGAGTTCAAATCCCGTCTGTGACTGTGTGTAGCGATGGGGGTGTGGTCCGTCCCACACCCAAGAGAAGCACAGGCAGATGGGGGAAGGTGGCGAATTGGGCCGTGCGGCTGCACAGCAGCACTCATAAGCAAGTTCAAATCTCATATGTAGATTGTAAAGTGGGCAATAATAACATGGTTGGAACACATGGCCTTGCAGCTCTGGGGCCCCAGCTCTGGCTGGTCAAAAAGGGCGGCTCCTGATGATGGTTGGGTTCCAAGACCCAAGGGCGATTCGTAATGAAGGTCGGAGACTAAGCTCTGACTGGGGCCCCATCTGCAAGGCGTTTGTGTGTTCCTCTCCATGTAATTAACCACTTCAGACGAGCCCCACTGGGGCAACCCCCGCCCCAGTGGTGCTCTCCCTCACCTGGTTAAGGCCAAGGAGGGAGAGTACCGGGCCAAGGTGAGAGAGAGGCAGGCCAAAGGGGGAGTTGACCCAGGGGGTTATCCAGAAAGAATGGGTGAAAAAAGTGGGACTTGGTAATGTTTACATTACTTATCCTATATAGGGGAAGGGGCTCCCACCAACAAGATGCATAACCCACTCTTTTTCTGGAATGGAACTTGAACATCCTTTGGGAGGAGTTGGGTCTTGGAACCCAGCCTACAGGAGGAGTCATCATTCTGAGTTGAAACCCAGCTATCATGGGGAATCAGACTCAGGACCCAACCTTCAGGAGAAGTCACCCTTTTGAGTTGACACCCAGCAATCATGGGGAATCAGACTCAGGACCCAGCCTTCAGGAGGAGTCATCCTTTTGAGTTGACACCCAGCAATCATGGGGAATCAGACTCAGGACCCAGCCTTCAGGAGGAGTCATCCTTTTGAGTTGACACCCAGCAATCATGGGGAATCAGACTCAGGACCCAGCCTTCAGGAGGAGTCATCCTTTTGAGTTGACACCCAGCAATCATGGGGAATCAGACTCAGGACCCAGCCTTCAGGAGGAGTCATCCTTTTGAGTTGACACCCAGCAATCATGGGGAATCAGACTCAGGACCCAGCCTTCAGGAGGAGTCATCCTTTTGAGTTGACACCCAGCAATCATGGGGAATCAGACTCAGGACCCAACCTTCAGGAGGAGTCATCCTTTTGAGTTGACACCCAGCAATCATGGGGAATCAGACTCAGGACCCAGCCTTCAGGAGGAGCCACCCTTTTGAGTTGAAACCCAGCAATCATGGGGAATCAAACTCAGGACCTTTGCATTACAAGGGCAACCAACAACCACCAAGCTATTGCATCCCTTGATACAAACTAATGTTTTTTTCGTAACTATATAGTTTATACAAGTAAAGACAACACTTTAAATGGATCACTTACCCCAGTGCTACAAGAGGAATTGAACTCAAGACCTTTGCATTACAAGGGCAACCAACAACCTCTGAGCTATCGGATCCCTTGATACAAACTAATGTTTTTTCGTAACTATATAGTTCATACAGGTTCAGACAACACTATAAAGGGATCACTTACCCCAGTGCTACAAGAGGAATCAAACTTAGAACTCTCATGCGCAAAGGCAAACAACAACCTCTGAGCCACCTCATCCCTTAACACAAACCAATGTTTTCTCCTAACTATATAGTTCATACAGGTTCAAACAATACTTTAAAGGGATCACTTACCCCAGTGCTACAAGAGGAATCGAACTCAGAACCTTTGCATTACAAGGGCAACCAACAACCTCTGAGCTATTGCATCCCTTGATCCAAACCACTGTTTTTTCATAAATATATAACGCATACAAGTTCAGACCACACTCTAAAGCAGCGGCTCGGGAGCAACATGTTGCTCTCAGAACCTTCGGATATTGCTCCCAGTGGCTTCAAATCAGGTGCTTATTTTTGAATTCCAGGCTTGGAGGCAAGTTTTGGTTGTATAAAACCATGTGTAGTGCCAAATAGAGCCTCCTGTAGGCTGCCAGTCCACATAGGAGATACCAGCACCCAATCACAGCCCTTATTTGGAAGCTTACATAGCTCTCCAATATCATTTACACTTGAATGTGGCTCATGGGTAAAAACGGTTGGGGATCCCTGCTCTAAATGGATCTCTTATCTCAGTGCTACAAGGGCAATCCAACTCAGAAACGTTGTGCAACATCCCAGGGGTCTGAGAGCAATAGATTGACACACCAATAGCCAGCAAGCCATTGCATAGTGGCTTATAAATGTTGATTAGAATTGGCCATTCTATAACATACTTAAAGTTAAAGGTGAACCACCTGTTTTAAAGGTACTTGCATCCTGACGTACCTGCACTTCCATAGAAGTGGTTTCTTTTGCTGGAAGTTTCCTCGTTTTTACAGCTGCAAATTAAGATTTAGCTTCAGTTCAAGATTTGGCTGTATCCCTTGTGACGTGCGAGTCCAAAATAGTGTATTTAGTGGATCCCTACTAGTCACAAGCGAAACTGGCCCATGTCACTAGTCCAAAGAATTGCAAATTTCACCAAATACCTTGGAGTTAATGGATGTTTTTTTTCCACAGTGTATTTCCTTTTTCTCTGTAATAATAAAACAGTCGCTTGTACTTGATCCCAACTAAGATATAATTAATCCTTATTGGAACCAACCCCAGTTTATTGGGATTAATGTTTACTGGATTTTCCTGTATTCTGGATAATAGGTCCCATACCTGTACTAAAAACAGTAAAAGAAGATAAAAGAATGGCACATATCCTCCAGGAAGGAGCACCCTAACCCCTGCCTCCTATCCAAGTCCCCATCAAAGTCTCTCCAACTCCTGCAGGAGCCCAGGCCAAATGAATAAGGTGCAAGTGTGGGTAGCCAATACTCTGCTCCTGTGTAGCACTTGTGCCAAATACACACTTATTGCCGTCTATAATCTCAAAGAATTGCAAGAAGTAAAGTGCAAAGGATGTTGCAGTTTCAAGTGGTTTTTGACCAGATAGATTGCACGTCATTTTGGTAAAGGGCACAGTTCAACATGGCAGCCATTCACATTTTAGGGCCAACAGATTGGCGCACATAGCAGTTCCTACGCTGGTTCAGAACCGCGGCTATTCCTGCAGGCGGCAGGCAACTCCTCCAGATATATTGAGGTACCAGAATTAACCCCATGGCAGCAGTAGATCTTATACTTTTTGCCACAGTGTTTGTAAAAACATTACCACTTGTTTTGTCATGGAGGGATCTAGTTCCTTAAGAGGACATTCAATCAGCCAAAGCTGTTGGCCAAAGAGTCCAACAAAAAAGCCTGATAAAGGGCAAGAATGTAAAAAAAAGTGCAAACATACTCTAAGAAAGTCAGAGACCATTAACTGTGCCGACTGTAAGACCTTACAACCACCACATTTATCGCCGCAAGATAACCCAACTGAGACCAATTCAGTACTCCTAGAATCACAAGGCAACAAGGAGCCCCAAACCCAAGGAGTCAATAGTACTCCTAGGCCAGGTAATGTTGCAGAAACAATGTCCACAACTACCCCTCAGCTAGGGGATTTCTTAGAATGGATAAAAAAAAAGTTCCATTCTCCCAACCTTCAGCCACAAGCTACCAAATGCAAAGCACAGGAGTCCCCACCTGACTTATCTGATGCTGAGGAAGGTCCATTATTCAGTAATGAGGTTTATTCATTTCATGACTCAGAGCTGAGGCTCTCAGATAAGGCATATAGAGACTCAGATTCTGAACAAGCCTCATGTACAAAACCAGACAAATAAAAAAAAAATAAAAAAAACACTCAAAGACACGATGGAGACCTTGGAACTAAAAGATGAGACCATTGCAGTGTCTAAAGCAGATAAAGTGTTAGGTGTCCATCAAAGGAAAGCACACTCATTTCCTATGTTTGGCTCAATCACGAAGACTATGACACAGAATGGCTACAAGCAGATCGCCAGTTTGCACTGACCAAATGATTTTAAGATACTTATCCAGTTCCTGAGGAACATTGGAAAGTATGGGAAAAGCCACCTAAAGTAGACTCCACCATTGCTAGACGTTCCAAACAAACTACACTCCCTACTGAAGACGCAGTAAGGAGTGTAAAAAGTCCTCTCTAAAAGATTCTGGGAACTGGCCCATGATCCATCCACCTCGGCACAAGAACTAGCTGGAGACATCAACATGTTTAATGACTTGGCCTTGGAAATCATCTGCTTTGCCGCAAAGTCAGTAGCCAATTCGGTGGTAGCCAGCTGAGCACTATGGCTACAACACTGGTCAGGGGATACAGCCTCAGAATAAACTATTGGGTCTGTACTATACAGGAGAATTCTTATTTGGACCAAATTATAAACAAATCATTACAGATGTTACAGGAGGGAAGAACACCTTCCTTCCACTAGGAAAAAGTCATTATACTGATCAATCAAAGAAATTTACCACCAGGCAAACACGGTCCACACTTAGCAGCAATTTTCACTCATCCAGTTTTCGTTACACCAGTAGAAAGCAGTATTCAAAAGGCAATAGGCAACAGTCAAGCAGACCCAGAAAGCCTGTCGCTACAAAACCTAACTCAGCATGACTGCCTTAAACACAGCCCAGCTTCCAGAGTAGGGGGTCCCCTCACTAGATTCCTCTCCTGCTGGAGAGCACACGTTATGGACAATTGGGTTCTTCAAATTATTCAACACATCTACAAAACACATTTTGACCACAATTCCACCAAGAGGATTTGTTACATCGGTGGTACCCACACACAAAAGTAACATGCCCTACACCAGGCGATAACATCTCTATGTTATCTATCTTTATGGTCGGCAGTCATCACAACTGTTCCAGAACAGTACAAGTTCAAAGGGTTCTACTCAAACCTCTTCCTGGTGGCAAAACGAGGATCCATTCCGAGCAATACTAAATATCAAACATCTAAACGTATCCACAACCACAAGTTCAAAACGGAATCATTTCAGCGATAGCTGACAAGTAGTCACCAAATGGGGATGCCAGAAATAGACATCTTAGCATCCAGACACAATAGTGCCATGTAATTGCTCCAGTACCAGGGATCCAGGAGTGGCATTCAAACATGCCTTAGTGATTCCCTGGAACTTCTAATGGGTTTATTCCTTTTCCCCCATTGGCGATATTATCCAGAGTCATCATCAAGATCAAGCATGAAGGGTAACAACAATACTTGTTGCCCTGCATTGGGCCAATAGACTCTGGTACACAGACCTAGGCATGTCCATATCCAGACCATGGAGGCAACCACTACAACCGGAACCTCTTCTCCAGGGCCCAGCTCGGCACCCCATTAGACCATGCTCCATTTATGGCATTTGAGACCAATTTATGGGCCAAGAGATGATTTTCCCCACCAGTGATAGACATCCTGCTACGGACAAGGAAAGTGTCAAACCTTTCTCTTGTGGTGCTCCTTCAGACAACTCATCAGCACACCACAAGTTGTGACCCTTTAATCCCAGATATCAGCTCTCTCAATACTATTCCACTTCAAGTGGGCAGAACATCCAGCAGGTCTTACAAGGGGCTCTGTGAATCACACCCCCCCCCTTCGAAACCTGACTCCTCCATGGGCTGGTGCTGTCAGTCATAAAGAAGGCACCATTTGAACCTCTCCATTCCTGTGATCTCAAGTGGCTGACCCTGAAAGTCACATTCCTTATTGCGATCACTTCAGCCAAAAGAGTAACCAAAATGGCAGCGCTGTCACATAAGGAACCATGGCTGATTCTCTACAACAACAAGGAAGTCCCTCCTACAGTTCCTATTTTCCTACGAAAAGTGGTATCTGGATTCCATATCAACCAGGAAATTGTTCTCCCGTCCTTTTGCCCAAACCCCAAGAATGAAAAAGAAAAACAGCTACATAAGCTGTGGTGCAGGCAATCAAGATTTACAAAGAGCAGACGCTTCAGGTCTCCTACTCTCCAGCACATAGAGGCTACTACTGCAGGATGGCTTGTAGAGACAATTAATCAGGCCTACACTCAACCAAAAACAGCAACCGTTCCAGGTTCCAGATCCCTCTACAAGAGCACAAAGTACTTCCTGGGCCCATCAGAACTTGGCTACCTCGGAGCAGATCTATAGAGTAGCCACATGGGCTTCACCCAACACTTTTAGCAAACTTTATCAGTTGCATGTTTTCGCATCTACACCGGCCGTGTTTGGCCTCAAAGTTTTACAAGTTGCAGTGGCTTAAGTGGAATAGATAACCAAACCATTCAGCATACCCAACCTATGTTTTACAGGACGTCTGCACTGACAGGAGGGACTAGAGAAAAAGGAATTTTATACGCAATGTAAAATGCTTTTCTAGTAGGCCCGAAATGTCAGTGCAGTAAATCCTACACAGGCTGATTTTAGTATGGGTGACAGGTCTCTCTTTTGCTCTCTCTATCATTACCCTCATACAACTGCCTCTTGATCTTCCTGGCTGTCTAGTGATAACCTCACTGAGCTTTGCAACAGAACTAGGAAACAGAGGTGGAGCCAGACTATATATCCTGAGTGAGGGGCCTGACAGTTTGGGCCTACTACGAGCTGTATGCTTACACAGGAGCAGTGTATCAGCTCCCCCTCACTTGCACCTCATTCATTCAGCCTGGGCTCCTGGGGGAGTTGGACAGATTTGATGGGGACTTGGATAGGAAACAGGGGTGCTCCTTCCTGGAGGAGATGTGCCATTCTTTTATCTTCTTTTACTGGTTGTAGTACAAACTGTTGTTTAACATGTTCATTTGAGTTAAGTTTTATGGTTCATAAATAAGGTTGTCCTTCTCTAGCCGCTGCCTGGTGTCCAGTTATTGGGGGAGAGGGACAAGAGGCAACGCAGACTCAACGCTGTATTTGTTGTAAAGGGAACTAGCGTGAGAAATGAGAATAAAAATAAATAAATAACATTGTCCTTTTCTAGCTAATCGTGCTGCCTGGTGTCCAGTCATTGAGGAGTGATGGGGTGGAGAGGGACAAGAGTAAAGGCCCCCATACACAGGCCAATAAAAACTGCTGACAGATCAAGTCGGGAGCTTCCCGATCGGTATTTGGCCGAAAGTCAGCCAGATGTTGATCGTGCATCTGTTCTTTGATGTGGCCAACCGTCCGTATTGCCAACGTTCTGAACCGATCATTGGGCCCAAGTGCCACTATCAGATCAGCCCGATATGGCTCACCTCAATGTTGGCATATTGGGGAGAGATCCACTCATTTGGCGATGCCTCCCTGTGTATGGCCATCTTAAGAAAGGCTCAGCCCTGGATTTGTCATAAAGTGAACCAGTGTGAGAATGAAAAGTAACATCAGCTTCACCTCATGGAACTAATGAACTTTCTAGATATAATATCTTAACATTGTGCACCATTCATGGCCTGAATCATCCCTGTAGCTTTTGTGTTTGTAAGGAACCACGGAGCATCTCAAAGCTACAAGTCCTTCTGCAGAGACCTGAATGTTGCCGTGTCCAGCTTATACAAGATTAAGTGTGAGACCCCTCTCCCTGTATGTGAACATGAGACAAATATTGATCAGTGATTGCAGAAGGACGGTCCCATTTTGGATGGAAGAATCTTATTCAAGTGGCACACAGAGTCAAGCTGGCAGTTAGACACATGCTCCATCCACTGCCAACTCAATGGCTCTGTTGTAGGAGACTCATCTCTTAGACAAACACAAGAAATCCCAATTGGATCACGCTAAACACATCTCATGTCCAATTCCTTCTAGCAGAATGTTCTGTGGAGAGAAGAGACAAAATTAGAGCATTTTAGTAAGTTACAATCCCCCTTATTAATAGATACTTCATTATCTGATCCAGGTTGTTTATAGTTAAATAAAAGCAAAGTGTCTCGTAGCAGCCCCCAAATAAATCCCATTAATGTCAGTGTAGGACAACACAATCAAACCAATGATGACGTATTTACCGCTATCTACCTTCAGCGGCTATCGAAACATGGGACATCTGGAAAGGCGTCACCAAGGTTTATAAATTAAACATAGTCATTAACCTTTCACAGGTACATTTAGTAATTCTAATGAAGGGGCAATGGAGTTATTGTGAATAATAGGGCTAATGTAATAAAGGGTGCAAATGTTTAACACTGGGATAATCAATAGTAACCAATCAGCAGGCAGCAGTTACTGGTCAGATGTCTGTCCATAGGTGTCTACGGGTCACTAAATCTGGATGAATTCTGCCCATTTTATTACCTTGCCCTTATACCAGGAGAAGGAGTTACAGTATATGGAGTTATATGGAGCAAGGGAGGAGTTATAGGAAGGGTTATATGGAGCAAAATAGGAGGTAGAGCAATTGGAGGGATTATAGAAAGAGTTATATGGAGGAGTTATAGGGATGGCTATATGGTGAAATAGAAGTTATAGGGAGGGTTATATAGAGCAATAAGAGCAGTTATAGAGATGGATTAGATGGAGATATAAGAGAAGATCTATTTGGTGTAATATGGAGAATTAAAGGCCCTTTAGGAGAGTAACACATAGCAACATGGCCAGAACTAGGGATAGGCAGGGTGGGCACATGACTAGGGAGCAGCTGTCGGGTGGGGAGTTACAGTTCTGTGCAAAGTTGGAGAGCGCAGGCTGAACAGTGAGGAAGTGAGTGACAGGGGTAGTGCAGGTGGGGTTGGTGGGAGTGTGTAAGTATACAGGGGGCAATACTACTTGGCCGGCTCTGTATAGCACCATTGTACTGTACGTCACCAATTCACCTGTGCAATGGGATGAGTTAATTCACTGACTGTCTGACGTCTTCTCAAGCCCCCCCCCCTTTGGAGGTGCAAACTTTGCTCAGGGCCCCACTTAGCTGATAACAATATTACACATATACTGATGTACCAGTCATTTAGCCATAGTTCCAACAATACCCAGGACATCAAAAGGAGATTTTGGAAAATCCTTTTCTCGTAGGCCCTCCTGTCTGTACAGGACAGTTTTGTCATCCTTCACCTTTGGCAGCAGGACAGAAGAATGCTGTTTCTTGGTCCCACCCCTTGTATAGAAGGTCTGGTTCCACCACTTCACCTCAGTTCTTTTTGGAAAGCTCAGTCAGTGGAGACAGTATAGTAGAAAGAAGAGCAAGAAACAACAGATAGAGATGATAGCGACAGAAGAGCTCCCATTTTCATACTAAAATCAGCTTGGGTGGCACTTACTGCACTGACAGTTTGAGTCCAAAATCTCCTTTTCTCTAGCGGCCCTCCTAACAGTGCAGATGTTAGGGGATGTCCAAAAGGTGTCCCTTTATCAGGGTGGGTATGACCCACCTGGTATGAGTTACAGCAGCCTGAAGAACTTTTCGGCCAAACGCGGCCAGTTGTTAAGTAAAAAACATTTAACTTGTAAAACGTAATGAATGTATTTGGTGAAGCCCAGGTGGCCACTTTGCAGATCTGTTCTGCCGTTGCCATATTGTTAAGTGCCCAAGATGTGCTCTGTGCCCTCTTGGTATGGGCCTTTACTGAGAATGGTCTGGGCTTTTGTTGGTAGTCATGGGCAATGCTGATAGTCTCTACCAAGAAGCGGGCAATCATCCTTTTCGATTTGGCTAGCTCTATATTTGTAACAGCATAGGAAATAACCAAGTTGTCAGAACGTTGGTACGATAAGGATCTTTTCAAACACACTCTCAATGCCTTCACCACGTCTAGTTTATGTAGAAGTTTTTCTCGCTCGTGTGTCGGTTGTGGGCAAAAAGACGGTAATATAATGTCCTGGTTGATATGGAATTCGGACACTACCTTGGGCAGGAAGCCTGGAACAGTCCTAAGTACAGCTTTGTCAGAGTGGATAGAGGTCCATGGGACTTTGCAGGATAAGGCGGCCAGTTCAGACATCTATTTTGCAGATGTGATCAAGTATGCAACTTTTAGTGAAAGCCACTTGAGGTCCCACGATGCCAGTGGTTCAAAGGGGGGTCTCTGCAATGCGGTCAGCAACAGTGGCAGATCCCAAGTTGGAAGTGGTTGCTTCAGCGGGGGGCATGCCCTGGCTTCCCCCCTAATAAATTGTTGGACCTCTGCTCTGTCTGCCCAAAATGTGTGGGTTAAGGTTGCCAGGGCTGACACCTATGTATTAAATGTATGGAGAGCTAGGCCTTTCCGGAAGCCTTCCGTTAGAAACTCTATTACTAGGCATGGAGACTCACCTTCCCAGTGGAGACCCTGTTGTTGGCACCAGGCTAGGAATGTCCTCCACATCTTGTAGAACACTATAGCTGAGAACTGCTTGCAATAGAATGTCTATGGCAACCTGTGAGTATCCCTGTCGTATCCACCACCCAGTCTCAATAGCCATGCCATCAAACTCAGGAGAGGCAGGTTGGGATGATTGAGTGGTCCCTGAGTGAGCAAGTTGGGCAATCCCCATGGTCTGGATATAGATATATTTGAACAAAGTTTGTGTAGCACACCCAGTTTGGCCAGTCGGGTGCTATGAGAATTGAGGTGGTCCTGCTCTGATCTATCTTTCTGATTATCCTGGGCAGGATGGCCAGAGGTGGAAATGTGTACACCATCCTAAAATCCCAGGGAATGACTAGGTCGTCCACGAATGCCGCCCTTGGGTCCTGTGTTCTGGCACAATAAATTGGAAGTTTGGTATTGTGTCTTGAGGCTAATGTCGATCACTGGGGTGCCCCATCTGTGTGAATACTGGTCGACTGTCATTCTGCTTAGTCTGCCTCCCAGTTCTGTACTCCTCGTATGAACACTGCTGAGAGATTGGGTTGTGCTCTGCCCATCTTAGGTTCCGTGTGACCTCCTGCATGGCCAACCTGCTTTGTGTGCCTCCCTGCTTGTTGACGTATGCCACAGCAGTGGTGTTGTCTGATTGTACTCTGACCGAGTGGGATCGTAGGAGTGACGACCAACCCTCCAGAGCTAGCGCGATTGCCCTCAGTTCCAGGACATTGATGGGTAGTGACTTTGGTAGACTAGCCCCCAATCTGTGAGGCTGGCATCTGTGGTCACGATCTCCCAGTGGATGGGGGCCCAGCTCCTGCCCTGTTTGAGGTTGTCCCGAACCTTCTACCACTGAAGGCTCTGCTGTGTTGTCTGAGAAATGGTTATTAATTGTTGCAAGTCTCAGTGTTCCATTGGTCCAGGATATTGTTCTAAAGTGAACGGATGGAACCTGGAAAAGGGGATGGCTTCCAGAGCCAACACCATGATTCCAAGTAGTCGTAGGCAATCCTCTGTGCGGATAGAAACGATTGGGATGTCGACGTTAGTCTGTCTATCCAGCCCTGGGGCAGAAACATCCTCTAAATTTTGGAGCCGAATTGTAAGACTAGAAATAGCTTGGCTGAAGCACACTCCAGTAATCTGAGGTAGGCTATTATTGGGGTTAAGAACTTGGTAAAGACACATCGCGCAGTACAGAGCACAAAGGGTAATGCTGTAAATTGGTAGCGGCGGTCCCTGATGGTGAATCGGAGGAACCTGCAAGATTCTGGGGAAATGGGTATGTGTAGGTAAGCGTCCTGTAAGTCTATGGAAGTCATAAAATGGTTTGGTTCCATGGCTGCGATGACTGACCAGTCAGATTCCATCTTGAACCTTCGATTGGTGACCCCTGGGTTTAAAAACTAAGTTCAGGATGGGTCTGAAGCTGTTTTTTTCTTACGCAGAAGAGATTTGAGTAGAACCCTCTCTATTTTTGCTTGTGTGGAACTTCCTGTATTACTCCTGTCTGGAGGAGCCGTAAGAGGGTTTAGGGTGTGGTGGAAGTTGTACGGAACCTCCTTGGCGTGCCTCAGTGCCTTAAATGAATGGTCACCAGTGGGTTGAGGTCCACAAAGTAGGCACCTTGTAAATCTATAAAACACAAGTGTAACAGAAATTTTTATTTTCTCTTTTAGGGCTACGTATGGGCCAATGCTATTCCTGGAGGACCCCACCTGATAACCCAATGGTTCTCCAGGAATTTTCATATGTCTGGCTAGTTAGTATAAACCTCTGCCCCATGCCATCAGGCCCTTGCCTCTGGCCCCGGAACATTGGGCCCGTGCCTCAGGCCCCCGAAACATTGGGGCTACCTGCCTCCAGCCTCAATCAATCTGGCCCCCTGCCTCCGGCCCCACTCCATCAGGCCCCTGCAACATTGGGGCTCCTGCCTCTGGCCCCACAACATCGGGCCCCCTGCCTCTGACCCCACTCCATCAGGGCCCCTGCTTCCTGCCCCCGCAACATCGGGGCTCCTGCCTCCAGCCCCACAACATCGGGGCCCCTGCCTATGGCCCCACAACATCGGGCCACTTGCCTCTGGCCCTCACAACATCGGGGTCCCCTGCCTCCGGCCCCACAACATCGGGTCACTTGCCTCAGGCCCCACAACACTAGGGCACCTGCCTCTGGCCCCACAACATCGAGCCCCTGCCTCTGGCCCCACAACATCGGGCCCCTGCCTCTGGCCCTCACAACATGGTGGCCCCTGCTTCTGGCCCCACAACATCAGACCACTTGCCTCCTGCCCCACAACATCGGGTCCATGCCTCCAGCCCGCATCAGTAGTTCTTTGCCACCATTACTCCCCTCCTTCACCACATGCCAAGACGGTTGCCCCCTGCCTCAGCTCACATACCCTCTGTCTGCCAATATCCCACCCCATCACCCCACCCCCCCCATCAGCCCTCTTGTTCCAGGACACAATATTAGTCTCCTTCTTTCCAGGTCACAACAGCCTACACTCTCAGCTCCCTCGCACCTCCCATCATTCCCCTGCCTCCTGTGAGCCACACTGGCCCTCTGCTCCTGTCCCACCACCATGCCCCCATCTTACTTTAGCCTTCAGCCCACACCATTGTACTCTTCCCTGTACTCCACACTCAGCCTCCACATCTACTAGCGCCCACCTCTAGCCCACATCATAGTCCCTTGCTTTAAGCCTAAATCATTGTCCCCCCTGCTTCCCAGCTACACTACTCACCTTCTCCCTTCCACCTTCACTCTCACATTCCACAACATCGGGTGCATTGATCCTGGTAGCAAATCCGATCGCCGTTAAGGGGTCAGGAAAGAATTTTTCCCTCTAGTCAAGTAGATTGGCCCAAGATTTTTAGATGTTTTTGCCTTCCTTGGGATCAAAGTGCCCGATTTTAGGGAAACCCCAATTATCAACCTATCATTTTTATTATTAATAAAGTTGTGGTTTCCTCACATTATCCCTAAAGATTTTGTATGTGTCATTATTCTGGGGTTTCAGGGGACTTGAGATCAAAGTCTTCTTATTTTATTTATAGACTACAGTAACTGTATGAAAATGTTCTTGCAATGAAAAGTGCATTTCTACATTTCTTCCCATTATTAAACCTAATGTAAAAGGAGTGTGACTGTGGGACAGCAGATATACGTAGTAGGGAGAGATGGTGTCTATAGTAACAAATAGTCTCTGGGAAGGGAGTGTGACTATGGGATAGCAGGTATAGTAGGGAGAGATGGTGTCTATAGTAACAGTGGATAATAGTCTCTGGAAGGGAGTGTGACTGTGGGATAGCAGGTATAGTAGGGAGTGATGG
The DNA here is from genome assembly GCF_017654675.1 of Xenopus laevis. Classification (NCBI taxonomy): domain Eukaryota; kingdom Metazoa; phylum Chordata; class Amphibia; order Anura; family Pipidae; genus Xenopus; species Xenopus laevis. Next base: position 8,295,942 of record NC_054385.1, read on the forward strand.
TGTCTATAGTAACAGTGGATAATAGTCTCTGGGAAGGGGAGTGTGACTGTGGGATAGCAGGTTATAGTAGGGAGAGATGGTGTCTATAGTAACAGTGGATAATAGTCTCTGGGAAGGGAGTGTGACTGTGGCATAGCAGGTATAGTAGGGAGAGATGGTGCCTATAGTAACAGTGGATAATAGTCTCTGGGAAATGAGTGTGACTGTGGGATAGCAGGTGTAGCAGGGAGGGATTGTGTCTATAGTAACAGTGGATAATAGTCTCTGGGAAGGGAGTGTGACTGTGGGATAGCAGGAATAGTAGGGAGGGATGGTGTCTATAGTAACAGTGGATAATAGTCTCTGGGAAGGGAGTGTGACTGTGGGATAGCAGGTATAGTAGGGAGGGATGGTGTCTATAGTAACAGTGGATAATAGTCTCTGGGAAGGCAGTGTGACTGTGGGATAGCAGGTATAGTGGGAGAATGGTGTCTATAGTAACAGTGAGATAATAGTCTCTGGGAAGGGAGTGTGACTGTGGGATAGCAGTATAGTAGGGAGAGATGGTGTCTATAGTAACAGTGGGATAATAGTCTCTGGGAAGGGAGTGTGACTGTGGGATAGCAGGTATAGTAGGGAGAGATGGTGCTATAGTAACAGTGGATAATAGTCTCTGGGAAGGGAGTGTGACTGTGGGATAGCAGGTATAGTAGGGAGAGATGGTGCCTATAGTAACAGTGGATAATAGTCTCTGGGAAGGGAGTGTGACTGTGGGACAGCAGGTATAGTAGGGAGAGACGTTGCCTATAGTAACAGTGGATAATAGTCTCTTGGAAGGGAGTGTGACTGTGGCATGGCAGGTATAGTAGGGAGAGATGGTGTCTATAGTAACAGTGGATAATAGTCTCTGAGAAGGGAGTGTGACTGTGGGATAGCAGGTATAGTAGGGAGAGATGGTGTCTATAGTAACAGTGGGATAATAGTCTCTGGAAGGAGTGTGACTGTGGATGCAGTATAGTAGGGAAGATGGTCTGCAGGAACAGGAGTGACTGTGGGATAGCGGCAAATGTAGGGAGAGATGGGCCTATAGAACAGTGGATATAGTGCTCTGGGAATGTGGAGTGTGGACTAGTGGGATAGCAGGTATAGTGGAGGATGGTGCCTATAGTAACAGTGATAATAGTCTCTGGGAAGGGAGTGTGACTGTGGGATAGCAGGTATAGTAGGGAGAGATGGTGCTATAGTAACAGTGGATAATAGTCTCTGGAAGGGAGTGTGACTGTGGGATAGCAGGTATAGTAGGAGAGATGGTGCCTATAGTAACAGTGGATAATAGTCTCTGGGAAGGAGTGTGACTGTGGGATAGCAGGTATAGTAGGGAGAGATGGTGTCTATAGTAACAGTGGATAATAGTCTCTGGGAAGGGAGTGTGACTGTGGGATAGCAGGTATAGTAGGGAGATGGTGTCTATAGTAACAGGTGGGATGATAGTCTCTAGGGAAGGGAGTTGTGACGTGGGATACAGTATGTAGGGAGAGATGGTGTCTATAGACAGGCTATAGTGGGGATGTCTATAGTACCATGGATAATGTTTGGAAGGAGTGTGACTGTGGATAGCAGGTATAGTAGGGAGAGATGGTGCTATAGTAACAGTGGATAATAGTCTCTGGGAAGGGAGTGTGACTGTGGGATAGCAGGTATAGTAGGGAGAGATGGTGCTATAGTAACAGTGGATAATAGTCTCTGGGAAGGGAGTGTGACTGTGGGATAGCAGGTATAGTAGGGAGAGATGGTGTCTATAGTAACAGTGGGATAATAGTCTCTGGGAAGGGAGTGTGACTGTGGGATAGCAGGTATAGTAGGGAGAGATGGTGCTATAGTAACAGTGGATAATAGTCTCTGGGAAGGGAGTGTGACTGTGGGATAGCAGGTATAGTAGGGAGAGATGGTGCCTATAGTAACAGTGGGATAATAGTCTCTGGGAAGGAGTGTGACTGTGGGATAGCAGGTATAGTAGGGAGAGATGGTGCCTATAGTAACAGTGGAATAGTCTCTGGAAGGGAGTGTGACTGTGGGATAGCAGGTATAGTAGGAGAGATGGTGCTATAGTAACAGTGATAATAGTCTCTGGGAAGGGAGTGTGACTGTGGGATAGCAGGTATAGTAGGGAGAGATGGGTGCCTATAGTAACAGTGGGATATAGTCTCTGGGAAGGGAGTGTGACTGTGGAATAGCAGGTATAGTAGGAGAGATGGTGCCTATAGTAACAGTGGATAATAGTCTCTGGGAAGGGAGTGTGACTGTGGGATAGCAGGTATAGTAGGGAGAGATGGTGCCTATAGTAACAGTGGATAATAGTCTCTGGGAAGGGAGTGTGACTGTGGGATAGCAGGTATAGTAGGGAGAGATGGTGTCTATAGTAACAGTGGATAATAGTCTCTGGGAAGGGAGTGTGACTGTGGGATAGCAGGTATAGTAGGGAGAGATGGTGCCTATAGTAACAGTCGGGATAGTTGTCTCTGGGAAGGGAGTGTGAGTGTGAAATAGCAGGTAGTGATTCAATTACTGATTAAATGTATGTGCCCCAAACCTATGGGTATAAAACATTAGCTGGCAGGTCAGACACATATTAGATATTGGAGGCTGTGGAATGACCCTAGAGGCTGTGGGATCCTTGATGCATTGGAGCAGCCCTAAGATGCAAATGGACAAAATGGAATGGACCAAATGTAGTAGATAAAATAAAGGTCTGTTTTGTTTGAACAAATAAGAAAAGGTGGCTGAACACAGCCATTGATAAAACACAATAAAACAGGATTTCTGGTCTGAACTAACTGGATAGAAATAACTGGAATGGGCACAGACTTACCTGGTGCTTTGCCTGGGGCTGGATTCTCTACAAGATGGGTGGTCCACGTCCTATATCAGGGTTCTGGGGTCATAGAGATAAAACTCCCTGTGGGTGTCAGGGCTGCTGATGTTGGTCCCTTGCACTTCTTTCTCTAGGCCGTGTGCCGACTGCTCCAGCATTTGGGCAGATTTATCATTCAGCAGACTTTCAGCAGCTGCACAAAATAGGAGACACTGGCTAAATGTTCCAAGATTGTGTCATTATTAGACTAGGGCAGAGCCAGGCGCCTCCTCCTGTTTGAAAGGAAGTTCAAGCAAAGATGAGAATCTAAACACTCACATACAGTATAATACGCCACATTGATGATCTCACACAGGTGCAAAACATTATTTTGGATGCAAACCTGGGCTCAACTAGTAATCAGCTGGGTTTTATATAGTGCCCTGACCTTGTACAGAACAGGAGGAGGGATAAATACGTGTGGCCCTAATAAGGGACCGGAGACATGCAGCCCCTTAGTATATAACTATATACTCCATACTGGGCATCAATATAAGGAAATGCCTAGGAATTCCGCAATTCACTTCCTCAGCCGGTCCCAAATTCCGTTCTCCCTCCGTTCTCCCTCCCACACCAAATGAACCAGCGCTAAACAGCTTGAGGATAGCCGTGCTCCTTTTATTTGGGTTTATGTGCCCTTTACCAAGCCTCTTAAACAGTGACACCTTCTAGGGTTTAAAGGGATACTGTCATGGGAAAAAAAATGTTTTCAAAATGAATCAGTTACTAGTGTTGCTCCAGCAGAATTCTGCACTGAAATCCATTTCTCAAAAGAGCAAACAGATTTTTTTATATTCAATTTTGAAATCTGACATGGGGCTAGACATATTGTCAATTTCCCAGCTGCCCCAAGTCATGTGACTTGTGCTCTGATAAACTTCAATCACTCTTTACTGCTGTACTGCAAGTTGGAGTGATATCACCCCCTCCCTTCCTCCCCCCAGCAGCCAAACAACAGAACAATGGGAAGGTAACCAGATAACAGCTCCCTAACACAAAATAACAGCTGGCTGGTAGATCTAAGAACAACACTCAAATACAGGTCCCACTGAGACACATTCAGTTACATTGAGAAGAAGAAACAACAGCCTGCCAGAAAGCATTTCTCTCCTAAAGTGCAGGCACAAGTCACATGACCAGGGGCAGCTGGGAAATTGACAATATGTCTAGCCCCATATCAGATTTTAAAAATTGATATAAAAAAATCTGTTTACTCTTTTGAGAAATGGATTTCAGTGCAGAATTCTGCTGGAGTAGCACTATTAACTGATGCATTTTGAAAAAAACATGTTTTTCGATGACAGTATCCCTTTAAGATTGGAGACTCACAAATGTTTAAAGTTCTGCAAGCCTTGAGATATATATCTCCAATGTTCAGCCACCAGTAGTTTCAAGGTGGCAAGGAGCAAGTAAATTGCAGAACGATTGGTAAAGGGCATATCAACCCCAAAGGTGAAGGAAAAGGAGCACTGCCCCTAATTGTGAATCACATAAAGGTGCACATTAGAGGAATTACTACACTATACTAGGCTATTTTGTTTTTGGTGTTGTCTATCCTCAAGCTGTTTAGCGCTGGTTCATCTCTTCATTTAATTTGGATACACGATCACTCGGGGGAGGTACATGCAGACTTACCGAACCAAAGCAGAAAGCCAGCTGCCAGCCCAGCACGGGCAGAGAAGAGCAGTTCCACTACAATCTGATAGGCCAGGGGAAGGCAGAATGCTCCTGAGAGAGTCGGAAGGAGGCACAGGGATCCTACAGGCTCATTACTGCAGAGAGAAATACACAGCAAATAATTATACAGCTTCATTTAAGGCAGAGGTGACAGTTGGAAAGCTAGAGCCACCCACATAGGAACTCACCAGCTCCAATCCTGTTCCACATGAAGTTACCATCAAAATTCGAGAGGTAACCTGTCAAATGACATAAGGCAGGGTCCACTGAGATGCAACGTTATATATATACACACCCCCCAGCACCACCACTTTTGCCTTTAGACTGCAGACTCCCCCAAAGTACTTACCTCCCAGAGCAAGCAGTATGTGTCTGAGGGGCGGACAACTGTCATCCAGAAAGAATCTCCTTTTCATATAGAGGGATATTAACTGCCAATTATAGACTTCATCAAACCTATGAGACAAGGAGGCAACAAATCACTGAGTGCCAGGACACACAGACCCATTAGTATTACACAGACAGACAGACATCCTTACACAACAGCCTGGGGATAGGATCCCTAGTCACAGGAATGTAAGAGCCACTAAATGAAGGTTGATGACAATGGTGATCACTAACGGAGATTTCAGAGACACGGCCATCCTGCGGGTACATGTGCCAGGGGGTAGGAATGGAGGGGCAGCAGTGGGGGCAATAAATAAGCACAAAGAGACCACGGGAAATACAGGAAGAAAAAGGGGGCGAGTAAGGAATATAGAGATACAACATCCTGCAAGAAAAGATGGAAAAGGCAGTGTTACTGGGTCTGAATCCAATATTCTCTGTATAGAACTACTGAGCTGATATTGTATAGATCAGGGAGCAACAAACGCATGCAAAAAGTTCCTGGGGCTTCTAAATAAGGGCTATGATTGGCTATTGGAAGCCCCTATATGGACTTGCAGCCTACAGGAGACTCTGTTAGGCAGTTTTTTATGCAACTAAGGCTTACCTTTAATAAATAATTTAAAAAATAAGCACCTGCTTTGAGGCCACTGGGAGCAACATCCAAGGGGTTGGGGAGTAACATGTTGCTCACGAGCTACTGGTATAGATTATAAGGGATAATGTACCCCCTATTGTAAATGATAAGGATATTAGAAGTCACTGAGGGGTTGTTCTGTGACCATATAAAGGCACAAGGCTGCAGGCTGATTATACAGGGAACTCTGAGTATCATGTATTATCAGGGAATTACCCTACTGTAAATGATAAGGATATTAGAAGTCATGAGGTTCTGTGATCAATAAAGCACAAGGCTGCGTTATACAGGAACTCTGAGTATGACTCATATATTATAAGGATAATGTACCTCCTATGTAAATGATAAGGATATTAGAAGTCACTGAGGGTTGTTCTGTGACCATATAAAGGCACAAGGCTGCAAGCTGAGTTATACAGGGAACTCTAAGTATCACTCGTGTATTATAAGGGATAATGTACACCCTACTGTAAATGATAAGGATATTAGAAGTCACTGAGGGGTTGTTCTGTGACCATATAAAGGCACAAGGCTGCAGGCTGAGTTATACAGGGAACTCTGAGTATCACTCGTGTATTATAAGGGATAATGTACCCCCTACTGTAAATGATAAGGATATTATAGTCACTGGTTGTTACAATAAGGCACAAGTCAGCTGATTATAAGGGAACTCGAGTTCACTAGTATTATAAGGAATGTACCCCTACGTAATGATAGTATATAGAAGTCATGAGGTTTCTGGACCAAAAAGGCACAGTGTATCCTAGTATAGAGAGGTTTAGGATGACATGAAGCTGTAGCAGAGCATCTAAGAGAGAATGGGGCAGCATTAGGTGCAGAGATTGTATATGGTTGTGTGTGTGTATATATATATATATATATATATATATATATAATATATATATATATATAATACACACAAAGGTACAGGGAGAGTCTCTGAATAGAACAGTATCTGGGCACTGTGGGTGGGACACAGAAATCATATTCTATACAGTAACACACGACACACTGTACCTGCTCATGCTCTTCCGTATCGATTATTCTGTCTGTAAGGGCAGCAACTCGGTTATCGCATGGACATCCCCTTTTACTAATCCCCGCCCTTGGTGTCTGAGACTTCATAACCGTGCGAGGCCGGACAGAGATTGGGGGTGCTGCTCTGTGTGACACTGTAATGAGACTTGGGAAACATTTTCTTTATTATATACGAGTTTATGAACCGACCCTTCATTGATATCCCCTGTTCCAGTAGCCTGAGCCATGAAAAGCCAAAGGTTTTAGCTAGAGCTGCCATTGGTTCAGAGATGTCATGTGACTAGCGACAGGGTGGGACATAGCCTACAGCCCTTGCTAGAGTTGTGGCCCTTTTACCAACTCCCTTAGGGGCCTGTTTCTCATGTAGCACAGTCTTCCGCAACGCATTTTTTTCCTATTTCAGTCTCTCATTTTTAATTCACTGCCTGGTTGCTAGGGGAAATTTGGCCCTAGCGACCAGTCTCTGAAAATCCAAATTGGCCAGCTGATGAACAAAATGCTCCATAACTTTCCATACATTCAAAGGACTTGTTCACCTTTAAAATTAACTTTTAGACTGATAGACAATTTGCAGTTGGCCTTCATTATTTTATTATTATTATTTGTAGTTTTTGATTTATTCAGCAGCTCTCCAGCTTGGCGAATGATCTATTCCATTGTAGGCAGCCTGGCAAGGTGTGGGTTCCTGGTACCAAATAAAGATGCCGCACTTGCTGTATTTATAATGAGACTGAATGCGGAATGATCTGTTTTACCAAAAGGTATAAATGAGAATGATAAAAAGCAAATAGAAAGAATGTCAGTAAAGAAGGACAGTCATGAAGCCTGTGGTGCAGCACATATAAGTGACAGTTGTGATTGTTGTGTAATCCCTTGTGTTGTCTCCATGAATTCCACGACACACTATGTGTAATCACTTGGTTGATATCCACGTTCCCAGGGAGTGCAGTATCCACTCTGTTGTCCAGGCTCTCCTCTATTTATGTAGAACTGGCCCACTAGCTCAGACGGGGTCGCTGACCCCAACGGCACTGGAACCTGAGGCTCTAACCTACTCGGCCCATAGAAGGGGCCTGACTAATGAGCCTTCTGCTTCTTATGAATCAATTGAACGAGTCATAACTGGGCCCTAGATCTGCAACTGCTACAGTGAGGCCTATTGGAACCTGAGGGGCCTCTATTTCAGGGAGAGAGAAGTCCATCCCTTTAAAGGAACAGTTCAGTGTAAAAATAAAAACTGGGTAAATAGACTGTGCAAAATAAAAAATGTTTCTAATATAGTTAAATGTAATGTATAAAGGCTGGAGTGACTGGATGTGTAACATAATAGCCAGAACACTACTTGCTTTTCAGCTCTCTAACTCTGAGTTAGTCAGTGACTGTAAGGGGGGCCACATGGGACATAACTGTTCAGTGAGTTTGTAATTGATCCTCAGCATTCAGCTCAGATTTAAAAGCAACAGTTATGACCTATGTGCCCCCCCCCTCAAGTCTCTGATTGGTTAAAGCCCAGTAATATTCTGGCTATGCTGTTACACATCCAGACACTCCAGCCTTTATACATTACCTATTTGGCTAACTAACTATATTAGAAACACTTATTTATTCTGCACAGTCTGTCTATTTACCCAGTTTTTATTTTTACACTTTACAATTCCTTTAAAACCGAACCCATATGGAATCCACAGCCTGCATGGCTAATTAGCAATTCATTTAGATGCATGGCTGCACATACATAGGTTCAGTCTGCAGCCACACATCTAAATGAATTGCTAATTAGCCATGCAGGCTGTGGATTCCATATGTGTTGGGTTTTAAAGGAGTGAGGTGCCAACCCTATCCCTGACTGACACACTAAGTGGAACTGGCAGTTACTGAAGCCTCTCCTGCACTTTTTTTCCCATTTTTTAGCCTTACAGAGCATTTGTTTTGTTTTTATTTAGGGTCAATGACCCACATTTGTAAGCTGGAATGAAAGATGCAACAATTTAAAAAAAAAAAAAAACTATATAATAAACTATGAAGACCAATTGAAAAGTTGCTTAGAATTGTCCATTCTATAACATATAAAAGTGAAGTTAAAGGTGAAGCAGCCAAGTTGTAGGGGCACATACCATTTCTCAGGCTTCAACTGTGGGACTGTGAGAGACTCAGACTTGGACTGTCCCAACATCACCCCCGACCTCTTTGTAGGGCACCCAGACTATAATAATGCACAAGAGCTGATAGAGCCTAGAATAATACAGTTTTCCTTTCCCCTGTCTCCCCATCCATCCATCCATGATACCAACAGCTACACCAGTGTAACATGATCTTGTGCAACTGCAGTTCTCCCTACAAGCTCTAAGCTTTGGCCGCTTTGCCTAATCCTGTAGAACATGGGCAACATGAAGTCAATGTTCTACTTATTCCAGTGATCATTTATGATGTAGTCTGATCCTGCCAATATTCTTACCCAGGAGTCACAGCTTTATCCACGATGGATAGTTCTTTTCCATGATCAGATGGGAGGAGCTGAAATGGACTGTCCATCATCAGTGCTCCAGCTTCCCATTACAACTCATTCTTCTCACCTGGTCATGGTGGTTTGTGAGTTCACCAGTGTAAGGGCTGGACAAGAAAGCTCACTTACAGGTAGACTGGTATATAGGGGATTAATAGGAACATCAGTTGCAGCTAAATTAGCCCCTGATCTTCTGGAAAGGTGCCCATTAAACATTGGAACATTTGGGATTTTCTCAGATTCATACAGAAGAGGTTGGGCACCAGGCAGGGTTTAAATCCATCCCCTACAGCTGCCAGTTGGGTTGAGGTTTAAGTTCTTCCACTCCCATCTCCTTCCCCCACAACTGTTGCCATAAAGTAGGAAGCCCAGAATTGTCTTCCATTACTGTTTGCCGTCATTGGAACCAGAGGTCCCAACGCAAATCATAACTCTTCCCCCTCCACCTGTATTACACATTCAAACTTAGCATTGCCCCCAACCTTGATTCATCTGTCGCTTACGGGGGTGAAGCTACATTTGGGCTACAAATTGTTTTTGAGACTTAGATCTCATAAGTGGGGTCCAACGGAGGTTAAAAGCATTCACACAGCAGAGGAAAAGTCAACAACATTAGCAAGAGAATCCCGTACTGCCCAATTTGCCCCTGGAGTCATGGTCAGTCATCCAGGTTAGTCTCAACACACATAGGGATACAGAGGTGCCTGCTGGGTAAGCACCCAATGAAAGAAGACACAGAGTTTTATAAGCCCAGAACCCCCCCCCCCAATTAAAGCCACCCACACATTTTGAGAAAAGCATATTTTGCTTTATTTTTTAAATTTTTTTGCTTTTTTTTTTTCTCTCTAATATTTAAATGAGAAGAATTCTCCAGGATGATAAGAGCTAGTACAATCACATAGCTGAAGGGGGGAATAAAATAGTGTAGAACTGTTGTGGAACCCAAGTATTGGCATAGGTCCGGGAAAGCTGGAAAGTCGTTGGCCGGGTCACTTAAAAAAGATTTTTTTTATTCTTTAAAAAAAATAAAAAAAAAATAAAAAAAAAATAAAAGGCTTGATATCTATCTCCTCACACATCGAAAAAAAAATCTTGTTTACACAATTGAGATAAGAAGCAGAGTCCACCGGTGATGGAATCCTTTAAGGTGCAATATCAGTTTGTGCCCAGTCTCTTGTAATGTGCAGCCTATGGCACTAGGGGGCGACTGCTGAACCTTAATGCTGTATAAAGCCCCCTGACTGGTCGTATTGGGCAGCACTAAAATTAATTAGGACTGGCAATAATCCCAGCGAATGTCTAGAAAGTCACAAGGTGCAATCAGATAGGTGCAGGGCAATCTCGCTTTAAGAAGATAAAAATAAATACAAATACATAACTAGTTAACAGCTCTGATGATTAAGACTTAACACATATACACTTGTACATTGCATATATACACAGCCAGACTAACATTGTTACGTTGGGGAGGGATGCGGCCAATCAGATGCCAGTATTACCACTGCGCTCTCCTCTTGGACCGGGTGCAGGGGGTAAATGTAAGGGATGGAGGTTCAGACAGAGTCTCATTGGGTAATAAATCCCCATTCTAGCGGTGACAAACATCAATACTGCTTCATCCGTACACAATCACATGACAGTAATCTGAAATATTAACAGTAGAAACTAAAGGATCTTACAAGCGCCTGATCTTGGGGACGGGTGGGGTACAAAATGATATTGCACCTTGCAGGGTCTTCCATTCAGGGCAAAAAAAGCAAAGCATTGTGGGTGGTGTTCCTCGCTTGCAGAATATATTCCATGTATAGAAAAGAAAGAAAAGATGTTAAACCTCCACTTTATTATTTTGCCCTTGTGTTATACCTAGATCTACAAACATCAAATACATATACATAAGTTCTAGTGTTCTGGGGGACATACCAAAGGAGGAGAGGGGTAAACGTTACCAATTTGGGTTGTGCGAGTCTGAGATACAGTCGGACTGTGGCAATGGGACATTATAATAAATTTAAAGTCATGCCCCCCCTTAAAAAAAACAAACTCTGGGTAGAATTCTTGACCGAACTCTGGTTGAAATGATGTCACAGTTGGTAAAAATGACGTCACAATGGTGGTGACAATTGAGGACAGTGATAAGGGTTGTTGGAAAAGTGTGTCCCTAATGCTATGATTGAGCTACGTCCCCCCCCCCATCAGCCTGGGTTTAAAGGGGACAACATTTGTCCATCCACCTGCGACTACTGATATGATAAGTAATAAAGTAGAATCTTATTTGGTTACGAAATAAATGTGGGGACCTCTAATATTAATATATTTATATATATATCATGGTCTCTCTATACAGTGTGAGCTTCCGACCTATCTTATGGTACAAACCCACCCCCCATACCACCTTTAGATTGTCACTGATCAGAAGCCCCAAGCCACAGCCGGGTACATAATCTAAGGTTAGTCATAACCACTACAGATGTAATTGCTACTGCCTATATCGACACTTTTGATTGGTTAGTGAACGGATCCCTCTGCAGCCAGGTCAGCTTGTGTACAGGTCACAATCATACAGTAAGTGATCTTAATGGGCGAGTGCTGGCACTAGACACATGGGATTGTCTACCTTATAAAAAGACACAATTGGACCGCTCCATAAATCAGTGTTGCCTACAGATGTCAATGTGCCTTACAGAATAGGCCGTGCTCATGCGGGAAAGTAAAATCGTTATTATCAAGTTCATTTTTTGGCTTCACTCCAGTCTTGACTTATGCACAATTGCTGTTGGGGGGATTGGGTTTCTCAGTGGCACCATCATGGAAAAGTAACCCAACAATCCAGAAGAGGAAGAGATATTATACACTACGGTTGAGTTCATGAAGTCTTCAAAACGCCAACATGGATCGGCTGCTGAGTTCGTTCAACAACAAAGGCCTCAAACCAGTCCTCTTAAGTGGCCGACCAACAGAAACAAGGCAGATCAATAGAAAAACAGGGTTCAGGAAGGTGGGGTCGGCTAAAACATTTAAAAACGAAGAGCTCCCAGCCTAATAAGGGCAGCTAGAGGGAATCACCAATGAGAAAACGTAACCAAGATACCGTGTGGCTTTATGTGAATTTAAAGAGAATCATGGGGCAGAAGACACAGTTCATGGCCACAGAATGTAAGGGGGGTACGCTGGGTTAGAAAGGGCAATAAAGGGAAAAAGATGCTGCTTCTCATGATACACAGAAGTCTGTTTAAGTCATGACAACAGGTAGTCTTTGGGCTAAAGTTTGGTTTATCCATGTGACTCCAAAAGCAGTGGAGGAAGAATCCTAAGGGCACAGCAAGATGAGAAGAAATGTGATGGTGGAGGTGGAGATGGAAAGAGCTTATCTATATACACAATGGAGCTCCTCTCAAGTCTCGCTCTCTTCCACTTTCACCACTCTAGGCTTGATGGCCCCAGTCCTCGCCGGCTTCATTGCACTCGCTATGGGGCTGCTCGGAAAGTTTGGGAGACCTCGGGCCGACTTTGTTGTCGTCAGGTGTGTGTTTTACCTGTTAAGATGGAAACGTAGAATGAATATACAACACTCACAACGGCTGTAGCGGGACCTGGCTGAGCATGCAATTCTTCCGCCAACAGATGGAGCATCTGACAGATGAGAGGAGTCTCCTTTATCTGGAAGAGGTCATCTAGAAGCCGCAGTGTAATGACATTGGGGATGGCGGATTCCCAAATTCAGTCTTCCAAGTTTATTTTAAGAGGTATTCCAATTATAGGTATTGCCTTCGCTGATTCAGTTATACACAGGACTAAATGAGTATTGTCTACAGGCCATGACGAGGATAAGGGACATGTTACAGGCAAAGAAAGGCAGGATAGTAGGTCTTGAATACAGTAGCAACAAGGCAGAGGCAGCACAAAACAGGCATGAAGCTCCGTTACAAAGCAGGAGGTAGGGCTACTCTATCAGCTGCTGTGTACGGTCTATGAGGGGACCATTAGGGGTGGTGGTAGTGGTGTGTTCTCTCGTCACAGAACTCAGACCAGGATGCCATGAACAAGATGGTGTCACATGAGATTACTCCTTGTCACAGGACCGGCCTTTACCTGTTGAGGGTAGTGTCCCTGCACAGAGCCCAAGTTGGCCGATGGCCCCAGTCCGAGGTAACTTTCAACTGGGGCTAGCTGAGCTCGGCCTTAAAATGAAAGGCAACTGTTTAAAGGGATAATGTTGTGATTTTTAGGATGTAGTTTTTATTTCTAAATTACACTGCAAATAATTCAATATAAAATTCCTGAACCAGCAAGTGTATTTTTTTTTTTAAGTCAGCCAGCCTATGATTAGGGGTAAGGCTGTGGACACAAACGCTCTTCACTTTGAACTATTTGCCTGGTGGAAGTTGGCCTTTATTAAGTGCCTGCTCTAAAAGGTTTTTCGGTTTGTCCGCTCCCCGTGCTGAGGTTTCAGGGCGATGCACCTGGGCCTCTTCCCTTTTGTGGTGAGTAATCACTTTACATTTGGAGACACTAATATTTCAGACTTATTTATTTTGTTTAGTTGTAATATTGGTGTGTAGGTGCATCTCAGGTCATTTTGCCTGGTCATGTGCTTTCAGAAAGAGCCAGCACTTTAGGATGGAACTGCTTTCTGGCAGGCTGTTGTTTCTCCTACTCAATGTCACTGAATGTATCTCAGTGGGACCTGGATTTTACTATTGAGTGCTGATCTTAGATCTACCAGGCAGCTGTTATCTTGTATTAGGGAGCTGCTACCGGGTTACCTTCCCATTGTTCTTTTGGGAAACTGACAATATGTCTAGCCCCATGTCAGGTTTCAAAATTAAATATAAAAAAATCTGTTTGCTCTTTTGAGAAACGGATTTCAGTGCAGAATTCTGCTGGAGCAGCACTTTAAAAATGTTTCCGATGACAGTATCACTTTAAGAAGAGGCAAAGAGCAAACCTTAACTAAGTGGCACAGGTGAGGAGAGAACAATGAAATAAATGGAGACCACTTGCTTTGCCACTGGACAAACCACACATGGCACCTTTATTAACAGTGTGAGCCATCAACAAACAGCTCAATTGTGCCCGTATGACTTCCGAATGATACAACACCATCTGCACCCTCGTTCTGCTTCTAAAGATAAAGCAATCAGGATGATACCACCAGGCAATACTTGCCACGTACTGATCCTTAACTCATAGCTTTCTGCAGCAGTTAAAGTATAAGTACCACTGCTTTGTTCTGGGAGTATATAGTGAATAGAAGAAAATATATAAGAATTAACTCTTGGCCTGCCTGCGTCGCCAGTCTAGTTACCTGCAATAACATAAAGCACGCAAGCAAGCGGCCATCATAGCCAGGCATATGCTAAAAGGCAGCAATCAGGCAGCAGCCAATGAAATGGCCAAGTCACTGCATGGAATGAGAGAGGCAGGACTGGATTATTATAGGGAAGGATGGGGAAAGGAGCATTATTTATCCCATGTTTCCTCTAGGTTGATTGCTCAGCAGGTTCCATGTCTTGGGGCTTAAACTAGCACTTACAGGGTTATGCACAAACATTGACAAGGTTTGCCCTTACACACAGCAACCAATAAGTTGCCTGCTTTATATATTCAAATGGCAGCAGACTAGTAAACACTGGTTAACTTTGCCTTTATGTTCTGCATAACCCTTACTTGACATCGGACACGGAAACTTGGGATAGACTATCACGTGTTGATGAAAGCAGGAGGGGAGAGGGAAGGAAGGGGGTACAGTATGGAAGGAGGGGGTACAGTATGGAAGGACAAACATTTGGCTTGCCCAAGGCCACATTTAGAGCAACATGAGTCTCTTACCGATAAGAGTGCTGTGCTTGCATGGCCGTCTGCATATTCTGTTTGCCATCTGTAAAATGGAAGCTTTTCATCTCCATCTGGGAGGACTGAAGGAAATAAAAAATAAAAAAAAGTTTGAACAATGGTTATATAATATAATGTTCATGCTCACTGGGCTTCCAGAAGTCTCCCTTTGTGCCAAATTCCAATGACAAAGTTACCTCTCTGCTGGTCAGCATGGAAGGCTGCATTCTCCGAGGAGCCCCTATGGGCAGGTTTTGTCCTTGAGGAAGCTGAATGGACTGTGGCAAGATCATGGTTTGCTGTCCTGAACTGTATCGGGGCATCTGAAGTTGAGAGCCTGGCATTGGCATGGTTAACTGAAGAAGGTGATAAACAATAGGTGAGGCAATTCAAAGCCAAATTTCCAGGCCTTACACAGCTCAAGGCAGGATGGTGATCTTGCCTGCTTACCTGTGTGAGCTGTGAGTCCATCATCTGGGAGGCCTGGTTAAGTTGGCTTTCATACATCAGCTGCTGGCTTCCATTCAGGGGCTGATAAGGGGACGTGGTCTGGGTTTTGACCATTTCCAGTGTTTGCATGCCAGGGAAAGGGTTATATGGAGGCTTGAGGCCTGTACCGCTGGTCAGTACCATGGCACTGGGCTGAGAAAGACTTGGATGCATGTACACCTGGGACCTGAAAATAAAAACAGATTCTTCAGTCAGGACTACATGTGATCTGAAACGGAAAACCTTAAAGAGGAACTGTTGTGAAAATTACAATGTAATATTCGCTTCAGCAAGAAATAAGAAACTTTCTTAATACAATCAATTAAATAATCAAGTTTATCTTCAATATTCCTCTCTCAGCATTTGTTTCTCCTCATTCTGTCTTCATTCAGGAGTTGGGTGTCAGATGAATGATCCAATATAATTTATAGGGAGCTCCTTTTGCCTAGAAGATGTATTAGAGCTCACTCTATTAATATCACCAAAAATTCTGACTCTCTACATGCAGAATTTGTGCAAAAGGCAGTTATTTTGTTAGATTTTGTTTGTACTGGAATCAGTTATTTGAGTGAGTTCTAACTCATCTGCTAGGAAAGGGAGTCCCCCCCCATATGACATATTGGATCATTTGTCTGACACCCAACTCCTGAATGAAGACACAATGAAGAGAAACAGATGCTGAGAGGAATGGTAAAGATAAACTTGATTATTTCAGAAACGATGCAGAATATTTAATTGATTGTATTTAGAAAGTTTCTTATTTCAGTATGAGGAAGCTTATATTATATTTTCGCTCCAATTCCCCTTTAACTGCTTACTAGGTAAACTGCCATAGTCAGCGCCGGATTTCTTCTCGCGCCCTAGGCGCGCGGTCCAACCAGGTGCACGTCTAGCCCTCCAGCGGCGTGAAAAACGCCGCGCAGTGGTGTAGTTGAACGGGACGCGAAGTCCCTAATGCATTGGCGGCTGCATATTTTTTGCCGCCTAGTCCCGGCCTATGCGGCCTTGCCGCAAATCCGGGCCTGCCATAGTCCAGTGTGAAACCTGCAGTGCTTAATTAGGGAGGATGGATGTCTTCAAAAGTCTGAGGTATCGTGAAAGATTTGCTGCATTTACCTGAACGGCTGCATTGAGCTGTAAATTTCTTGCGACTGGGACACGGGGAGGCCTCCTCGCAAACCCAGCTGAGCTTGAGCCTGCAGGGAGGTGTGAAGGGAAATGGGAATCTGCTGGGCGGCTGCAGCCTGTTGGGAAAAGAAAGGTAACATCAAAAACTCAAAAATGTAATTTGTCTTACTTATAGAACATTCTGCTGGCCTCTACCTTTTTTGCTAGAGCCCCAAAGAGGGCATCTAATGTGCCTCTCAGTCTCTCAGTAATAAAATCTCCTCAGATCCTTCTGAGTACATAGTGAAGGATCAGCAGGATCTATTGGAACATCACGGAGACTTGGACACAGCGAGGGCACTAGTATTTTTGGATAATTGAAGACAACAGTGAGACATACCTGCTGATACCCTTGCTGTTGAGGTATAGTCTGCTGCACTAGGCGAGGCTGGTTAGTAAAGACATGCCCATCAAGGTACAGGGGTGGGATGTGGTTTCCTGAAACAATAAAGGCAACATTGTACAGTAACTGCAAAATGAAAGACATAGCCAATGGGGAACTATCGCAAAAAATGAAAATTTAATATAAGCTTCCTCATGCTTTCTAAATACAATCAATTAAAAATTCTGCATTGTTTCTGAAATAATCAAGTTTATCTTCACTATTCCTTTCTCAGCATCTGTTTCTCTTCATTGTGTCTTCATGCAGCAGTTGGGTGTCAGATGAATGATCCAATAAATCTTATAGGGGGGCTTCCTTTCCTAGAAGATGAATTAGAGCTCACTCAAATACCTGATTCCAGTACAAACAAAATAACTGCCTTT
This sequence comes from Xenopus laevis, assembly GCF_017654675.1. Taxonomy (NCBI): domain Eukaryota; kingdom Metazoa; phylum Chordata; class Amphibia; order Anura; family Pipidae; genus Xenopus; species Xenopus laevis. The sequence goes on from NC_054385.1 coordinate 8,313,327, forward strand.
TGCACAAATCCTGCATGTAGAGAGACAGAATTTCTAGTGATTTTAATGGAGTGAGCTCTAATACATCTTCTAAGCAAAAGGAACCCCCCCCCTATAAGATATATTGGATCATTCATCTGACACCCAACTGCTGCATGAAGACACAATGAAGAGAAACAGATGCTGAGACAGGAATAGTGTAGATAAACTTGATTATTTCAGAAACTGTACACAATTTTTGATTATATTTAGAACGTTTCTTAATTCAGTATGCAGATGCTTATAATAAATTTTCATTTTCGTGATAGTTCCCCTTTAAAGGTGGGTCATTGTTTATAGGAGCAATCCAGAGACACAATCACAATAAGATTGCGGGTACAAGGTCTCCTGAACATTCTGTTCTATTTGTAAGTCCAACTGTCAGTCTCTCAGTAAAAAGATTCTCTTCAGATCCTTTCTGAGTACATAGTGAAAGGTCAGCAGGATCTATTGGAACATCATGGAGACTAAGAATAGCATTTCCTTATCCAAGGACACGTTGCAAAGGGTTGTAAGAAGGAAGATGATCACTGGACAAGCATATCAATATTTTAACAAACATACCTTAGCCCACTGAGAGCAGAGTTCACAGTGAAGGCCCCCCCCCAAGGAACTTTTACTTTCTAGAAATAATCTGTAAACACAAACGGCAAGTTTTGAAATGAAATGTGTACCTGGCATGGAGGCAGATGGTGCAACTGAAGCAACGGGCATGGGTGGCATGGACACACCTCCAAATGAGCTGTAGCTGACCCCGGTGGAGGCTCCCACACTTGACGGTGGCTGAATTCCTGAGCCATGGCCTGCTGGTGAATTCTGCTCTGGCAAACTGGGCGAGTTTTCCCAGGCTTTACGGGCAGACTCCATCTACAGGGCCGAGAAGAGTGACACAGTTATAGTTGGTTCTACTGCAGGTTATTCTACCAACGATTAAAGGAGAACTAAACCCCCCTAGGTACAAGAGCCCCCCTCAACTGCCCTCTATCAAAACCCCTCATCTCTCCCTTCCTGCACAGTCCAGGGATACTATCATAACACCTCAGTTAATGGTGCTACTCCAGCAGAATTCTGCACCGAAATCCATTTCTCAAGAGAGCAAACAGATTTTTTTATATTTAGATTTTAAAATCTGACATGGGGTTAGACATGTTGTCAGCTTCCCAGCTGCCCCCAGTCATATGACTTCTGACACACTTCAGTCACTCTTTACTGCAAGTTGGAGTGATATCAACCCCTCCCTTTCCCCCCAGCAGCCTAACAACTGAACAATGGGAAGGTAACCAGATAACAGCTCCCTAACACAAGGTAACAGCTGCCTGGTAGATCTAAGATCAATACTTAAAAGTAAAATCTATGCCCCACTGTGACCCATTCAGTTAAATTGAGTAAGAGAAACAACAGCCTGCCAGAAAGCAATTCCATCCTAGTGCTGGCTCTTTCTGAAAGCACATGACCAGGCAAAATGACCTGAGATGCACCTACACACCAATATTACAACTAAATACACTTGCTGGTTCAGGAATTAAATGTTATATTGTAGAATGAATTATATGCAGTGTAAACAGTGTCATTTAGAAATAAAACCGACATCATAAAAATCATGACAGAATCCCTTTAAGATAAAAAAGTGCACGTTTGTAAACCTGAGATTAAAACTCAGAGCAGTGCTGCAGACCATCTTCTGTCCGTTTGGATACTCTTTGGGTCTCTTCGGTGACACGGACCCTGCAGGAGTTTGCGCAGTTGAAGGGGCTCAATGACTAGCTCCAATTGCACATGTGTCTGCAGGGTCCGTGGTGAGCCATGAAGAGCCCACTGAGCATGTGAGTGTCACAGAAACTTTCCAAGATGGTGACCCCTGTGACAAGTTTGAAGTCCTGGATCATTGCTGCTATTGACAAGCTGAAACTTTAGCCTCGTGCAATAAGTTCAGTCTATAAAATATGGCATTTTTAGCTATATTAGTTTTTAAGGTTTAGTTCTCCTTTAAGGCTAATGTTAGGTATACATTAACAACTGTTAAGAAGCTGCTGTGCAGAGTGAAACAAACTCCTTCCTACACGAGGCTGAAAGTCATGGAACTCCGAGGTGACTTTTAATATCCTCATATTTTGCAACAAAGGGGTACTTTTGTATTTGTATTTATTATAATACACAGGTTTCAGCGAGTCATGTGACAGAAGTGACATCACTAAGCTCAGGTCATAACCGATGACATCACTAAGCACCGTTTATAAGGATATAATTTATCGGATATTCATGGCTCCTGTGTATTATAAAGGACTTCTCTAGATACGGATAGAATAACAGTCTGGCCATGGAAACAACAGGAGGAATGTGCAACTTACCTTAAGGGTGAGATCTGCAGTGGGGTAGGACATAGGGTTTAGGCTCATGCCCTGCTGCATGTGGTGGTCTCTTCTTAGGATAGGTATGGACTGTGTTAGACCTGCCTGGAATGGAGAAGACACAACAAGAAGGTTAAAATGTAAGAAGAAATGTTACAAAAGCTTGCCATTTCACCTGCACTATTGACCGACTACATACAAGGCAGTGCAGTATTTTTGGTGCAATGTTAAATTCATATTGGCTGGTCAAATTGCCCTTGTTTTGTTTTAGACCGACAGTGATATACAGGTGCAGCAAGTTTCACAATATTCAAGTTTATATTTTTTTTCTCTGCCCCTCAGTAACACAACCTCCACCATTTTGAGTACAAAGTAAGGGATCGATTGGAACATCAGAGACAGAAGAGAATAGGTGACAAATGCAAATAAGCACTAGAGTGCAATGCCCCCAGAGTCATTGGAATTGCCAAAGGCTCCTAAACCCATGCCAGATAATAGGAAACAAACTAAATAAACTAGCAGGAAGAACTTTATGGCCATTGTGCAGCCTTAAAGGGAGGGTTCTGCTAGTATAAATCTAAGAACTCTCACCTTACTGGCCAAAGCATCCTGCAACTTTGTAACGGTATTGGCTGCTTGAACAGTCGCAGTACCAGGAGGCAGGGCGTAGTCTGCATCCTGCAGAAAGAAAATATAAAATCTACAGAGAGGCACTGAAGACTGTATTAGGGGCCTGAGCAGTGCACTCGTATACCCAGACATAGCTGGGCCCATGCTCTGCCCTTAGCCCACCCCCTTTTGCCAACACTATGTCCCCTTTGAACTATGGGCAACACTATGGTCCCTAACTGTATACCACACTGTGAAGCAGACTAACAAGTTTGAAAAGAGACTACTTGAAGAAAAGGAATTCCTCACTTTTGCGCTTACTCCAAATTCAATGGGTGGAACAGGGAGGACCGAATCCACATGGATCTCTACCCCATTGACTGAGGGGATGCCACCTTCCAACCGTTCAGTGCCCTCTGAGCCTTTTCGGTTTTTCAGCGAGCGTTCGTTGCCAATGGGTCCGGGTTTATGTTCTTTATTTAGCCCCGAGCCAGGGTCTGAATCCTAAGGAAGAGGCAAATGTGGTCTTGAATATGTGGTTCGCATGAACGTGTGCAAATACTAGTGTCTTAGCTCAAGTGTGTCCTTTTTTATTTTGGCCACAAAGTGCCCATACCTTTTTCTCTGACTGTTTCTGCCCTTGTTCTTTAGGGCAATCTGGTTTTGGCTCTGCCACGCTGGTTCTGCTCATTTCCTCAGGTTTCATGGTTCCATATGGAGAGCTGCGTTGTGAGGATGTAGCAGACGACTCCCGAGACTCTGCACTCAGGTCAACGCCGCTGTCTCCTTGACTGCCTTTAAAGCCCTACCAGGTGAAAACATCCATAATGGGTAAATTCCAAACATAAAGTCAAAATCCTGACACCATCAGTACATAAATAAAAACAAATAGCAATTTAAAGGGACAGCCCATCTTTAAATGAAGATTTATTATAATGCATTAATGGTCCCAGTTATAAAGGAATCCAGGGGACTCAACTCCAATTAGACAGGGTAAGTAGAGTCAAGGGACAGTGACCTAGCTACACTGGACTATGAGCCTGTGGTGAAGGAATAGCACAGCAAAAAAGTGAGAGTGAGCTCAGATACTCTGCGAGTGGAGGATATGGCGACCAAGAGCACTGTTTTCCAGGTGAGCCACGTCAGAGGAATTGTGGACAAGGGCTCGAAGGAAGGCCCTTGGAGGGCTGTGAGTAGCAATGTGAAGTACCAGGGCAGGAGTGGATCCCGGAATGGAGGCGTGAAGCATGCGGCACCTTGTAGAAAGGTGCGGACATTGGAGTCAGACGCCAGCTTTTGCCGGAAAAGGTTAGAAAGAGTGGAGACCTGGGATTTGAGGGAATTCAGTGAGAGACCCTTGGTCAGTCCTCCATGTAGGAACTCTAGTATGTGGGCAATAGAGAAGGTCTCAACTGAGACCCCATGGCGTGTGCACCCCGTCGCACTTCCAGACCCTGTGGTAAATCTGTGGTGGCCATCCGGGTACGGACAATGCAAACCCTTATGTCTGAGGATTTTGGGATTGGGATGACGTGCGGGTCCCTGAGAGAGAAGATTGGGTACCAGAGGTAGTTGCCATGGTTCTACCTTGCTCATGGCCATCAGGTATTAAAATCAGGCCCTGCAAGGCCAGAGTGGCACTATCAACATTAATTTGCTGTGTCCTCTCTTGATCTTCTTTATAACCCTGGGCAGTAGGGGAAGTGGGTGGGAACACATAAGCGAGTGGAAAGTCCCAAGGAGCTGTAATAGCATTGACTGATTGCCAGTGGATCCTTGCAGCGAGCCATGAATCTTGGCCATGAATCTTGGTGCTTTGCAGATGGACCTTGAGGCCATGAGGTCAAGGACAATTTGGTTTAACACTTCCTGTCCACTTGCTTGGGTTGAGGTGTTGACGGCTGAGGTAGCCGACCTCCCAATTTGCTAGTCCTGGGATGGATATTGCTGATAGGTGAGCAGTGTTCTGTTCTGCACAATGGAGAATGTGGCTGATTTCCTGTGGGGCCTGCCGGCTTCTGGTGCCCCCTTAATTATTTAGTTATGCCACCGTGGTGGAATAGTCCAACTGTATCTGGATGGCCATGGAGTTGGGACTACCAATGGAGTAGAGCTTGTCGAACAGCATGCATCTCCTGTATGTTGATTGGGAGTTTTGCTTCCGCAGCTGACCAGGTCCACTGAGCTGTTTGGTTGTGGCGGATTGCCCCCAGCCCTTCAGTGGTAAAAACTTGTCAGTGGGGATCAGATAGGGGGTCAGCCCTTGGACAGGTGTGGCTTGTGTAGCAACCAAAGAAGAGATCTCTAGAATGCGAATGGTCTAAGACAGATCCTCTTGATTCCATTGAGAAAGTATGTTCTGAGGTCTCGCAGGTGAAATCGCGCAAACGGAACACTCTCTATGGAGCCTCCCATCCACCCCAGCAGCCGCATGGTGAATCTGGCTAAAGTGTGATGAGTGTCTAGAAGCCAGTGCATGAGTCAGTGTCGGACTGGCCCGGCGGGACACCGGGAAAATACCCGGTGGGCCCCGACCCTTAATGGGCCCCCGCCGGGCCAGACACCTCTCCAGATATCTTTTAAAAAGTTTCCCTCCCGCACTCCCGCAGCGCCGATCAGCGCAGCGCCTTCTGCGCATGCGCCAGGCGCCTTCACGCTGGTGCGCCAAGCGGCGCCTTTGTGTGCGCGCGCTCAGCGCGTCGCAGTAGGGGTTGGGGGGCGGGTCGGAAGGGGCCCTGGACAGTAGTCCCGGTGGGCCCCGGGCCCCCCAGTCCGACCCTGGCATGAGTGATCAGATTGTTGCGATCTTGTCCTCTGCAAGAAATATTTGCTGATCCTTGGCGTCGAAAATCATGGCCAGGAAGAGCATGCATTGGCTGGGAACCAGGAGTGATTTGGAGGTGTTGATGATCCAATCTAATTCGGTGAGAATGTAACTCACCTTGTAAAAGCTGGATTGGGCTTTTTGGAATAACTTGACAAGAAGGCCGTCTAGGCAGGGTGTGATGGCTATGCCCAGTGTTTGGACGAAGGCAGTCCAGGCTGCCATCACCTTGGTGAACACCCGAGGGGCTGATGATAGTCCGAATGGAAGTGCTGTGAATTGGTAGTCAGCGTTCCTGAAGGCAAAGCGTAAGAATTTCTGATGGGGAGGGAAAATAGGGACATGGAGGTATGCGTCCTTTGTGTCCATTGTTAGGAATGTGTTCGGGTTCATTGCTGCGACGACCGAGCACAGATTCCATTTTAAATTTGGAATGACATCATGCAGAGCTGTTCTTGTTGGAGGTTGTAGGACAGGGGGCGGCGCCTCTGCCAGTTAGGTCTAAACTTGTTCTGGAACTTAGGTTTGGGTTCCGAGGAAGAAGAGGAATACTCCCTGTGGGAGGATGATGGTTTGGAGTCCCTTGAGGGACGAAAAAAGCAACCTTGAAGGAGGTGCAAGATTTCTGTTGAGGAAGTAGGGTGCTTTTCCCCCCAGTGGCTGATAATCTTGTCTAGCTCAAGTCCAAAAAGCAACTTACTCTTAAAAGGTATGGTAGTAAGGGATTTTTTGTATTCCCTGAGAGGTGAGACACTGGCGCGTCAACGCAAGGAGGTGATGACCATTTCCCCACAGTTTCTAGACAGAATGGATAGAGAAGTTGACAATGCCAAATAGCCTGAAATTTTTTTCTGGGTGGTCCCACTGACTGAATAATGAAATCAAGTGGAGAGTGAGATGGGAAAAAGGAGATTTTGTGTGTACTCACCGTTAAATCTCTTTCTCTTCAGTCGCTTGGGGGACACAGGAGACAGTGGGTATAGCTAATGCCACTAGGAGGCAGGACACAACAGAATAAGAAATGTGACTCCTCCTCCACTGGCTATACCCTCAGCAGTAGGCGGAGCCGGAATCAGTTTGTACCAAAGTAGTACTAAGTAGAGAATAACAACTAACAACTTGTAACTTGAACATACTGACAACAGGCAGTAACATGTCTGACGGACAGAGAAGGGCCTCCATCCGGGAAGGGAAGTCCTGTGTCCCCCAAGCGACTGAAGAGAAAGAGATTTAACGGTGAGTACACACAAAATCTCCTTTTCTCCTTGTCGGCTTGGGGGACACAGGAGACAGTGGGGACGTACCAAAGCTGTCCCCTATCCTCAGGGAGGGAAGGATAGGCCCTATGAGGAAGCAGCTACAGCGGCTTGGAGAACTCTCCTGCCGAAGCGTGCGTCAGATGCCGCAAAAGTGTCAAAGTGATAAAATTTTGTGAAAGAGTGGATGGAAGACCACGTGGCCGCTTTGCATAGCTGATCAGCTGATGCCTGGTTTCTGAAGGCCCAAGACGTGCTCATCCCTCTAGTGGAGTGAGCCGTGACCTTGACCGGAGGAACTCGACCTTGTGCCGTGTATGCTCTTTGTATGGCTTGCTTGATCCATCTGGAGACAGAAGATTTGGCCGCTGGTAAACCCCTTTTGAGGTCCTGAAGGGAGAACGAACAGTGCATCCGATTGACGGAAGTCCTGAACTCTGTGTAGGTAGAATTTGAGGGCTCTGACAGGGTCAAGAGTGTGCAGTGCAGCCTCCTTTGGATTGGAGGGTGACGGGCAAAATGTTGGAATGGTGATCTCCTGATTTAAATGAAAATCCAACACCACCTTCGGTAGGAAGGAGGGTACAGTGCGGAGGACCGCTCTGTCGTGATGAAAAATGAGAAAAGGTGACTTGCAGGATAAGGCGGTGAGTTCTGAAACACGGCTGGCAGAGGCAATTGCTAGGAGAAAAACGGTCTTCCAGGTAAGCCACTGAAGGGGAATAGAACCCACCGGCTCGAAGGGTGGTTTCTGCAATGCCTTCAGCACCAGTGTCAGGTCCCATGGGGGTGCCGGTGGTCGAACTGGGGGAGCGAGGTGAGCCACCCCCTGGAGAAAAGTCTTGACGTCAGGTAGGAATGCGAGTCTCCATTGAAAAAGGACAGAGAGAGACGAAATCTGGGACTTTAGAGAACCGAGGGATAGGCCCAAGGCAAGGCCGTCTTGAAGGAACTCCAGCAGATCCGGGACTGAGAAAACTGCGAAGGTCTTCTTGCGACTATGGCACCAGGCTCGGTATGTGGACCATACTCTGTGGTAGGTTTTAGCAGATACTGGTTTTCTAGCTGCCCGCATGGTGCGTATGACTGCGTCTGAGAAACCTTTCTTCCTCAGGATTTTGGTCTCAAGAGCCACGCAGTCAAACTGAGATGTGCCGGATTGGGATGCCGGATGGGCCCTTGTAGGAGCAGATCCGGCCGAAGAGGAAGAGTGCGGGGTTCCGCTATGGATAGGTTGAGGAGGTCCGAGTACCATGTGCGTCGAGGCCACCTTGGAGCAATTAGGATTAAGGTGGTGTGCTCCCTCTGTAGCTTTCTGATCGTTCTGGGAAACAGAGGCAGTGGAGGGAAGGCGTAGGCTAGGTTGAAGTTCCAGGGAGACGTGAGGGCGTCCGCCCCCAGAGCTAGTGGGTCCCGGTAGCGGGCTAGGAAGGTCGGTACCTTTCGATTCTGCCTTGTCGCCATGAGATCGACCTCTGGAGTGCCCCAATGATCGGTTATCTCTAGGAAGATGTCCTCGTTTAACGACCATTCCCCTGGGTCCAGGGTCTGACGACTGAGGAAGTCCGCCTCCCAGTTTAGGAGGCCTGGAATGTAGATTGCTGACAGTTGGGCATGGTGATCCTCTGCCCATTGAAGAATGAGGCTGGCTTCGTTCTGGGCTTTTCGGCTTCTTGTGCCGCCCTGATGATTGATGTAGGCCACTGCTGTGGCGTTGTCTGACTGGATCTTTATCGCTTGGCCTGACAGGTCGCGTTGCCAGTGGGTCAGACCCAACCGAATGGCTCTGATTTCCAACAGGTTGATGGGTAGGGTCCGTTCTTCCTGGGACCACCTGCCTTGTGCTGAGCGTCCTTCCAGCACTGCTCCCCATCCGAACAGACTTGCGTCCGTTGTTAGTAGACGCCATTGGGGTTCTCCCAGATGTCTTCCTGTGGACAAGTGTTGAGGTTTAACCACCAAGAAGAGACGTCTGGGTTTTGTGTGATAGACGGATCTCATGTAGGAGAGATTTCCGTTTCCAGGCAGAAAGTATGTTCCACTGCAACTCCCTGAGGTGATGTTGGGCAAAGGGGACGGCTTCTATGGTTGATACCATGACCCCCTGGACTTTCATGCAGTGTCTGGCTGAGTGGGTTGGTTTGACCAGCAGCGTATTCACTAGGGCCTGGAGTCTCACAATCTTGTCTTGTGGGAGAGAGACTTGTTTGGTCCTGGTGTTGAACTGCATTCCCAGGAAAATCATGGATTGACTGGGAACCAGGGACGATTTCTCCCGGTTGATGCACCATCCGAGCTGTTGAAGCTTGGAGATGGAGATCTGTAGCAGTGTTGTGCTGCCGAGAAGGAAGGAGCTTTGATCAACAGGTCGTCGAGGTAGGGAGTAATGGATATTCCCTCGTTTCGGATCAGGGCTGTGGCAGCCGCCATGATCTTCGTGAAGACTCGAGGGGCTGAGGTGAGTCCGAAGGGGAGGGCTGTGAATTGGTAGTGTAGGTTTTGAAAGGCAAATCGTAAGTATTTCCGATGGGGAGGGAAAATTGGAACATTGCAGGTAGGCATCTTTATATCGAGGGATGTCAGGAATTGGCCCTCGGTCATGGCTGCTATGATGGACCTGAGGGATTCCATCTTGAATCTTCGAGGTCGGATGAACCTGTTTAGCCCTTGAGGTCTAGAATGGGTCGTACGGACCCGTCTTTCTTGGGGACGACGAATAGGTTTGAATAGTAACCCTTGAATCTTTCCCCTCTGGGAACTGGTGAGATCACTTCTGTTTGAAGGAGGTTCAAAATCACCAGACGAAAAGCCCTTTGCTTGTCTTGTTCCCGAGGGAGTCTTGACAAAGAACCTTTGAGGGGGCCGTGAGGAAAATTCGAGATGGTAGCCTTGTGACACTACCTCGTGTATCCAAGAATCCTGAGTAATTGAGAGCCAGGTATCCGCAAAACGGTGAAGCCTTCCGCCTAGAGGTACCTGGGGAGACGGGGGGGGAGACCCCGTCATGCAGAGATGATGATTTGTCTGAAGGTCTGGAAGAGGGTTTGCGATTCTGCCAGGAGGATCTGGGCTTGCCCCCGAACCTCCCTCTATTGGAGGGAGTGTGTCGTGGAGGAGATGACCTATTGCCCTTGTTTTGGGAGGGACGAAAGGACCTTCCTCTGCGAAAAGGCAAGCGAGGCTTTGGTTGTGGAAGTAATGTGCTTTTGCCTCCGGTCGCTTGACTGATGATCTTGTCAAGGTCGGGGCCGAATAGAAGCTTTCCTTTGAATGGAAGAGAGGTAAGAGACTTCTTTGAAGAAAGTCTGCTGTCCACAATTTTAACCAGAGGCATCTGCGTGCCGCAACAGACAGGGTGGAGGTTCTGCCGATGATTTGTGCTGCATCTAGGGAAGCTTCACAGATGTAATCATTCGCCTCTTTTATCTGGGATGCCCATTGCGCTAGCTGGTGGCGTGGGGCTCCAGAAGAAATCCCTTGAAGTAGAGTGTCAGACCAGGCCTGAATAGCCCTGCTAACCCAAGCTGTGGCTAGCACTGGTCGGAGGGAAGTACCCGATGCTGAAAATTGGGAGCGAAGTAAGCCCTCTAATTTCTTGTCCATATGATCTTTAAAAGATGCGTCAGGAACTGGTAGAGCTGTTATTTTTGGATAAACGTGAGACAGGTGCGTCCACTGATGGTGGAGAGGACCACTTGTCAGTCGAGTCTGATGGAAAGGGGTACAGTTTGAGGAATCTGCGGTTTGGCTGGAACCGCCGCTCAGGTTTGTCCCATTCCTGTTGAATAATCTGTTCAAGTGGGAATGAGCTGGGAAGGTAGGCGAGGATCTACTGTTTCTTTTGAAAAGGGCTTTGGCAGCCTTCGGGTTCTCTTCGGTCTCCTGAAGGTGGAGCGTTTCAATGACAGAAGCTATTAGGGAGTCAACTGCTTCAGAAGAGAATTTTGGAGATTCGTCCTCTGGTTGATCTGAGATGTGAGACAGCTCACCGCCAGAAAGGAGAAATCCCCGTCAGGTTCTGGTGGAGGTGAGGAGAAACCTGGGGAATTGCTGCCGCTTTCCTCGTCTGGGGAGAAGGGGCTCTGCGCTTTGGGACCCTTTTTTAGGATTGTCCAAGCGGGAAAGGAGCTTGTCCAGGGAAAGGGCCAATTTCGGAATCCCCGTGGCAAGATGAGAGGCCCAATCTGGATGGCCTGTGGCCCTGAGGCTGCAGCCTCTGACTGGTTTGGAGGGGAGGCCTTTGGGAAGCCTGGTCCACCTGGGGGGAGGCAGGACTTGGGAATCAGAAACCTGTGCGGCAGGTTTACATTAGTACAGAAAGGCTCCTTATGTCCCCCTGGCAGCTTTTTGCGGCATTTGGCGCAGGCCAGATATCTTACAGAGGCAGAGGATCCCCTGGAGAAAATGCCCTCGCTGGCACCCTCAGACATGTTGCCCCCTAAGTCAAAGTATAATGTAATACTTGCTGTGGATGCCCCTGCTGTTGGATAGCCAGGGAGAGAGCCAGAGGGTTAGCGCTGGTGGCAGGAATGCAGTGAGGGAGGCCCACTGAAGCCTGTTTTCCCCCGTGTAGCAGGAAGGTCTGGGAGAGAATGCACTCCGAAGCGCTTGTCTCTCAGTGCGGGGAGCGAAGGACCGGAAGTGACGTCACGGCCCGTGAAGCCGCCGCGCGCGAAAAGGCGCGAGAAAAAGTGAGCGAATCAGAGGGAGTGAGGGATGCGCTGCTGTGAAGCAAGCGCTGCCTCAATGCGCACTATGCCTGCCTAAAGTATCAGACACGCTCTGCGAAGGATAGGGGAGTGTGGCTGAGGAGGAAGAGGGCCAATCAGGGGCTGTGTGGATAGAAGCACCCTGTGTAGCCAGTGCCCTATTTTCATGTAGACATCACCAGAGCCAGGTACAGCATGAGCCTTGTGGGGGCTGCTGATGGCAAATGGGACACCCGAAGGGGTGGGGGGGGGGAGAGTACTCACCTACCCCAGGCACAGATCTCTTCCTTGTCTCCTGGCCAGCCGACAGTCCTTCTGCAGAAGAAGAAGTCGATTAGGCTGGATGGTCAGGCTGCAGTTAGCCTTAGTGACGCCAGGGACAGAATCCACGTTGGGAGAAGTCAGAAGGACACACAGCTCAGTGCAGGTGACTTAGACTTTCCAGTGTAGAAGGTGTTGTATAGAGAGATAAGAGAGATAGTCCTAACCTCCTTAGGACACAACAAAAACTGATTCCGGCTCCGCCTACTGCTGAGGGTATAGCCAGTGGAGGAGGAGTCACATTTCTTATTCTGTTGTGTCCTGCCTCCTAGTGGCATTAGCTATACCCACTGTCTCCTGTGTCCCCCAAGCCGACAAGGAGAAATTTGTAGTGATTTTTTGTGTCATTTGAAAAGGAACTGTGACGAGTCCGCAACAGCATCTGGAATTTTAAGGTCTAGGCATCTAAGTACAGAGGAAATAAGTGTATCTAGGGACTCTGATAATGGTTTTGGGAGATCCTCCTCCACATCGGAGTGATTGGAATGGTGAGAGAAAAGTTCACCTCCGCTAAGGTAATTGCCATCGCTCTGGTGAAGTGGGACATGATCCACAGTCACTATCCTGACCCGTAGAATTGGAGGTCGGGCGTTTAGTAGACCTGGGTACTCCTGAGGCTCGTCCCAAGACTAATTTGTGTAATAACTTATCTAGGCACTCTAATTTAGAGATACCTGTGGAAAGGTGCAGAGTCCAAGTGGGCGTTTCCTGCGCAGAGGAGGTGATTGGCAGAGCAGAAGTAGCCGGGGAAGTTAGTGGAGGAGAAACCTCCTTGTGGGGTTCAGATGGAGGGGACCTCCAGAGCTGGAGAAGAAGCGCCGGGACCAATGGTGGACCAACAGGTGTTCCTTGAGACCCATGGGGAGGCGTTTGCAGCATGAAGCACATGCCAAATAATCTACCTTGCTTTGCTTGGCCTTGTAAATGGCCTCTCTGTATTACCCTCAGCCATGGTGTGCGTGATGGGAATATGCTGTATGTGCCTTTTAATACCACAGAGGGCGTGAAATCTTTTTCTTTTACAGGAGGCGGCTGCGGATAGGCAATGGAGTTAGCCAGTAGTATATGTAGGCATACTCGCCCAGCAGCCACATTTGCGAAGTATCCAGGGTGCTCTGGTGCTGGACAGTGCCAAAGCACTGTACAGACCTGACTCCTTAAGCGGAGACCTCTAGGACAGCCCTTAATGCCAGCAGTGCTTGCTGGCCACAGAATAGTGTGTAAGGCTCTTAAAAGTTTCCTGAACCATATGAGTATGCAAGGTCCTCTCTCTCTTAAGGACACTAGAAAAAAACAGTTATTTCGGTAGGTATGTAGGAATATTTTCTTATTCTGTAGTGTCCTGCTTCCTAGTGGTCACTGATATACCCATGGTTCCAGTGTCCCACAGCCTATTGCAAGAGAAAATAAAATTAATAACATTGTAGCCTTTAGGGGGCAATAGTTGTTGGGCTGATGGTGTAAGTGACCAGTCTGAAAGATGAAAAAAAAAAAAAAAAAGAATAAAGACGAACTTTCTAAAAAAAGAGGGCTTTCTATAACATACTCAAATTAACTACCCATTTCAGTTGATGACAGAGCCAGGGATAAAAACAGCTATACTACTGGGAAAGATCAAACATACCTCTGTAGAGCTGGACTCTGTGCTAAATGAGCTCACGGGTTTACTCCAGGTATCGGTGCCAGGCGGAACAGAGATTCCTGGCAGGGTAGAAGAGAGAGTTATTAGCCAGAATTATATCATCATGATTTGGCAAGTCACACACTGCATATAAACAGTTTTATTACCAACCTTGGCCGCTGCTCTCCCAGATTTCTTTGGCCGTAACATTGGCTTGATCCAGGCACATGCCATTCTGTTTTTTGGCAAAACGAGGGGGAATCCTAGACTGGATACTGCTGCCCTTTGAAGGCACCTGGATGACACAGACAGTAAAGAATTAGAACTCACACAGCTTATTACATGCTCTCAGAGCAGTAACTTGTCATTTAGAGAACAGATATTAGGCATGACAAAACTGAAGGCTCAAACTGAATCCAATTCAGTGCCATGAGGTGCTCACCTGAATCACCTGGTCCTTTTTTCGACAATCATTTTCCATCACACGATGAGGCTTGTTACCAATGTCTCCAACCTCTGACTCTTCCTCAAGCATGGAGTCTGATAACAAGCCAGAGTGTATTAAAAACAAAAACAGGGCAAAGAAAATCTTTCCCACATCCAGGATGCACTAAGCAGCATTGGGAAAAATCATTAAACAAGATGCCAAAGACTGAAGGACATTACTCCCAAATGGGTGCTATACTTCAAAGGTCCACCCCATTCCCCTACTCAGTGGAATACGCCTTTAAATACAAACCTCCATATTTCAGGTCGAACTGTGTGATCGCCTCATTTTTATCACTTGATTTGAGACCAGGCATCCTTGAATCCCTTTCCTGTTTCTTCCCTGTCTCTCCACCATCACAGTGCATAGACCTGTCCATGGCGTAACGATGATGGCTCTCTGCGCCATAAGAATCTTCAGAACAACGGCTAAATAAGAAAAAGTTACCATTGGTGTCCGGTTCATATTTAAAAAAAAAAAAAAAGCAAGGTGCACAATATTCTGTTGCTACAGGGAGCACTTTACTCTATTCTTGCTCCTCTAAGAAACAATGGAATCTATAGCAGATATGAATATCTCTATATGAGATGAGGCTAAGGATCAATAAATAACAATTACCTGCTCTTCAATGGACCGGAATTCTTCTGCAAATCATTGCGGGAGGAACTCCCACCTACTCTTGCAGGCATTTCATCATAACCGGATGGCTCCATTTTGCGACTCTGACGCTCCACTAGAGGTCTCTGGCTGGAGAAACTTCTCTTGGACAGCTCTCTTTTTTCAGACAGCCCCCTGCCGCTTTGGCTCCCATCTCCATCCATATCCCCCGGCCTCTTCTCACTAAAGTCGCTGCTTTCTGAAGCAGTTTCCCAGTCTTCGGTCACGTGATCGGCGTTATGGTGGGACATTTCTGGAGACCTCCTAAGAATTGGGCCGGATTTGTCATTTAGGGGCCCTGTTGGACGAGCCTGCCAGTGTTCACTGCTGTTCCCAGCTCCAACTGTCTCTTCACCACTCCACTGACCAAGAGGGTCTCTTTCCTGTCTAAGGCGTCTAAACCTTGGAGGTTTGTCTTGGCGTGGGGGGCGCCGTCTGCTAAAAGATCTCTTTTCCAAACTATCCCGATCTGAATATTCCTCTTGGAATAAAGACCTCCTCTCATCTCCGTGGCCTTCCTCAAAACCTCTACTAGGAAACGAGTCTGCATATCTATAATCATGAGCATAGTCTCTGTCTGCATGATGGCGGTTCCCATATGACTCAGAGGGTGCACCATGCTCTTGCCAAGATGATCCCCCAGTCTTAGCTTGCCAGTGGGAGGACTCCTTGGTGGCTAATGGCCTCCTCCCATAGCTGTTGCTCAGCCTTGGAGGGAGAGATCTTCCAAATGCTCTTGGAGCTCTTGATTTTGAGTCAGCGTTACTCTGATCATCTGCATAATTCCGATTAGATCTCCATGAATCCTGAAAGTCCCCCTTTTGCACATCTTCAGTTTCCCTTTCTGGTACGGTGGGTTCGTTCCCATTTTCCATCCCCCTCTGCCTCCTGCGTTTCGGAAGCTCTTCATATTCTGACCCTTCGCTGTGTGTTTCGCTTGCAACCCTCCTCCGGGAAGCCTTTCCCCTAAGATCTTCAGGGGGATTATACTCTCGAAGGCCCCGACCTCGGCTGACCTTCTGCCCACTGTAGGTTCCAGAGACCCCTCTGCTGCGGAAACTAAGGTCTTTAAACCCTCTACCTCTGCCACGACCTTGACCTCTTCCACCAAACGCTTGTTCTTCATCAATAAATATCCAGTTACTTCTCTTAGGCAGGGAAGCGTTACTAGATTCACGTAAAGGCTTGGTCTCCCAGCTACTTTCGGCTATTTCTTGAGAGAATTTGTCAGTCTCTTGAACAGGACTAGGTGGAGAATGACTTTTATCTTCTATTGTGCTGGGAGGAGGGCTTGTAACAGCAGGTTCAGTCTTAACAACAGTCTCTGTTTTTGGAAGAATTTTTTCTATTAAAGTTTTTACCGGCTCTTTAATTTCTGCCTTGGCTTTATCCGGCTCTTTATCCTCTACCTTGAGAGCTTTCAAGACAGGCTTCTTGATAGGTCCAGATCTACGGCCTCTTCCTAGATGCTCAGATTGCTGCTGTGGATTACTGGAATTTGCAGATTCGCCTCTCCAGCACAATTCTCCTGTACTATCCTGGCTCCCACCATCCTCCTTCTTCCAGTGCTCAGATTCCACCAATGGGTCATCTTTTGGAAGATCTTCTTCTGCTTGGCTGGCTGTTTCAGAATATTGATGATGGTGTGCATACCCCCAGCCATTAAACTGGGGCTTTTTATCAGTCTTTAAAAACTCAGGTCCTCTTGAAGCAGAATCCCTGGGTGCCATCTGACGTCCCCTGTTAACACCAGACTCTATTGCTGTTTCACAATGCTGGTACAGGGCATCTTGACCTCTCCTTTGAGGTGAAATGCAACTGCTAAAGCTTCCAGTGGATTTATTTTCATAAGAGACAGATAAATACTCCTCTTCTCTCTCTGAAGGCTCTTGGTGGGTAGGTGAGCATTCTGATTTTTCTCTTGCAGACGAATAAGAGTTTTCATTCCTGAAAGCAAACCAGGTTATTGAGTTAAGTGATAACCCAAAAACAAACAGTAGCTCAAGTGAGCAGTAAAAGTGGCCAACCATGGGCCCATAAAATCTGCAACTTACTGGCCCACGTATGAAGCCTCCAACAGACCTGCATAGTCATTCTATCATATTAATCAGCACAAAACTTTGTAGGAGAATCGACAGTGATTGACTATGCGTTGTCTATAGGTAGGAGGATGCAAACTATCCACGAAACAGCTAAACAAAGACTGACCTGCTGTAGCTCCCCACTGTGGCACGGTCAGTTAGTTTCTGCTGAGGAAGGGAGGAGGCCTTACTGTGTAACTGCACATAGCTCTCCTGGCCCCATCCAGAAATCGGTTCCACTGACTGAGGTCTCCTCTCAGACTGGCAGTTCTGTTCATCTGAATGGCAGCTTCCAGAGCCGCTCATAGAATCCTGCTGGATCATATGCTTCATTACACCTGGTGAAGATAATCGTACATCAGGTTACATCACTTGAGACATTGATGCATGCTGCAATACCTTGCTAAGCAAGTATTTAATAAATGGCTTTATGAAAGATTACAGTAGAAATAAAACTGCCCAACACTTTAGGGTAGGACTACATGGACGTTTTCGACTGTCGTGTCAACGCTGCAACTTCATCCGACATTTCTATCTCTTACCTTATTTCCATCGCATGCGATTTGACGCCAGCGTTTTGTCGCAGTGCGTCGGATTGCGCTGAAAAAGTCCATGTAGTCCTACCCTAAGGACTTGCAGCAGAGCCTAAGCACCTTAACAATGTCCCAACTGTCTCCATGGTGGTGCTCTGTACTTTGGTAGCAAGGACAGCCACTCATACCTGGAGGGTGGATGGATGAAGGGTAGAAGTCCACAGGGGCACGGCCTTGCGTCATTCGGGGGTCCATGTAAGAAGGCATCATCATCCAGCGGGGATCAAAGCCCAACATCTGCGGGTGAGGGGAATAGAAGGTCCGAGGAGGGTTGGAATGAGTGGAGGCCACGTAGGCTTGCTGTTGCTGCTGCTGCCACTGCTGCATCTTGTACAACTGCTCCTGATGAGATCAATAAATAGCATTTTACCAACTCCTAAAGCCTAACCGTCAAGTATAATGTATAGGTGAAAATAGAAGCAGGAACTGGACTATAATAAGCCACTAAGACTAGTGTTTAAATTTTATTGGCTGCCCTCAATCACAGGATTGTACCTGCTGCTGCTGTCGCTGAAATCGGGGTGGGATCAGTTTTTGGTGTTTACTGAAATCTTGCGCTGGGGACGTAGGTTCTGCATATTCTTCTTCACTGCTGGTTTCAGCCCTTAGGGCTCCAGAAGGCTCCTCTTCTTGATATTCAGAAGGGGATTCCTGGGAGAACTCTGTACAGGGAGGAGGGAAAATGAGTCACAGACACAGCTTTATGGCATAACTATAACGGTAGGCAGTTGAATTGAATCAACAGTCTAGATCAGGGTTAGTCCATCTGCAGCTATATCTTAACACTGTACTGTCTTAACAACCTAAATAAACACACAGAAGGAATTCTTTAAACTATAGCCTCATAATTCAGCCAAACACCAACAACTCCCCCTTCTAAATAGGCCCCTTGCAGCTTATAGGCAACAGGGAGTGCAATCGATTCACCCTGTAAATTAAATGACAGTAGCACCAAATGGATCAACACAGAGATGTGAAAACTCCCAGGCTCCGTAGCTGCAGGGACACTAATGGAGAGGGATTCCCTGCAGGCTGAGCATGTATTAGTAGGCAGCGTGGGTTTACGATGGATTGTCTTTGATAAATGAAGGCAATTAACATAGTGCCTCATGTTGTGTAACATTAGAAGACTGATGATAATGAGAATTAAATTTGATTTTCCTAGAACTGTGCCCGGATGAGCTGGTCTATAGAAACAGCCTTAATGCCTCACTGCCCCCAGCCTCAAGCTACCTGCAATACAGATTGGTCTTGCTCAACCTCAGCCTTATTTCACGTTACCGTTTTTAGAATCCAGGAAATACATAGAAAATGCTAGATATTTAGGGTCATTAATATCTCAGAAACCACTAATAGAAAATGCACGGTAACCTCTTGTACAGAGAAAACACTGCTCACCTTTTTTACTATCTCATTTTAAAAAAGCCATTGCTATCAAATGGAAAGAGAAACATCCACCTATGATTAATTTTCTGGATAAGCCTGGTAGAACAAACTCTTCCAGTCCTGGAACAAATCTACACTGCAAAAGGTTGGCCCTTTCAAATTCACTACTATTTGGATTCTCTGGACCCTACAAAATTAATCCTATACTAACAGGAAACAAAACACACCTGAGCATCCTATGGACTGGCTTTAAGGGATCCTGTCATCAGAAAACATGTTTTTTTCAAAACGCAACAGTTAATAGTGCTAATCCAGCAGAATTCTGCACTGAAATCCGTTTCTCAAAAGAGCAAACTGATTTTTTTATATCCAATTTTGAATCTGACATGGGGCTAGACATATTTCCCAGCTGCCCCTGGTCATGTGACTTGTGCCTGCACTTTAGGAGAGAAATGCTTTCTGGCAGGCTGCTGTTTTTCCTTCTCAATGTAACTGAATGTGTCTCAGTGAGACATGGGTTTTTACTATTGAGTGTTGTTCTTAGATCTACCAGGCAGCTGTTATCTTGTGTTAGGGAGCTGCTATCTGGTTACCTTCCCATTGTTCTTTTGTTTGGCTGCTGGGGGGGGGGAAGGTAGGGGGGTGATATCACTCTAACTTGCAGTACAGCAGTAAAGAGTGATTGAAGTTTATCAGAGCACAAGTCACATGACTTGGGGCAGCTGGGAAATTGACAATATGTCTAGCAGCACCTCAGATTTCAAAATTGAATATAAAAAAATCTGTTTGCTCTTTTGATAAATGGATTTCAGCGCAGAATTCTGCTGGAGCAGCACTATTAACTGATTCATTTTGAAAAATTTTTTTTTCCCATGACAGTATCTCTTTTACTTCATGGACTAAAATGGGACTATTCAAAAACATAACATATGGGTTAAAACCTTCAGCAAGGGAACACATATGTACTGTGATATAACCGATATACACAGGCTAACTGACCCCTCCAAACCTACCTGAAGATTCGCAGACAAGAACCCTAGACCTAACGGATCTCTCATAACTACCACTATCTCCACCTTCTAGACCAGGGCTCCCCAACCTTTTCTGTGAGCCACATTGAAATGTAAAAAGAGTTGGGGAGCAACACAAGCATGAAAAAGTCCCTTGGGGTGCCAAATAAAGGCTTTGAAGTGCTGGAACTAAATAAACGTTTAAAAAGATATATAAAATGAATGTAAATGGGCTTAGAGAACTGCTCAGTCAGTTTACTTTCAATTAGATCCCCCTTTAAAAGGACTTATGCAGACATACCTCTTCTAAAAGTAGGCATGTTCTCCTGGGGGTTGCTTCTGTCTGACACAGGAGACCGGGGGTCTTCGTTTTCCTTATTGTCCAGCTGGAGTGAAGAATCTACTGATGGTTTCAGGGCCTGTTTGTTCTTCTGATCAAGCTGTTTGAGTTTGGCAGCACAAGCCGCCAGCCGTTCCTCACGATTTCGCCTCTCCTCCTCCTCCCGCCTCTTGCGGGCACGCTCTACTGCCTCCGAGATCTCGGACTGGACAAAATTTTTCCTCTGGGGCAGCTTTTCTTCTTTCTCTTCTATGGATGGCTGTCTCAAAATTGCAGTAGGGGCAGGTTTCTGCAACACATAAATAAATTCTGTTACAGAAGAAAGAGGGGACTAACTTCACTAGACAATGAAACAGAGCTGCTTCCAGTCTTTGGTGTAGAGGGAGGAATATATATTATAATTGTATTTGAATTAAAGGGATGATTCACCTTTAAGTTAATTTTGAGTATGTTATAGATTGGCCAATTCTAAGCAACTTTTCAATTGATCGTCATTATTCTTTTTATATAGTTTTTTGCCTTCTTCTGACTCTTTCCAGCTTTCAAATGGGGGTCACTGACCCCATCTAATTTAAATGTCCTGTAAGGCCAGATATTTATTGTTACTTTTTATTACTGTCTACGAAGGCCCTCTGCTATTCACACTCCACTTAGTGCATGGTTGCTAGGGTATTTTGGACCCTGGCAACCAGATTGCTAATATTGCAAACATAAGAACTGCTGAATAAAAAGCTGAAACCCATAAATAATAGATATTGAAAACCAATCGCAGATTGTCTCAGAATATCACTCTCTACATCATACTAAGTTAACTCAAAGGTGAACAACCACTTTAAAGGGATAATGTACACAAGCCTAGTACTTTTAGAACCATTCTCAGGTGTACTGGGGATAGACGGTAGAATACCTGGTGATCAGCCACAGCAGCCCAAGTGTTGGGTTTCCGCGGCCCTTGAGGCACAGGTTCCGGGGTTCTTCTGGCAGGACGTGAATGGGATAATGGATCGTTCCAGACCTTTCCGTCATCTGCAGGGTGCTTTCCCTCAGCACTATCAGTAGAGTTAAAGGAAACCTGCCGCTGCCTTTTGCCATCCCAACCATTCCTGAAATTGAAACGGATTTGCTTATTCACCGTAGTGGCAGTCCTGTCTTATATTAAAGGGGAACTAAAGCTCAAAGAAGGCAAGAAATGCCACACGTTATTTGTACCACCACTCTTTAGCACTAAAGATCTGTGCCTATGAATGTGCCCCCAGCAGCTTTGCATCTGACTAATCAAGTGAGAATGCAAAAAAAGTAACAATTAAAGACTGAAACTTACCATTTACTCCTGCCCTCTTTTGCGGCTGTCTTCTCCTCCTCCTCTTCATCTTCACTGAACTTCAGCTTCTCAGAATAATCAACCTCATCATGGAGACCTGAATGCAAAGCAGATACAGCTCACGACTATGAGACTCAGCCCATATTATCAACGGCTCGTTATTAAATTGGGCTGAACATAAAAATTCTGCACTGTACCAAGACAATTGCAATTGGGGCGCACAGCATTAAAAACAAAAAATACCAATGAGGAGGAGCTCTATATTTTTTAAGAACTACAGGTGGCCTATATGAAGCTTACAATTCAATGAAATCACTTACCAGCCCAGCCGTCCTCTGCATCATTATCAAGGTCATCCAGCTCCTTTAGGTCTTCTGCATTGATGATGGTGGCTCTTGGGGCCCGTTCAATTTGAGGGCGGGGGGGTCGTACCGAACGAGGGGGTGCAACAGGAAACCTGCTCTCCCGTCTACAGAAAGACAACAAAACTTCTCAAATCGAGTTTTTATTCAATAAAATCCTTTCTCCAAATCATCTTGGGGGACACAGGGACAATGGGGTATAGCCTTTAGGAGGCAGGACACAACTAGAAAAAAGGCAACTGACTCCTCCCCTACTAGCTATACCCCCAGCAGGCGGAGCTTAGCTCAGTTTTAGTTGTGTCCTCAGGAGGTTAGGACAGATATAGCGTTTTCTCTAGTCAGTTTTCACTTACATAAAGGGTTGTTTGAACCTTTACGCTGCGTGTAAGGAGCTCATTCTCCGGGGTCACAGGTGCTGTGCACATACCACCCAGCCTCACTCAACTCTCCATTCCTTTCAGGAGGAGACCAGGCTGGCCGGCAGTCAGGCAAGGCAGAGCACTCCAGTGCAGGTAAGTGAAGAGATTCAGCGCACACCGGGGTCTCTTCCTATCACCCTTACCTGCCTGCTTCCTTATCCCTCCCTCATGGAAGGGCAGCGCTGGGACTGTTACACTAATGGGCAGAAGTCTAACCGCTGGACTATCCTCTCCTCGCTTCCTCCGCTCAACCTTCCTGCCTGGGGCAAAGGGAAACTACCTTCTTGCAGGGGAGGGAGGAGTAGCATGTAGGTACCACCGCAGACCTTGTGCGGTGCCCTGCCTTAGCGCCATTGTGTGTAACTGCGCAATACCTGCGCACTCCCCTGTTGCCATTTTATTTTCCTATTGGTGCCACACACAGACTGGCGCGACTTAAGTGTGAGCGTGCACTGTGCCGGCCGCCATTTTGGAAACGCTTTCTACGCAGAAGCGTCCTCATTCCTGGCGGTTTTTTCAGAGGGACACTCACAGACTGCTGTGCTGCTATTACAGCCACCACTCTCGTCTCAGGGAGCAAAGAAAATTAACAGGGCACCACTAGAGGACCGCCAACTCCTCTTCCCCTTCTTTCTCACTCCCAGATAAGTGACAAGCTACACCCTACAAGGGTGCCTTTTTTCTTAATTACTCCATTGGGGCAATTCCTTCCACACGCAGCCCATTCCAACATGTCTGAAGGGCCCAGTGATAACCTTTTCTCCAGGGGGCCTCCTGCGGCACTGATTCATTTCCTGGCCTGTGCCAAATGCCGCAAACGTTTTCCCATTGGGCATAAAGAGCCTTTATGCTCCAAATGTAACCCACAAAAGGTTGCTGAACCCACAGATCCTACTCCACCTCTGGTGCACCAGGATACTCAGAGGGAGTCTTCAGTGTCCAGCAGAGATGTTTCACTACCCAGGGCACAACCCACTCCCGAGTGGGCTACCCAACTTGTCACAGGCATACTGAAACTAGCACAATCCCTGGATAGGCTGCTATCTCGCCTAGACAAACCTAAACCTTCCAAACGCAGGGCTCCCTATTCCTCAGATGAAGAGAGTGCTGCCTCCCAGATAATCTGCTCCCATCCCAGACTCGGGGGAAGAGCACGACCGTTCAGAGGGTGAACGGTCTTATGATTCAGACCAGGAGGAGACAGACTCCCCAAGACCCTCTGATCTCTTCAGTTCTAGAGACCCTCCATCTCAGCCAGCACTGAGTCTTCTAAGTCCCTTTTCAAGAGGCACAACAAGACTTCGCCAGTTTTTCCCCTCTCGCTCTCAACTTGACCAAATCATTCAGCAAGAATGGGACAAACCTGAGAGACGGTTCCAAACTAACCGCCGTACTGAACATGATGGAACATTGTGTGGATCTGTGTTAGGAAAAGATCGAGTGTTGAGAACATATGCTGCCTATGTTCTTGTAAACTATACAACGCTAACTCTTATTCACCCCTTCCTTTCACATGTAACCATTAGAGTTTAAATAGAGATACACGCCTTCTCCTCCCTACCCATAATTGTTCTGAAGAACCAAAGAAGCATGATCATCAGAACATGCACTACTTTCAATTTCACTTTGCTGCGCTGAAAGAAGGACCAAAATAAGCCCTGCTGATGAATGCTTCTGATATATAGTGCAACTAAGCAAAGTCAAAGAGGGGAGACTTGGTTAAATTAGGTGAACCACGTGTTTATACAAATATTTATCATACCCTTCATTATCATTCATCTGGAATTGCCGAAAAGGGACACGAGGCTCAAGGCGAGATTTAGAATTAAGAGTGGGAAAGGAAACACGATCCAATGTCCCAGAAGCCTCTGGTGGGTGCTGAGAGCACATCTATAAAAAAAAAACAAAAACAAAGAACGATTATATATGGGTAAATATACATATTACGACACAAAATCGTTACAGTCCTTTACAGATATACGTGCTAAAGCCAATGATACTTACAAAGGCTGGTAGCATGTCATGGTAAGTGGGTGGGTGGTAGGTGTTTCCCATGAACGGAGTAGGCCCTTTTCGCGTGGGCTGAGCTGGGCGCAGCGAGAGTTCTTTAGTATCATTAGCAAGCGATGTAGAGGGGGGCCCTTCTCCCGGTATTGCCGTTTTGCTGCCCGGCTCAGTAGGAGAGGCGGTCGGAGATAAGCTGGAAGCAATGCTTCTCCCACCGCCGTCTCTCCAACTGGTGACATCTGCAGTATGGGGGGGAAAAAATAATTATATTATATATATATATATATATATATATATAAAGCATATTAGTGATTAAGCTGCATTCACCAGTACAGGACATTAAGAATGGAAGACACCGTGATCAACAAGAAAATTATAAATGAAATGATCGCATCATTAGCCTGCAATATCTTTAAAGGGATACTGTCATGGGAAAAGCATCAGTTAATAGCGCTGCTCCAGCAGAATTCTGCACTGAATCCATTTTTCAAAAGAGCAAACAGATTTTTTTTTTATATTTAATTTTGAAATCTGACATGGGGCTAGACATATTGTCAGTTTCCCAGCGGCCCAAAGTCCTGTGACTGGTGCTCTGATAAACTTCAGTAACTCTTTACTGCAAGTTGGAGTGATAACAACCCCCCCCCCCAGCACCTTAACAACAGAACAATGGGCAGGGAATGAGATAACAGCTCCCTAACACAAGATAACAGCTCCCTGGAAGATCTAATAGCACTAAATAGTAAAATCTAGGTCCCACTGAGAAATTCAGTTACATTGAAGTAGGAGAAATAACAGCCTGCCAAAAAGTAGTTCCATCCTAAAGTGCAGGCACTAGTCAAATGACTGGGGCAGCTGGGAAACTGACAATATGTCTAGCTCCATGTCAGATTTCAAAATTAAATATAAAAAAAAATCTATTTGTTCTTTTGAGAAACTAATTTTAGTACAGAATTCTACTGGAGCAGCACTATTAAATGATTCTTTTTGGAAAAAAACGGTTCCCCATGACAGTATCCCTTTAAGGGCTAGTGTTGCCTTTATTATGACAAATAAGATCCCTTACACAAACTAAAATGGCAATAATCACGTAAAAATTTCAGGCACTGCTCAGTAAAGTTATACAGTTAAATTTTTCAGAATTTTTTATAGAAATGGTACGAGTTAAAGAAGGTTAAAGAACATTAAGTCCTTCATCTTAATTCATCACTGGTAAATGAAAGCAACTACACAGCACCCCTAGTGGTCAGTTTTAAAATGATAAAACAGACACATGAACATTAATTGGTTTAATACAGCAATTCATATGAAATAGCTCCTATTATTGACATTCCATTATTACATAAAACTCCAAATGATCACTGCTAATATTCTCTTCCAGGAGATATTGTCTGCCCTATATTGCTATGGCCCCCAAAGAGTAGCTATACTGGGCTTACATATAACAAAAATGGCACAAACATGAATATAGTTTGAATGGAAAAACAGTCATTCTGATGGCTCTAAGGTAATGTATCTATTCTAGAAACAGAGCTCTATAAACCAAGAATGTAACAAGTTGGTATATAAACTAAGTGGGCATCTATTCCTTTATCAGACAGACCGGTCTGTATTCCTCATACCAATCCCGTAGTAATCCCATTGGCACAACAAGAACACAAATTCAGCAGAATAGTTAGATTTTTAACTACAGGGAAGGGGGGAATGGGAAGACGAACAATAAAACATTCAGAATGGTTACCGGGAAGCAGGGCGAGGGGCTTACTCTGGGGGCGGAGGCTTGGTCCGGGCCCATACGACGGATCTAAGACGCTCTTTTCTTTGCCAGCCTTGTCTTGCTCGCCAGCTGCTTTCAGCGTTGGAAATTCCTCGGGAGAGAAGGACAACAGTCGGTTTGAGCCCCTTGAACCTGTATGAGAACAAAGAGTAAGAGCAGCGCAGTATATTTAATGTATAAACTTGCTGTTCAAATTCCAGTGTGTTCCATCACCCTGCAATGTTCTTTCAAAACCCTTATTTGCTTACTACAGAGGAATAACTGGCGTAGATTTACATTCGCTCTCTGTGCAGCAGATACTGTCCTTGCCACCTTATCTGCCATGTATCTTTAAAGAACAACTAAACCCTAAAAAGGAATATGGCTTAAAATGGCATGTTTTATATATTGAACTTATTGCACAAGGCTAAAGTTTCAGCTTGTCAATAGCAGCAATGATCCAGGACTTCAAACTTGTCACAGGGGGTCACCATCTTGGAAAGTGTCTGTGACACTCACATGCTCAGTGGGCTCTGAGCAGCTGTTGAGAAGCTAAGCTTAGGGCTCGTCACTAATTATCCAGCAGAAAATGAGCTTCCCCTGTAATATAAGCTGATGCTACAGGTTTGCTGATTATTAAATTCTGATGCTAATTGCACTGGTTCCTGTGCTGCCATTTAGTAATTATCTGTATTAATTACTAACCAGCCTTATATTGTGACATTTCTATTCTATGTGTTCTGTATATTGTGAGTGGATCCCTAAGCTCAGTAAGTGACAGCAGCACAGAGCATGTGCAGTGAATCAGCAGAAAAGAAGATGGGGAGCTACTGGGGCATCTTTGAAGACACAGATCTTTACTGCTAAAGGGCTGTGGTTGCCTTGGTCTGGGACAGAAGCACAAAAAATAATGTAAAACATTTCTACCTACTTTAGTTACGGTTTAGTTTTCCTTTAATGCAAACTAGCTGTACCTGAACACACATGGAGGACTACAGGCCAGAGGGGGAAAGGAATCAAGGGACACAAGCAGGCTTAGGATCGGATATCCCTAATGCCATTTAAAGGAGAACTAAAACCCCCCAATAAGAAAAGTCCCTAACTTCTACCCTAGATAGTCTCTCCTCCCTGCTCCCCCCTGAAAGTGCCCCTAACACAATACTCACATATCAGTGCTAAGTAAGGACAGCGGAGCTCATACCAAACCGAATCTTAAGGGGTGAGAAGGGGAAAACATTTTTTTACTTCCTCGTTATGTGACAAAAAGTCACAAGTTTTCCCTCCCCACCCCTAATTTGCATATGCAAATTAGGATTCAGATTGGCCGGACAGAATGATTCGGCCGAATCCGGATCCTGCTGAAAAAGCGCCAGAAGATGGTGTCCATGAGCTCTGCTGCACTTACTCTGCACCATACGGGAGTACTTTGTTAGGGGCACTTTCAGGGGTAATCAACAATGCGGGGGGAAGCAGGGAGGGGAGACTATCTAGGGTAGTAGGTAGGGGCTTCTCTTATTGGAGGTGTTAGTTTCCCTTTAAAAGAGTTGTTCACCTTCCAACACTTTTTTTCAGTTAGGTTGGTGTCAGATTGTTTCCCAGAAATAAAGAATTATTTCCAATGACTTTCTATTTCCTACGTGTGACCATTTATTGAATATTGATGAGCAGAATCCCTGGTTCCATTAAAGGGGTTGTTCACCTTTAAACAACTAGTTGTTTTCAGATAGATCACCAGAAAAATTGACTTTTTCCAATTACTTTCTATTTTCTGTGTGCCACAGTTTTTCTAATATTGAAGTGTAAAATGTAATTTTTCACCTTCTAAAGCAGCACTGGGAGGGAGGGGAGGGAGGGGGGGTCGCCGACTCTTTAAACTGTTCTAAATTAATACATTTAGTTGATACATTTCTTGTCCCTGCTGAGCAGAATCTCTGGGTTTCATTACAGGCAGCTGTTAGAATTGATACAATAGTTGCTAATACTTCAGAGATGCTGCGGAGAAATTGTATTTGCCCTTGAATTACTGAGCTGCCAGACTCCAACACCAGAAACAGGAACATTCAACTTTAAACTTAGATTTTTCAAAAACTGGAAAAAATAAAGACGTTTTTCAATTACCGTATATACTCGCGTATAAGCCGAGTTTTTCAGCACCCAAAATGTGCTGAAAAACTCAACCTCGGCTTATACGCGGGTCATACCGTAGATATGCCCAGCAGTGCGACCCCGTGACCCGGCCCCAGCAGGACTGTCTGTGACGCCGCCCGGAGCAGGTCCAGGAGCTCCGGGCGGCGCGTCCTTCCCTGCCGGCGTTCGCTCCCAAAATGGCGGCGCCCATGGCCGCCACGTGGGTAGCGGCGCCGGCCGCTACCCACGTGGCGGCCATGGGCGCCGCCATTTTGGGAGCGAACGCCGGCAGGGAAGGACGCGCCGCCCGGAGCTCCTGGACCTGCTCCGGGCGGCGTCACAGACAGTCCTGCTGGGGCGGGTCTCAGGGGGTCGCACTGCTGGGCATATCTACGGTATCTACGCCGGCAGGGAAGGACGCGCCGCCCGGAGCTCGTGGACCTGCTCCGGGCGGCGTCACAGACAGTCCTGCTGGGGCCGGGTCACAGGGGGGTCGCACTGCTGGGCATATCTACGGTATCTACGCCGGCAGGGAAGGACGCGCCGCCCTAGAGTGGACACAGTGAACCGTCCTGCAGCTCTTTCACAGGGCCCCTGGCGGCCATTGTTAAAAGGTCCTAAAGCTTTGATTCCAAGTTGCCAGCAGCAGAGTGCTATTCTGTGGAAGCTGTACATTGTACATAGGGTAAGCATATTTTTGCAGTGTCATGTTCCTGCTGATGGAATTATGGGAGGGCTCTTTTAAATAGTTTTTAGATAGATTTCTGATGCCATAAAGCATGATTACACATTTACACATTCACATTTTGAATCTGACATGGGGCCCCCTAGGCTTATACACGAGTCAATACATTTTTCCAGTTTCTTAGGTAAATTAGGTACCTCGGCTTATACACGGGTCGGCTTATACACGAGTATATACGGTACTTAAATTTTCTTTTATTTCTGGAGAACAATCTGAAAATCTGTTTGGAAGGTAAACCACCCCTTTAAGACTAAATTCAGGATAACTATGAGCAACACTTACCACCTTCTTGTCCTGCTGGCTTTCCATTCAGCTGCGCCCATGATTTTGGTCCACCTGGCACTAAATTTATGCTCTTTAAAAAAAAAAAAAAGAAAAAAGAAAAGAAAAAAGGAGACAACTGTTCAGAGCATGTGCCACTTTACATACAGCTCTCAAACACTCACAGGCTCGTTGGAACAATGGCAGCAGCTCTAACACGCACTATACACAGCAACTCACCTCCTGACTGATCGATGGGGTCGGTTTCTGTAAATTGGAGACAGATTTCTGCAAACCCGGCTGAGGCAGCGACTCCTGCTGCGGAGGAGCTGTCGCACTGGAACTGAATTGAGAGAATGTGTGAGGGCACGCAAATGGTTATAGAGCGCCTAGGTAAGCTTTTAATGGGGTTGTTCGCCTTTAAATTATAAAAAATTATATAAAGAGTGATATTCTGAGACAATTTACAATTGGTTTTCATTTTTTAGTATTTGTGGTTTTTCAGTTATTTAGCTTTGTATTCACCAGTTTGCAATTTCAGCTATTTGGTTGCTAGGGTCCAAATGGCCCTAGCAACCATGCACTGATTTGAATAAGAGACTGGGATATGAATAGTAGAGGCCTGAATAGAAAGGAGTATTATAAAGTAGCAATAACAATACATTTGTAGCCTTACAGAACATTTGTTTTTTTTTGTTTTTTAGATGGGGGTCAGCGACCCCCATTTGAAAGCTGGAAAGAGTCAGAAGAAGAAGGCAAATCATTTAAAAAAAATGAAGGCCAATTGAAACGCTGCTTAGAATTTGCCATTCTATAACATACTAAAAGTTAACTTTAATGAGAGGTCATGGCACCATTAAGATAAATGGGCTCTTTTCGGGCAGGTAATATTAATATGCACGGAGCTCACCTCTTTTGGTCTTGCTGTTCTTGTTTGTTTGCCCATCCCGTTCCGTCCTTGGGCACTATAAAAACGTTGGGGTCGTTTCCTTTGTTTTCAGATTTCAAGCTTGGCAAGTTTGCAGGAGGGGGCATGCGCCGGGCTGCGGCAACTTTCCCAAGACTTTGTAAGCCATGTCTAGGTATAACTGCAAAGGAGGAGAGAACATTAATAAATTACAGTTATTAGGGTGGCATCCCACTTAATTACCTTATAATACACAAGAGCCATGAATATCATGTAAATGATATCCTTATAAACGGTGAGTTCTGATGTCATCAGTTATAAACGGTGAGTTCTGATGTCATTTCTGTCACATGACTCATTGAAATTTGTGTATTATAATAAATAAAGTACCCCCAGTTGCAAAATATTAGGATTTTAGAAGTTACCTCGGAGTTCCATGACCTGTATAAAAACACTCGGCCTTCGGCCTCGTGTTTTTATATGGTCATGAAACTCCTCGGTAACTTATAATATCCTTATATTTTACAAGAGGGGGTACTTTATTCACTATATTATTTATATTTTAAGACACCTGCTTTTAAGTTTTCCCGGATTTTTACATTTTTAATTTGTGGACTCTCCAATTTACAATGCATTTCAATGGGTAATGTTTTCCTGATGTTTGTCCTGATGTTCCCAAAAACTGCTTTTTTCCCCCCCTCTATGAATGTTATTATTTGTGAAATAAAGAGGTTTAAAATACTAAGCAGATGTATATTTAGGCATGGTTCTGTCTTTAAGTGGTTAATTCCAATTAGTCTGGCCCTTATACACTCCTGCACCAATCATTTATTGCTTTAGGTTGTGCATGTGACTGACTGAGAGGCCCCTTAAAGGGATGGTTCACCTTTAAAGGAGACATTTTGTGTAAAAAATAAGAATGTACCAGTGTATTATATTCATTTAGACAAAGAAGAATTGTGCTTAGAAAAAAGAAAAAAAAGTAGTGTTTCAGGCTGATTTATCGAATATTTCTGCAAAAACCATAGTAGCCCCTCCCTTCTCTTCCACTTCCTACTCCCCGAATTCTCAGGCTGTGCAGGAGAGCCAGTGGCACTCAGCTCACTGCACTGTAGGACAGGAACCAATCAGCAACTAGCAGGACCTGATAGGGAACTGAAGCCTGTCTGTGCTTGTGTGACTGCAGGGCTGTGATTGGCTGTCCCCCTCCTACTGTGCTTCTGGGAGGGACACGCCCACCCCTCATTTCAAACACAGACAGGGACCAGAGAACATCTATAGGAGCTATTTTTAAAGATAATATTAATTTTTAGCACCATGTAAAAGCAACACCATATATTACTCATAAACGGCCTACAAAATTAGGGTTTTTTCATTTATCCTATATGTCTCCTTTAACACAGTAAATATTGTATCTCAAAGTAAAACTGACTCCTGTGCTTATATCCTTTCACTTGTTGAAGAAAAAAACATTTCCCCGATTTAAAATTTTCCTGGATTTTACATCATTTTTCCCTGGTCCCCTTAAAAAAAATCATAAAATGAGGGTTCTACTGTATTTTAAATGGCATCAAATTAAATAATTCCTACGGCCACAACAGGGCAGTCAATTCTACCGGCCAAGCTGGAGGGACTCGCTTGAAACACGAGCCACTGAAGGACTTTAGGAATTGTTTACCCACAGTAATTACCTACGGCAGGCCGATATTTATTTCCATTAGTCTTGTTGAAACAGACAACTGCAGCATTAAACGATTCCAGTTTAGTGAATTCCCTTTAGTGACATCACAGGTTCTGGCTGCATTCGTGGGTCGGATTCCTTGTGGCTTTTCAATGGCTGCGGTCTCGGGAGGGTAGACAGCTGGCGGGTGGAAGGGGTCGGTCTCCAATTACTTCTTGTTTTCCAGTAGCAGAAATATTTTGAGAGCAGAAACTCCAGCCACCCACCTCCCTGAGAAACCGCAGGCGATGCGACCAATGACTGCAGCCTAAAAGAGTGATGTCACTAACACAGAATGCAAGCCTGCACAGCACGGGGGAAGCACATATATGAATAAATAAATTTATATATAATGAGAAAGAAAGTACAGCAATTAAAAAGGATACGTTTCCGGGGCGTTAAATTCACAGAGTAAAAAGAGCAGTTTGTAGCACACATCTAAATAAACCAACAAGTCATGCATGAGGATAGGCAATGTAAATATGATTTTTGATGACAATAGTCTGTATAAAAAAAAGATGGAAACCATACACTAATTTGTACATCAACGAGTGTCCAGGGAGAATCAAAATAGAGTACAGGCTAAATTCCTTAATATTCTGTTCCATCCTGTGGCAGCAGCTGAACTGAAACAAGGCTCTAGTGCCGTGAAATCATGCTTTATTAAATACCCTATAGCAGCACTGTCCAACTTCGGTGGTACCGAGGGCCGGACTTTTTCTGGCCTACATGGTGGAGGGCCGATAATGGAAGCCAGTGATGACCACTTCTGGTTTTTAAACCATTTCCTGTTTTCAAACCACCGCCACTATAAGCCAGAGCCACGTCAAACCACCGCCACTATAAGCCAGAGCCACGTCAAACCACCGCCACGTCAAACCACCGCCACTATTAGCCAGTGCCACGTCAAACCACCGCCACTATAAGCCAGAGCCACGTCAAACCACCGCCACTATAAGCCAGAGCCACGTCAAACCACCGCCACGTCAAACCACCGCCACTAATAGCCAGTGCCACGTCAAACCACCGCCACTATTAGCCAGTGCCACGTCAAACCACCGCCACTATAAGCCAGTGCCATGTCAAACCACCGCCACTATAAGCCAGTGCCACGTCAAACCACCGCCACTACCAACTACACCTGTGTTCCCAGAAGACCACATGCACATTAATGATGGTAGAACACCAAAAAACCAAATGGCTGCAGCTCACTGCAGGGATATCACTCAAGTTTATTATGTCATATTAAGATGTAACCCTAAATCCATGTGCCTCCTCCTCCTCCCCTGTGACTGACACAGCAATCCCTGCACATGATTAAACACATTAGGGACCCCTACCAACAATTTCTGAATCCTAACAAACCCCCACTAGGTTTACCTCCCATGGGCAGAGTATGGCACACACACACACACACCGGGAACATAGGGCACTGTAAGAACAGAAAGGGTACTACAACAACTAAAAGGGTACAACTCCTGTATAAATGAGAGGGATCTTCAAATAGAAGCAGCATACAAACCCTACATGAACAGAGGGATTTACAACAAGTAGCAGGGAACAGCTCCTGTATAAACAAAGGCTACTATGGCAATGAGCAGAGTATAAGTCCTGTATAAACAGATGATACTACAACAATGAGCAGGACGTAGTTCCTGTATAAAACAGAGAGAGATTTACAACAAGGAGCAGGGCAAAAGTCCTATATAAACAGAGGATACTATAGGGAGCAGAGTACAGCTCATGCATAGACAGATATCAATCTACAACAAGGAGCATCACTGCTAGATATTAGTCTACAATAAGGAGTAGAGTACAGCTCCTGTATAAACAGAGAAGATACTACAAGGAGTAAGGTACAGTTCCTGTAGTGTATATACAAAGAGTGATCTATATCAAGAAGCATGCTAAAAGTCCTGTAGAAACAGAGGATACTAAAGGGAGCAGAGTACAGCTCCTGTATAGACAGATATCAATCTATAACAAGGAGCAACTCTGCTACACACAGATAACGATCTACAACAAGGAGCAGTGTGCAGCTCCTGTATAAACAGAGCTGGTACTGCAAGAACGAGCAAGACAGCTCTTGTATAAACAGAGGGGGATCTACAACAAGGAGCATTGTAAAACTCCTGTATAAACAGATATCGATCTAAAACAAGGAACAGCTCTGCTACATACAGATATCGATCTACAACAAGGAGCAGCTCGGTTACAGACAAGATATCGATATACAACAAGGAGCATCTCTGCTTCGGACAGATAACGATCTACAACAAGGAGCAGGGTGCAGCTCCTGTATAAACAGAGAGGGTGCTACAACAACGAGCAGGACATAGCTTGTGTATAAACAGATGCCACTGTAAACTAACAGGTGTGTGCAAATGTAAACAATATGTTACACACGTATAACAACAAGCGGCTTGTTTCCGGATACTCTCGGCAGCTTCCTGTTGAATAAAGCAGAAAGGGAAACCACACTTCCTGTGGAACAGGCTAACCCCAGGTCAAGTTCAATGCTGTCCCATCTGCTTACAGTACAGAATTGCTACCGACCAAATATTGCTCCAATTAGAATAATGAACTAGATCCTTCACAATGGAGAAAACACACACACAGAAATTCCCAGTATCAGCCAAGGAAGGAGAAAGCTTTGTATGTCAGTAATGAGTAACACCCTAGCACAGTTCACGTATCACGAGGAAACCCCCCCACTTACCTGTGGTTCGGACTGCTTCTATTGACTTCCCTTTATACTTGTCAAATAGGTTGAGAGATGAATACTTGCTTTTCCCATCCTTTCCCTTGGTTATCTGCCCCAAACGATCGGACATTGCGATGAAATGTCATCTAGTAGGGAAATTTTTCTCTGCGCCTTTCCCGATCTGCTTTCTAGATAAGAGGGATAGAGAGACAAGGTGAGCCCCTCAACAATACAAAACTGCAGAATAAAGGGGTGCTTCAATAGGTCGTTCAATGTTATATAGAGAGATGTAGAGGGATATTCTGAGACAATTTGCAATTGGTTTTCATTTTTTATTATTTGTGGTTTTTGAATTATTAGCTTTTTATTTCAGTCACTCTCCATCTTGTAATTTCAGCCATCCGGTAGCTAGGGTAGAAATTGCCCTAGCAACCATGCATTGATTTGAATAAGAGACTAGAATATGAATAGGAGAGGGGACTGTATAGATAGAGGAGTAATAAGTAGCAATAACAATAGTATTTGTTTTTTTAGATTAGAATTGAAAGTTGGAAAGAGTCGGCTAATAATTCAAGAAACTATAGAAATTTTAAAAATTACGGTCAAATGAAATGTTGCTTAGAATTAGCCATTCTATAACATATTTAAAGTCAACTTAAAGTTGAACCACCCCTTTAACCAGGGTTACACCACAGATGCCCACCATTCCCCCATCAAGATAAAATATTATTCCTCTAGGGCTCATTCCCCTTCACTATGAGGTTCTAACACCCACTTGCAAGCAATAATGTAACTGCAAGATTGTAGCCTTTATTCTCCCACGGGACTGGCGCTAATTTAAAGCAATGAACGGAGCCATATCGGGAAAAGCTTAGATTTCTGGGATGCCTGGGAATAAAGGGAATTTTCCAAGGTCACTAGGAAGCAACGTTGGGTAACAGCCCTGTGCTCTAACACCTCCTGTGAAGTGAGGATTAATATTGTGGTCTCATTAGAAACTGTTAATGCTGGAAGCCTAAAGATTGTTGCATAGAGGAGAGGTTGAAGGATTCTGGGAGTTGTAGTCCAACAACAAGAGCTACATGTTTGAAGTAG
Source organism: Xenopus laevis (assembly GCF_017654675.1). NCBI lineage: Eukaryota > Metazoa > Chordata > Amphibia > Anura > Pipidae > Xenopus > Xenopus laevis. Next base: position 8,349,011 of record NC_054385.1, read on the forward strand.
GGATGCACCGAATCCAGGATCCAGCCTTTTTCAGCAGGATTCGGCCGAATCGAATCCAAATCCTAATTTGCAAATTATGGGAAGGGAGGTAAATTGCATGACTTTTTGTCACACAAAAAAAGAAAGTAAAAAATGTTTTCCCCTTTCCACCTTTAATTTGCATATGCACATTAGATATCAGTTCGCTACTTGGCAGAATCTTCCACAAAGGATTCGTCAAATCCAAAATAGTGAATTCGGCGCATCCCTATTTTGAAGTCTACCCAAAGACCCAGAAGGGAAATCGAAAGATTCATCTGTATCTATCACTGCCCTAAGGGAGCTTCACATCCATTTAAAGAGCCGCCATGCACAGCACACTCGGTATCTAAGCAACTGGCGTCCCTGCAGTTACAGTTCTGGCGTAGAGCGCCTAACTGGCGGCTCCTGGGAACGCAGTGCAGAGACTAACGGTTGCCCTGTAGCCGCACTGATCTCCGGTCCAGGCGTTGCAAGAGAATAAAAAAAAAAAACAACAACAACGAGGCAAAGCAATATCCAACAGGTCTCACCACAGCCATTCACATTTCTACATAGAATTAGGTCTGTATTATCTGATCAAACACTGAGATTTTAAGAGTCAATAAGTGCCTTCAAAACCTCAATGATATCACTCCCCCTAAGCTTAGCTTGTCAACAGTGACTCAGAGCATACTGAGCATGTGCAGTGCCACTGACACTCTCATGCAAGGCCCTAATGTGTATTCTTATCTAGGTCAGTATGCAAGTACTTCTCATCCTAATTGGCCTTCCACCACAAATTCTTCAGTAACCCCCCTAGGGGGATCAGGCCAGCATTTCTACCTTCTCATTAACGGCATTCACCCTTACCCATAATCCTATCGAAACAGGCCATATATTTTAAGAAAAGCTACCAAGGCAGTTTATTGTCAATAGATTAGCCACAACAGTCCAAGCTAGAACGTCATTTTTATTTTTTAGAACACTTTAACATATCTAAGTGAACAGCTCTCTCTGTTTAGGATAGCAGCTGCCATATTAGATTGCTGTGACATCACTTCCCGCCTGAGTCTCTCCCTGCTCACTCATAGCTCTGGGCTCAGATTACAGCAGGGAGGGGAGAGGAACAAACTGAGCATGCTCAAGCCCCAGCCCTGGAGGTTTAAGCTGAAAACAGGAAGTCTGATACAGAAGCCCATGAGTACACAATAGAAGGAAAGAAATGTGGTGTTTCTTTTGACAGAGGACTCAGAGCAGCATTACTTTGAGGGTTTACGGGTATTTTAGGTGGACCTTTCTGATAAAGCTTACTTAGTTTTAAGCTTTCCTTCTCCTTTAAAGCAACATCCCAAATGGCCTGCATGTATTTTCTTATATGGGGGTGTCAAATAGTACTCCCACAGGACAAGCCATATTATTGTCAGCTCCAATGCCAACAAGGCACACCATCACTGCCTAAGGTTTAATCAATGATAACTGCCTAATATGTATAAAAACAAATATACAGAGAAGGAATGTTCTGGGCACACCCCTCCTCCCATATGTATAAATACAAATATACAGAGAACGAATGTTCTGGGCACACAATAAGCTATACCCTCAAACTGTACTGTCTAAGGGAATCAATATGGCACCTCCTCCTTCCATATGTATAAATACAAATATACAGAGAAGGAATGTTCTGGGCACACAATAAGCTATACCCTCATACTGTACTGTCTAAGGGAATCAATATGGCACCTCCTCCTCCCATATGTATAAATACAAATATACAGAGAAGGAATGTTCTGGGCACACAATAAGCTATACCCTCATACTGTACTGTCTAAGGGAATCAATATGGCACCTCCCTCCTCCCATATGTATAAATACAAATATACAGAGAAGGAATGTTCTGGGCACACAATAAGCTATACCCTCAAACTGTACTGTCTAAGGGAATCAATATGGCACCTCCTCCTTCCATATGTATAAATACAAATATACAGAGAAGGAATGTTCTGGGCACACAATAAGCTATACCCTCATACTGTACTGTCTAAGGGAATCAATATGGCGCCTCCCTCCTCCCATATGTATAAATACAAATATACAGAGAAGGAATGTTCTGGGCACACAATAAGCTATACCCTCATACTGTACTGTCTAAGGGAATCAATATGGCACCTCCCTCCTCCCATATGTATAAATACAATTATACAGAGAAGGAATGTTCTGGGCACACAATAAGCTATACCCTCATACTGTCCTGTCTAAGGGAAACAATATGGCAGCTGTATGTATTAATGCAAAAATGTATATATCTCAGACATGCCCCATATTTTTCTATCGATTGAAAGGAAATATACATGGAAGTCATTACTATTTATAAACCTGCACATTCCTGACTCATTAAAGTTCTATTCTGAAAGAAGTGATCGCCGGCTGTTGTGACCTAATTTAAGGTGAATATGGGAGTAGCAGCAGTAACAGAGTTAAACAGAGGAAGCCCCCAAGGTGCTAGTTAGGGTGAAGTCCTTAGATGAATCTCACACGGCAGCCCCACCCTAGAGGCAATTTATTTATTCATACTAAGATTGCAGTGAAGCAGCTTGGAGACCATTAAAATGCACCCAAATTACAATGGACTTTCCCAGGGTGCTAATCATTCTCCCAAATCTCTGGAACTGAGAACAACGGAGAAATCATTAATGAACCCAGATGGATAAGGAGCAGAAATAACCCAATTCCCCTCGAAGAGGCTTATGCTAATAAGAGCAGCCAGGCTAACAAACTTTAGTGGTAAGGTAAATAAGTCTGCTCAGGGTCTAGTAACCCATAGCAACCAGGCAAATGTTTGCTTCGAAAGTGCATCTGCTTTTGGTTGCTATGCGTTACTAAGGTCTGCAGAGAACAGAATGACATTGCAATGGTTAGCCCTGCAGTAATGGGAGTCCTGGGTCCGACAACAACAACCCGGGAACAAGGGAGACACTGAAGATAGATTGTAAGCTGCACCGGGTCATGGACAGATGAGAGGGATGTATAATGTCTGTACGTTTGTGCTATAATAAGGGAAGCGCAGGAGATCTGCTATTACATTAACCCTACAGGAACTTAAAGGGTTCATCTTTAAGTTCATTTTTAGTATGTTAGAGATTGAGTCTTAATTTTTTATAGTTTTTAAATTACTTGACTTCTTCTGACCGTTTCCAGTTTTAAAATAGGGGTCACTGGCCCCATCTAAAAACAAAAGCTCTGCAAGGCTTTAAATGTATTGCCACTTTATGTTACTGATCTTTCTATTGAGGCCTCTCCTATTTATATTCAAGTCTCTTATTCAAATCAGTGCATGGTTGCTAGGGGAATTTAGGCCGTAGCAACTAGATTGCTAAAACTGCAAACTGGAGAGCTGTTGAATAAAAAGCTAAATAAGTGAAAACAAACAAATAATAAAAAAAAATGAAAACCATTTGAAAATTGTCTCAGAATATCCCTCTCTATATCATACTAACGTTGAACAACCTCTTTAAGCTGGTCATACATATGAAGATATGCTGTTTGGCGAGGTCAGCAAGTAAGCAGATCAGTCCACCTTCAGGTGGGCGATATCGGGCTGATCCGATAGTGGGCCCTAGGGCTCAACAATCGGATCATAACGGCCGTCGAATCGAGGAACGAATCAATGTGGTCCTCGAACTGATTTTTAAGCCCGGACGATGGAAATCTGGCTGACTTTTGGGCAGATATCGATCAGGGAAAGCCGTCGGAGGCCCCCCACACACTGGGCAACAAGCTGGCAACTTAAATCTGTCAACATCTCATATGTGCCTGTGTATGGGGCCTTTATAGAGTGGAACGATCCATTGTCTCCCCCAAGGGGATTCTTCAGACTGGTCCAATGTGCAGCTTCATAATCAGAAGCCTTATCCTATAAAAAAAATATATAAATGGTGCTGTAAGTGGGTTATCATTTCTAACGGCTTCTTTATGGGAATTCATGTTAAACCCTTTAGCTTGCCAATTCGACATAATCCTGCCATCGGCATCAAGGTCAGAAGGAAGGGACGATAACCTTGATTACGTAAGAAGGTTCCCTCCGTAGCTTTGCAGCCAGGCTTTATGTCAGGCTGTTATACAGCTCTCCATGAACAGCAGCCCTCTGCCCACCTCCTACGCTGTGCCCTGAATGGAGCAATTCGGCGTTCGAGATTTACTATCATGGCAGAATAATTGATGGAGGGGGCAAAACCATCCCCAGGCAGCTCAGGGGAAACCAACCACTTTCTATTTGTTTACAAACTTCCTAAAGGCCAACTCTGCCCTGAACAATCCTTGCTTCTGTGTTTGTCATTTTAAATAGACCCTTCCCCCCAATGCACCCCTCATACTGGCTGGGGGTAGCCCAAGCTCTGATTGGCTGGTGAATTGCTTACATTCATCAATCATTCTCACCAACCCCCATCCCATCACCAAGAGGTAACAGCAGCATGGGGGCTGTTAAAGGACAAGGAAAGTTAAACTAAAGAAGTAGCTAGAAATGTTTTACATTATGTGTTGTGATTCTGTACCAGCCCAAGGCAACCAGAGCCCTTTAGCAGTAAAGATCTGTGTCTCCAAAGATGCCCCAGTAGCTCCCCATCTTCTTTTCTGCCGATTCACTGCACATGCTCTGTGCTGCTGTCACTTACTGAGCTTAGGGACCCACTCACAATATACAGTACACATAGAATAGAAATGTCACAATATAAGGCTGATTAGTAATTAATACAGATAATTACTACATGGCAGCACAGAAACCAGTGCAATTAGCATCAGAATTGAATAATCAGCAAACCTGTAGCATCAGCTTATATTACAGCCAGGGAAGCTCATTTTCTGCTGGATAATTAGTGACGAGCCCTAAGCTTAGCTTCTCAACAGCCAATCAGAGCCCACTGAGCATGTGAGTGTCACAGACACTTTCCAAGATGGTGACCCCCTGTGACAAGTTTGAAGTCCTGGATCATTGCTGCTATTGACAAGCTCAAACTTTAGCCTCGTGCAATAAGTTCACTATATAAAACATGCCATTTTAAGCCATATTCCTTTTTAGGGTTCCGTTCTCCTTTAAAGGGGTAATGACAAGGGGCGGGCTCTATAATGAAGCAATAGTTCTCCCCAGCCAGGAATAGAGCGTTTTATAGGGCAGTACTTTTTCAGCTCACACACAATGGATTCTTTCTGGCTATCAAGGGGTTATGGGATGTAAATAAGCAGGTCCCAGACTACAGGCTTCAGTACACACAGTCATGTGCAGCAGTTCCGTGAGCATTCCCTGCTATGGGGGAGCACAATGTAGAATCAGAGCCAATGTACTAAGATTTGAGGAATGCACTTTCATTGCAGCCGTGTAATAGAATGAGTGAGGCCCTACAGTGACAGAGGCTGGATCTATTGCCCCCGGGGCAAACAAAAGATTTAATGCTATTCTCTTGTGAGCGACAACAATGCACTGATCTGCACGACCCCTCCATCTGGCACACAGCTAAACAATCACACATGTAGCCCTATAGTCGTCTTCTACTTTCCTTTAAATCCTCTTTCTGATGACCAGCTGCCCCCAACCCACTCATAAAAAGGTTACAAATATCAGTAGTTCAGCCATGGCCCCAGAGCTGCAAATAAATGTTCAACCCCCAGTTCTCACCCTAACTGACCTCTAAACTGGGAATTCCAGCCAGGGCTTTGGGACCAACACGAAGAAGACGAGCAGCACGTTTAGCCAGGCTGAGTTATACAGGGAACTCTGAGTATCACTCATGTATTATAAGGGATAATGTACCCCCAACTGTAAATGATAAGGATATTAGAAGTCAGTGAGGGGTTGTTCTGTGACCATATAAAGGAACAAGGCTGCAGGCTGAGTTATACAGGGAACTCTGAGTATCACTCATGTATTATAAGGGATAATGTACCCCCTACTGTAAATGATAAGGATATTAGAAGTCACTGAGGGGTTGTTCTGTGACCATATAAAGGCACAAGGCTGCAGGCTGAGTTATACAGGGAACTCTGAGTATCACTCATGTATTATAAGGGATAATGTACCCCCAACTGTAAATGATAAGGATATTAGAAGTCAGTGAGGGGTTGTTCTGTGACCATATAAAGGAACAAGGCTGCAGGCTGAGTTATACAGGGAACTCTGAGTATCACTCATGTATTATAAGGGATAATGTACCCCCTACTGTAAATGATAAGGATATTAGAAGTCACTGAGGGGTTGTTCTGTGACCATATAAAGGCACAAGGCTGCAGGCTGAGTTATACAGGGAACTCTGAGTATCACTCATGTATTATAAGGGATAATGTAGCCCCTACTGTAAATGATAAGGATATTAGAAGTCACTGAGGGGTTGTTCTGTGACCATATAAAGACACAAGGCTGCAGGCTGAGTTATACAGGGAACTCCGAGTATCACTCATGTATTATAAGGCCTGAAGGAGGATGGACTTCTGTTACATTGTTTTCAGAGTCAGGACCAGAGAACAGAAAGGGACTTCTGTCAAAATTACATTTAAACAACTTTAAAGCCATTGAGGAAGAATAAATAGATATTTGGAAGTTTTTGGATGGAGTTCCTTTTCACACAGGTAGAAGTACTCCCTTCTGTGCAGAGCTTACACTCTAAATGAATGGGTATCTTACAGGCACATATATTCCCAACAGGGGAGCATTGGCATAAACCTAATCAGAGACCCATTATTTGGCAGATGCCCATATTTCAGTACAGCGACCCATCGAACAGCAGACACAATCATTATGGCAGCACATGTTCTCTCTAAATATCAGAAAGCAAATACTTCCCGTCTATAGTTTCACACTCACAAGCTGTCAGGTAAACAACAAGCCTCGGGCCTAAAATAATCACATCGCAAAAAACAGTACAGCTGCTTGTTCTTTGTTGTAAGTGAGAATAAACTCCCTTTAAACACAAACTAAAATTAAAGTATTCTCTCAGTAAGCAGCAGTCCTGTCCTGCTTTATGGCTGAGATTCTAGCTATCTGAATAACAGAGCATTCTGTCCCAGTGGCTGCACAGATCCTATCTGATCCCCATTGTAAGAAGCAGTCCTGTCCTGCTTTATGGCTGAGATTCTAGCTATCTGAATAACAGAACATTCTGTCCCAGTGGCTGCACAGATCCTATCTGATCCCCATTGTAAGCAGCAGTCCTGTCCTGCTTTATGGCTGAGATTCTAGCTATCTGAATAACAGAACATTCTGTCCCAGTGGCTGCACAGATCATATCTGATCCCCATTGTAAGCAGCAGTCCTGTCCTGCTTTATGGCAGCTGAGATTCTAGCTATCTGTATAACAGAGCATTCTGTCCCAGTGGCTACACAGATCCTATCTGATCCCCATTGTAAGCAGCAGTCCTGTCCTGCTTTATGGCTGAGATTCTAGCTATCTGTATAACAGAACATTCTGTCCCAGTGGCTGCACAGATCCTATCTGATCCCCATTGTAAGCAGCAGTCCTGCTCTGCTTTATGTCAGCTGAGATTCTATCTATCCGTATAACAGAGCATTCTGTCCCAGTGGCTGCACAGATCCTATCTGATCCCCATTGTAAGCAGCAGTCCTGTCCTGCTTTATGGCAGCTGAGATTCTAGCTATCTGTATAACAGAGCATTCTGTCCCAGTGACTGCACAGATCATATCTGATCCCCATTGTAAGTAGCAGTCCTGTCCTGCTTTATGGCAGCTGAGATTCTAGCTATCTGTATAACAGAACATTCTGTCCCAGTGACTGCACAGATCCTATCTGATCCCCATTGTAAGCAGCAGTCCTGTCCTGCTTTATGGCAGCTGAGATTCTAGCTATCTGTATAACAGAACATTCTGTCCCAGTGACTGCACAGATCCTATCTGATCCCCATTGTAAGCAGCAGTCCTGTCCTGCTTTATGGCTGAGATTCTAGCTATCTGTATAACAGAACATTCTGTCCCAGTGGCAGCACAGATCCTATCTGATCCCCATTGTAAGCAGCAGTCGTGTCTTGCTTTATGGCTGAGATTCTAGCTATCTGTATAACAGAGCATTCTGTCCCAGTGGCTGCACAGATCCTATCTGATCCCCATTGTAAGCAGTAGTCCTGTCCTGCTTTATGGCAGCTGAGATTCTAGATATTCTGCTATTTCCGCTCATGTGAATGTAACTGCCTGTAGACATTTGATGAGTGACAACTACAGACAGATAAAAGAAAAGGTAAATACAGGTAGTATAACCAGATGCTTTTGTTTGTATTCTTATCGCCTGCACTTTGTGTGTCAACACAGACAGAACCGAGTAACGTGATGAAAGGGAAGAATTATAAACCCTTATTTATGTCTGGCTACTCCTGTAGCACTAAGTCTTTGTAGGAAATATCATACAGGCTCCTATCTCCTAGTAGAGTCTTGTATTTGAACCCTGGCTACACAGATGTTGCTAAACTACACCTCCCACCTACATAAAGTAACCTCAGTGACCCAGATGCAGATTCTGAACGGTTACAATTGTGCAACATTTACTTGATACATTTCTCAAAAATATTTGTGGAATATTAGCAACTATTGTATCAATTCAACTGCCTGTAATGAAACTCAGGGATTCTGCTCAGTAGGGACAAACATAAAAAAATGTATCAACTAAGGGCAATGTCACACTGGGCGTTTTGGGGAGAATTAGTCTGGCGACTAATCGCCTCGCCTTTGCGGCGACCAATCTCCCCAAACGCCTTCCCTCATTCTGCGCTGGCTAAAATGAAAAATCGCCGGCGCTAATCACATGCGGCGATATGTTTTCCAAAGTCGCCCGAAGTTTCCTCGTGAGGCAACTTCGGAAAACAAACCGCCGCGTGTGATTAACTGGCAAATTTTTATTTTAGCCAGTTTAAAGTGAGGGAAGGCGTTTGGGGAGATTGGTCGCCGCAAAGACGAGGCGACTAAATCTCCCCAAAACGCCCAGTGCTGTGTAACCTTACTCTAAATGTATCAATTGATACCCCCTTATCCAGAGCTGCTTTAGAAAGACACAAAAAATGAAACTTTCATCTTCAATGTTAGAAAAAAGTGGCCACAAAGAAAATAAAAATCATTGGAAAAAAGTGTTTATGTTTGGGGAAATATCAAACAACTGAAGAGTTTTTAGAGTGGTCTTGAAGTGGTGGTTCACCTTCACGTGTGTTATAGAATGGCTTGTTTTAAGCAACTTTTCAATTGGTCTTCATTATTTATGAATTATTTGCCTTCTTACTCTTTCCAGCTTTGAAATGGGGGTCAGTGACCCCCATCTATAAACAAATGTTCTGTTATTGCGATTGTTACTTTTTATTAATCCTCTTTCTATTCAGGCCTCTCCTATTCATATGCCAGTCTCTTGTTCAATTGACCAGGTTGCTAGGGGAATTTGGACCCTAGCAACTGGAGAGTTGCTGAATATAAAGCTAAATAAGTCAAAAGCCACAAATAATAAAAAAAAAAAAAAAAAAGAATTGCAAATTGTCTCACTCTCTACTACATCATACTAAAAGCAAATTTAAAGGTGAACAACCCCTTTAATTTTCTTAATTTTCTTAGGGACCAGAAGTGACAGGTAATACTAAAGTGAAAGTGGATTTATATTGTTGTTAAGTGCAGGAAATAACCGAAAACCATAAGTATGTAAAGCAAATAACATTCATTCAGCTCATGAGTGTACACTGTCCCTTTAAGTCCAGCAGTCGTGCCCCCCCAGCAAGCACCAGGAAATGGTTTAGCCACAATAATGTCATTGTATATACAGAGTACAGGCCGCCTAATGTGGGGGGGGGGGATAGTCTGACTCAGGTCTGATGGAAGGGAGCAGAAGTGAATGGCTCACTGGAATGTAGACTGCTTCCTATGACCTTGCATAACCACCTACCCATGCTCTAAGTAAAACTACCCAAAAATGTGCAGGAGGGCACCACTGGGACAAGCAGCAGAAGCAAAGGCTATTTGAGTTCCTCCCAATCAGGACAGCCTTCCTTTTTATTCATATTCCAGTATCTTATTCGAATCATTGCTAAAATAAAAACTACGAATACACCGAAACCAGGATTCGGTTCAGGATTCGGCCCAGGATTCGGCCTTTTTCAGCAGGATTTGGCTGAATCCTTGTGCCTGGCCGAACCGAATCCGCATATGTAAATTAGTAGGGATGCACTGAATCCAGGATTTGGTTCGGGAATCGGCCTTTCTCAGCAGGATTCAGATTCGGCCGAATCCTTCTGCCCAGCCGAAGCAAATCTGAATCCTAATTTGCATATTGGTTGAACCCAATGTTACGAATAGGAAAAAGATAAATATATAGGATGGCCGGTATTTTTTTTTTCAAAAAAGATAGCAACCCTAGTGCCGATACACTGGAAAATCACAAGCAGTATACAATCAGTTGGAGTTTACAAAACTGTTTACACTTGAGATGCACCAAACCCTACTTTTTGGGGTATTACCCCAGCAACCATGCATTGATATGAATAGCCTGAATACAAAGATAAGTAATAAAAAGTAGCAAAAACAATACATTTGTAGCCTTACAGAGCATTTGTTCCCCTCATTTGAAAGCTGGAAAGAGTCAGAAGAAGAAGAAAAAGAAGGGAAATAATTCAAAACTATAAAGAAATAAAAAAATGAAGACCAACTGAAAAGTTGCTTAGAAATAGCCATTCTATAACATATTAAAGTTACCATAAAAGTGAACCACCTTTGTCCACCTTCACTTTTTTTTCAGTTCAGTTGGATTCAGACAGTTCTTTGTGATTGTTTTCCTAATATATAGGTTTAGAGTTTCATTTCCAACTTCTTATGTCTTTCTGAAGCAGCTCTGGCAACGGTGGGGGGGTCGCAGACCCTGTGACTGTTCTAAATTGATACATTTAGTTGATACGTTTCTTATGTTTGTCCCGACTGAATTGAATCCCTGTATTTCATTACAGGCAGCTGTTAGAATTGATACAATAGTTGCGGATACTCCGGAGATGCTGCTGAGAAATGTATCAACTAAATGTTGCAAAATTATAACAGTTTAGAATCCGGCAATCAGTGGCCTTTATGAGGGAAGAGCAGGAGGTGTTACAGTGGGCAAGTACTCAGTTAGCCATTATATTGGATTTATCGCCAAAGAACAGCCAAGTGTGACCTGAGAGCAATTTAAGGTTTAGTTAGTGCCGCACCAGCACCCAGCCATTTCCACTCACCCTTATGCACCCAGTCAGACCGAACATTTCACTCTGGATACGTGACATTTATTTAACCTGTGGTTTAAGCCGCGCACACAACGCAAGTAGGGTTGCCACCTTTTCAGGAAAAAAATACTGGCCTTCCTATATATTTATCTTTTTTACCATTGGGATCAACCATCATTTTTACCAGCCAGGTGGGCAACCGTAACTACAAGTCAACTACATTTATTTGGGATGTGGCTCAGAAGCACTCACCCCAAATCTCCCCCTAACTGACCGGGCCCCTTAGCTCATAAGGTAACAGATATATAGAAACATTGGGGTAACAGTCACCCTGCTATAGTTCCAGGGGTACCCAGGGTACAAATAAACACTCACCCCAAATCTCCCCCTAACTGACCTTCAGGCTGGGCCCCTTAGCTCATAACAAGGTTACAGATATAGAAACATTGGGGTAACAGTCACCCTGCTATAGTTCCAGGGGTACCCAGGGCACAAATAAACTCACCCCAAATCTCTCCCTAACTGGCCTTCAGACTGGGCCCCCTTAGCTCATAACAAGGTTACAGATATATAGAAACATTGGGGTAACAGTCACCCTGCTATAGTTCCAGGGGTACCCAGGGCACAAATAAACTCACCCCAAATCTCTCCCTAACTGGCCTTCAGACTGGGCCCCCTTAGCTCATAACCAGGTTACAGATATATAGAAACATTGGGGTGTCACCCTGCTATAGTTCCAGGGGTACCCAGGATACAAATAAGCACTCACCCCAAATCTCCCCCTAACTGACTGACCGGGCCCCTTAGCTCATAACAAGGTTACAGATATATAGAAACATTGGGGTAACAGTCACCCTGCTATAGTTCCAGGGGTACCCAGGGTACAAATAATCACTCACCCCAAATCTCCCCCTAACTGACCTTCAGACTGGGCCCCCTTAGCTCATAACAAGGTTACAGATATATAGAAACATTGGGGTAACAGTCACCCTGCTATAGTTCCAGGGGTACCCAGGGTACAAATAAGCACTCACCCCAAATCTCCCCCTAACTGACCTTCAGACTGGGCCCCCTTAGCTCATAACAAGGTTACAGATATATAGAAACATTGGGGTAACAGTCACCCTGCTATAGTTCCAGGGGTTCCCAGGGTACAAATAATCACTCACCCCAAATCTCCCCCTAACTGACCTTCAGGCTGGGCCCCCTTAGCTCAGAACAAGGTTACAGATATATAGAAACATTGGGGTAACAGTCACCCTGCGTTAGTTCCAGGGGTACCCAGGGTACAAATAAACACTCACCCCAAATCTCCCCCTAACTGACCTTCAGGCTGAGCCCCCTTAGCTCATAACAAGGTTACAGATATATAGAAACATTGGGGTGTCACCCTGCTATAGTTCCAGGGGTACCCAGGATACAAACACTCACCCCAAATCTCCCCCTAACTGACTGACCGGGCCCCTTAGCTCATAACAAGGTTACAGATATATAGAAACATTGGGGTGTCACCCTGCTATAGTTCCAGGGGTACCCAGGGCACAAATAATCACTCACCCCAAATCTCCCCCTAACTGACCTTCAGACTGGCCCCCCTTAGCTCATAACAAGGTTACAGATATATAGAAACATTGGGGTAACAGTCACCCTGCTATAGTTCCAGGGGTACCCAGGGTACAAATAAACACTCACCCCAAATCTCCCCCTAACTTACCTTCAGACTGGGCCCCCTTAGCTCATAACAAGGTTACAGATATATAGAAACATTGGGGTAACAGTCACCCTGCTATAGTTCCAGGGGTACCCAGGGTACAAATAAACACTCACCCCAAATCTCCCCCTTACTGACCTTCAGACTGGGCCCCCTTAGCTCATAACAAGGTTACAGATATATAGAAACATTGGGGTAACAGTCACCCTGCTATAGTTCCAGGGGTACCCAGGGTACAAATAAGCACTCACCCCAAATCTCCCCCTAACTGACCTTCAGACTGGGCCCCCTTAGCTCATAACAAGGTTACAGATATATAGAAACATTGGGGTAACAGTCACCCTGCTATAGTTCCAGGGGTACCCAGGGTACAAATAAACACTCACCCCAAATCTCCCCCTAACTTACCTTCAGACTGGGCCCCCTTAGCTCATAACAAGGTTACAGATATATAGAAACATTGGGGTAACAGTCACCCTGCTATAGTTCCAGGGGTACCCAGGGTACAAATAAACACTCACCCCAAATCTCCCCCTTACTGACCTTCAGACTGGGCCCCCTTAGCTCATAACAAGGTTACAGATATATAGAAACATTGGGGTAACAGTCACCCTGCTATAGTTCCAGGGGTACCCAGGGTACAAATAAGCACTCACCCCAAATCTCCCCCTAACTGACCTTCAGACTGGGCCCCCTTAGCTCATAACAAGGTTACAGATATATAGAAACATTGGGGTAACAGTCACCCTGCTATAGTTCCAGGGGTACCCAGGGTACAAATAATCACTCACCCCAAATCTCCTGCAGACTGGGCACACAACTAATACTCTGGTGTCCCCTTGTGCACCCCACACTTTAGGAACCTCAGTATTAAAGGGCCAGACTCCCTCCATTATCGGCTATGACTATATAATGACACAGAGAGACCTTACAAGACACACTTAGGGTACATAATTCTAACGTGGGTGATGGGGAGCCTATATCTCAGGTCAGGGAGAAGTGCCCCCACCAGGAACTAATAGAAGAGGCCAATCTGTGCCCCACACAATGGGTCTACACCTCACACACAGGATAATAAACACTGATACCTACACGGAATCTGTGTGAAGCTTTAGAGCATGCTGGGAGTTGTAGTCCATGAATAGTAACACAGCAGAATGTCCATAGAGAACAGTGTAAGGAGCAGCTACATGTACAGCAGCCCAATATCAGTGATAATAATCAGGTCACACTGCAGTCTAGTTATACACATTCTATACACAAGCTGAGATTTCATTCACTACAACTCCCAGCACCCCCCTCCCCCATATGACTGAGTGCAGGGAGTTACAGGCGGGGGAGAAGGCCCAGAGGCCGGGGCAGCAGTGGAGGAAAGTGTGAGGCTGCTGGGCCTGTACAGAAGGGAAGATGGAGGAGGAGGAGGAAGATGGCTGCTGGGTCTGAGGGAACAAAGCTGCGGCCTGGGCCCGACCAAATCCTCAGCTTCCCCCCTCCCTCCCCCTGAGCCGAGATATAATGAGCCAGGCCGACAATAATACCGACCTGCTGTTCTGTGGAGTCAATAGGGGAAATTCTAGGCGATGCCGGTGTCGGGACGGACGCTCGGTGCGGAGGATCAAGACGGATTTACAGGCGACTAAGCTCCGGCACTTCGCCTCTTTCCTCCGTCTCTTTCGCTGTGTTTTTTTCCTCTCTCTCTCTCCCTCCTTGTGGCCCCGCCCCCTTAGCTGTCAATCATCACTGAGCGGCGACAAATGGGAGTCTGGAGTCAAGCGAATACTGACACCTACTGGCGCCTCGGGGAACTACAACAACAACAGCAACAACTCGCTGATGTAACACTGGAGGGGAGTGAGGGGGAGAGGAGATTCAGTCACAGACAGAACTGGGGGAACAGCTGGGAGGAGATTCAGTCACAGACATAACTGGGGGTGCAGCTGATTCAGTCACAGACATAACCGGGGGTGCAGCTGGGGGAGATTCAGTCACAGACATAACCGGGGGTGCAGGTGGGAGGAGACTCAGTCACAGACATAACTGGGGGTGCAGCTGATTCAGTCACAGACATAACTGGGGGTGCAGTTGGGAGGAGATTCAGTCACAGACATAACTGGGGGTGCAGCTGGGAGGAGATTCAGTCACAGACATAACTGGGGTGCAGCTGGGAGGAGATTCAGTCACAGACAGAACTGGGGTTCTGGGACTTTCTGCACTTACCAGCTGCACCCCCAGTTATGTCTGTGACTGAATCTCCTCCCAGCTGTACCCCCAGTTATGTCTGTGACTGAATCAGCTGCACCCCAATTATGTCTGTGACTGAGTCTCCTCCCAGCTGCACCCCCAGTTATGTCTGTGACTGAATCAGCTGCACCCCCAGTTATGTCTGTGACTGAGTCTCCTCCCAGCTGCACCCCTAGTTATGTCTGTGACTGAATCAGCTGCACCCCCAGTTATGTCTGTGACTGAATCTCCTCCCAACTGCACCCCCAGTTATGTCTGTGACTGAATCTCCTCCCAGCTGTACCCCCAGTTATGTCTGTGACTGAATCTCCTCCCAACTGTACCCCCAGTTATGTCTGTGACTGAATCTCCTCCCAACTGTACCCCCAGTTATGTCTGTGACTGAATCTCCTCCCAGCTGTACCCCCAGTTATGTCTGTGACTGAATCTCCTCCCAGCTGTACCCCCAGTTATGTCTGTGACTGAATCTCCTCCCAACTGTACCCCCAGTTATGTCTGTGACTGAGTCTCCTCCCAACTGTACCCCCAGTTATGTCTGTGACTGAATCTCCCCCAGCTGCACCCCCAGTTATGTCTGTGACTGAATCAGCTGTACCCCCAGTTATGTCTGTGACTGAATCTCCTCCCAGCTGCACCCCCAGTTATGTCTGTGACTGAATCTCCTCCCAGCTGTACCCCCAGTTATGTCTGTGACTGAATCAGCAGCACCCCAAGTTATGTCTGTGACTGAATCTCCTCCCAGCTGCACCCCTGGTTATGCCCCATTATTCCAAAACACAGCCCCCCCAAACCCTGACGACGTCCAGCATTGCCTACATAATCAGGGGGCTTCTCAAAATTGTCCCCTTTAAAGCTACAGTACATGCCTATAAGTTGCTCCCCACCCCCTGAATATGTTTCCATTCCATACATCTGTACAGTATTTTATTTCATGGATAAATGGGGCGCAGGGATTTATATAGAATTCAGCTGTTTCACGCCATTCCCCCAGCCACCAGCCTCTTCCTCGCACGGCTCACGTTTCACTGCTTTATGGAACATGAAATATTCATATTATAATATTATTATTAGGTGCCATTTATAAAGCATGGGATTAGTCTGGGTAATTATTATATCTGTATTATGTTCAGCTCTGCGCTAATTTGGGTTATTTGGGAAGCAGAACATCATCGGAATAGGTTACAATGGGCGTCCGTTGTACATTCTGTGGGCAGAAATGAACATAAAGGGAAAGACTCACTAGCCAGAGGCTGTCATATCTGTTTAAATGCGTTGCTCCCCTTTAAATTAACTTTAATTATGATGTTGGAAAATCTGAGTCAATTTGCAGTTGGTTTTCATTTATTATTTGTGGGTTTTGAGTTATTTACATTACATTTGTAGCTTTACAGAGCATTTTTTTTTAGATGGGGTCAGTGACCCCTGTTTGAAAGCTGGAAAGAGTCGGAGGAACAAACAATTCAAAAACAACAGACGAGATAAAAATGATGGATGATTAAAAAGTTGCTCAGAACATACTGTTGCAATTGATTTTAATTTTTTATTATTTGTGGTAGTTATTTAGCTTTTTATTCAGCAGCTCTCCAGTTTGTAATTTCAGCTATCTGGTTGCTAGGCTCAATATTCCCCTAGCAACTATGCATTGATTTGAATCAGAGACTGGAATATGAATAGGAGAGGGACTGAATAGAAAGAGGAGTAATAAAAAAGTAGCAATAACAATAAATTTGTAGCCTTACAGAACATTTGTTTTTTAGATGGGGGCAAATAATCCAAACACTATCTATAAGAAGACACGAAGACCAGTTGAAAAGTTGCTTAGAATTAGCTATTCTATAACAGACTAAAAGTTGACTTGAAGGTAAACCTGGGATATTCTAATACTCCATAACTCGGGATCCCATGATTCCTTTCAGGTCACAGTACAGTGGGTCCACTGGGGGCACCCTCTACTTCCCTTGTAAAGATATTGGACCTCTTATCCAGAATGGGGTTTACTGGATAAAGAATCTTTCCAGAATTTAAATCTTCATACCTTAAGTCTACTAGAAAATCATGTAAACGTTAAATAAAGCCAATAGGCTGGTTTTGCTTCCAATAAAAAGTAATTATATCTTAGTTTTATTATTACAGAGAAAAAGGAAATCGTTTTCAAAAATGTCTATTATTTGGATACAACGGAGTCTATGGGAGACGGCCTTTCCGTAATTTGGAGCTTTCTGGATAAATGGTTTCCGGATAACAGATCCCAGAACAGGAGGTATAGGGAGCCTCATTGGAAAACTGACTGCAAAGGAGTTTAAAGGAGTTAAAATGACCAATTATTAGCAACTTTTGAATTGGTCTTATTTAAATTTTATCGTTTTTTTTTTAATTATTTGCCTTTTTCTTCTGACTCTTTCCAGCTTTCAAACAGGGGGTCACTGACCCCATCTAAAAAATAAATGCTCTTTACAGCTACAAAAGTATTGTTATTCATACAGTTTATTACTAAACTTTCTATTCAGGCCTCTCCTATTCCAGTCTCTTATTCAAAACAATGCATAGTTGCTAGGGGAACTTGGACCCTAGCAACCAGATTGCGGAAATTGCAAACTGGAGAATAAAAAGCTAAATAACTCAAAAATCACAAATAATAAAAAATGAAAACCAATTGCAAATTGTCTTAGAATATCACTCTCTGCATCATACTAAAAGTTAAGACAAAGGTGAACAACCCCTTTACCATCTTAAAATGATTTTATTGTGGGGTCCAAAACTTCTAGTGATCCCCTCCCCCAAAACTCAGTTGCCCACTTAGGAAAGAATAGTTATACTACATGTTTCTTTATCTCATGCATTCCATACTGACTTGTAGGACTTAAACCTTCCACAAGGAGGCCATCTTGTATGTTTCATTGCTTTATCTGCTGCCAGTGCAGCCACCAGGGGGCACCCAATACTTAAGTAAGTAGATGAGATGGCAGACCAACATAACTAACCAATGAGGAGCCAGGACGCTTACATTCTAGGAAAGATACCCATCTGTGAAGTGAGAGATTAGAATTACAAATATAGCCAGTTCTGACTACTGATCTGGCGGAGTCAGCAGGGCTATAAATGAAAAATATGCACCAGATTTGTCCATGATATCGACCTCTTGCATTAGGCCGTCTGGATTCGCCCATCTGCCCCCCATAAAGCAATAATATATATATAACTTTCCATTTATAGAGGAGACTCCGCTAAGCTCCATCCATTCCTAAGTCATGGGAGGGACCAGTCTGGCAGATGCTGTTAAAGGCTGAGCAGACCGAATTAATGGTCAAAGGGTATATCGACCCAGAAATAAAAACTTGTTTTAGATTGTAAGCTCTTCACCTCTCGTATCAGTTGGTATTTGTATGCAATCTGTAGCAGCATCGCCGCTGAGATCATTATCATTCTATAAGTACTCTATGGCTGCTGCTATTAGTAGAGGCAAGCAATATGGCAACAACCCTTCATTAGAGATAATGGAAATATCTACGGGAGGAATGTAGGTTATCACAAACTTGTTGCCTGACCTGCAAACCATTATTTTACTATTTTATTCTGCATAAGGTTTACTTTTGACTATGGCACCTCCCCCCCCCCCCGCAGGAAGTGGTTTATCTGGGAAGGAAGAAGCTACAGATGGTTGTTCATGGGGGGGAATCTGAGCTGGAATATATGAGCTGTTCGTTTTAACCCCTTCTCCACTGTATTCCAAGAGAAAAAATATGGCACCTCCCTTCTTCCATGTGTATAACTACAAATATACAGAGAAGGAATGAACTGGGCACACAATAAGCTATACCCTCTAACTGTACTGTCTAAGGGAAACAATATGGCACCTCCTCCCATATGTATAAATACAAATATACAGAGAAGGAATGTTCTGGGCACACAATAAGCTATACCCTCTAACTGTACTGTCTAAGGGAAACAATATGGCACCTCCACCCATATGTATAGATACAAATATACAGAGAAGGAATGTTCTGGGCACAAAATAAGCTATACACTCATACTATACTGTCTAAGGGAATCAATATGGCACCTCCCTCCTCCCATATGTATAAATACAAATATACAGAGAAGGAATGTTCTGGGCACACAATAAGCTATACTCTCATACTGTACTGTCTAAGGGAATCAATATGGCACCTCCTCCCATATGTATAAATACAAATATACAGAGAAGGAATGTTCTGGGCACACAATAAGCTATACTCTCATACTGTACTGTCTAAGGGAATCAATATGGCACCTCCTCCTCCCATATGTATAAATACAAATATACAGAGAAGGAATGTTCTGGGCACACAATAAGCTATACTCTCATACTGTTCTGTCTAAGGGAATCAATATGGCAGCTCTTCCTATATGTATAAATACAGATTTATACAGAGAAGGAATGTTCTGGGCACACAGGAAGTTATACTATTTCTATTTCCTTTCATAATGTCATTAAACTTCTTCTGTTTTCTTCTGTGCTCCAGCTCAGTGGGACAGCCTTGTCTGATTGGGGTTTCCGCCAGCTGGAAGTGGTTGGAGAGAGAACATGGAAAAGTTACCACCAAAGCCTGATGTGGAATGTGGAGGAGCACAGATATGGCAGGAGTAAGGGCCAAGCCCAATGTTAGTAAGAGATAGGGGCTTGTATCTGTACATGGGAAGTTTGTTTATAAATGGCACCAGTGTGGTATCAGCCCAACTTCTGTCTCACTGATACCCAATTCCTCTCTACTTGACTTCTGGTTGGTGCAGGTCAAGAGCAGGTGGAGAGAGAGCAGGAATTACACACTTCTCATGACTCGTTTCAAGGCTCCTTCCTGGGAGCTGCAGGTAATGACTAACCTTGTGATGCACTATAGAGGCTGAATATCCATGTGTTTTTTATTTATTGTTATCACCATCCATAAAGTTATCCCTATCCTCACAGTGGAAAATGCTGATGATGAGAACAGAAAGCTCAGAACTTAGATACAGTTCCCCTACCCACTGGACTGGATCACTATGGACACCATCATTGTCTACTGGCTTCACCCCCAAGAGCACAATGAGGTGGGGGTCTCTAGTTGTAGGAAAATACTATACTATATTAAAATGTATGGAAGCAACCATCCACCCACCAAATTGGGCTGCTGCCATGTGGGCGGCACTTTAATTCTACTTGTTTCTCTGTGTGATTTTGTCTGTGAGTATGAGAGAGAGTATGAGTGTGAGTGAGCATTATAGAGCAGTAAGTGTGTGCATGGCTACCTGTGGCTGCTGCATAGAGGGAATCCACCATATCCCCCTGTCTGGCTGAATGCAATGTAATGTCATTTATTGATTTCCCAGTGTCACACACCTGGAATTCACTTCCTTCTGGGAGTTATAGTTCAGCAAGAGGCAGAGGGGTCTCTTTCACTCACTCTCTCTTTCTCTCTCTAATTCTGCACAGGGCCACCATCATGGGGGCACAGTCATCCCAGGTGGATTTCAACTTACAAGGGGGCCCGGGGAAAAAGAATTTGCTGCTGTTGCGGACACTGCTGCTGGAGAAGGACGAAGGAGCAGACTGGAGAAGAACACAGAGAAGCCACAGGAGAAGAACAGAGAAGTCGGTGGAGAAGAACAGAGAAGACGCAGGAGAAGAACAGAGAAGCCGCTGGAGAAGATCAGAGAACCTGCAGGAAAAGAACAGAGAAGACGCAGGAGAAGAACAGAGAAGGTGCTGGAGAAGAACAGAGAAGACATAGGAGAAGAACAGAGAAGCCGCCAGAGGAGAACAGAGAAGACGCAGGAGAAGAGCAGAGAAGACTTAGAGGAAAGAACAGAGAAGCCGCCGAGGAAAGAACAGAGAAGCCGCCGGAGAAGAACAGAGAAGCCGCAGGACAAGAACAGAGAAGACGTAGAGGAAAGAACAGAGAAGCCGCTGGAGAACAACAGAGAAGCCGCTGGAGAAGAACAGAGAAGCCGCAGAGTTAAGAACAAAGAAGCCGTCAGAGAAGAACAGAGAAGCCACAGGAGAAGAAGCCACTGTAGGGGATGAAGAAGACTTGCTGCTGAACTTTAGAGGTAAGTTCCACTGAATGCCAATCTTTCTTTTTCTCTTGGCCACCAATATATTCACCTTTCAGTAGGTTCCTGTTGACCAATGTATGTATGCAGATGTGGTTATATCTCTTTCACTTTTGAGTGCATATGGTCTGGCCTACATACTACATACATGTGTCAGTAAGACCCAGGGTTCATTTATTAAGTGGAAGGCACATTCATTATATCACTATTCATTATTTAAATTGGCACAGGTCTCTGTTTCCTAAATGGAGCAGTGGCTTCGTGAATACAGATCTGCTTGCACCCCTATCCATCTCCTAACTTGCACCCCATGTAGCTTTGTCAGTTTGGGAATCAGATGGAAAATATAATGTGCCAGTGCATCATGTTGCTCAGTTCAGGGGGCTTTGGCAGATAATGAAATAGAGAAGCTACAGCTCGGCATTTAGCATGTGCTGTTTAAACAAAAGATCAGCACAAAAGAAAGCCGGCCATACTGTCATCATAGAACAGAAAACAGCATGTCTGGTTCTCTTAACAACATCTTTATTGACTAGTATTGGTGCTGAAACATAAAAGACATTTCTTACCACTCTGTGACTGCTTCCACCTTTGCACCAATAACTAGGAAGCAGCTTTACTGCTTCTCCACCCATCACGTTCAAATTCCACCTATAGCTCCACGCTGGCATTGCCATCTTTTACTATCTAGAGAGAAGACTAGATACAGGACCCCTTGAATCATTCAACATCCCCACAAGACTTTGCCACCTTCTATTCTTCATTCAAATCCTCCTACTCTGTAAGAACAATGAAAGAGAAGTAGACAGGGCAGGATTGCAGTAGATTTAAAGAACGCCACCCAAAACCTGTTTCTTTACATAAGGACATAAAGACAGTTTTTGGGTGGAGTTCTCTTTTAAGCCCTCCCATCCACACCCTCTCTACAGCAATAATTTAAGACATGTCTCCCTTAACTTCTACATATTTCCACTACACAATGCTGCTCAGGTTTATCTGTGTTTAAAATTATTTTCTAGTATGGAAAAAACCTGGCCTGTTAATGGCATGGCCCAAAGATGGGGAACAAATCATTTCAGTATAGTGTTATGGTAATCAGACTATGCCATCTATCGCCTACCAGAGAAGTTGACTTTGAGGGCCCACCCTCATAACAATTAGATGTGCACCATGTTGAATGTCATTGATGTCATATAGTCCTATGGTAGAAATAAATAAGTCCTGATGGCAATGGTCCTTGACTTGGGCCCACTGAGAGATTCTCCAGTACTCATAATGAAGAGGATTTTTGATGAAATGTGTTCAAAATGTAGGTGGTATCACAGGTATTATGTCTAGAGATATAGGTAGAACTATCTTCTGCTACACTTCCAGTGCTTTCCAGTGGCCAAACTAGACAGACGTGCCCCTTTTCCCAACTTCAACTACTATGTCTTTACATTGTCCTTAAAGGTCTTTCTAGAGTCCAATGATGGCTTTCTTCACTTGGCCAACCAGTGCAATTATAATGTCTGTCTCACCATAGACATAGAGAGGCCAACATCTGACAAGTGTTGGATGAGAGCCATAGAGCCTCCACGAGGTTAAACTGCATGTAGCCAATGATAAACCCAACAAGAACGTCGCTAATGTGATGGCGCCCAATCATGATTCTGGACAGGCCAACAATGAAGGCCCACAGGACCAGAAGTATGCGGAGAGGGATAGCGAGCACTAGGTGGTTGAGGAAAAACTTAGACACCATGGTGGCTCGACTGGCATGTCCTGCAGGAAAAGCATAGACGTCAAGTAACAGGTAGTCTAGAACTCCAGGAGTCATCTCATAGGGGCCACGTCGCTTAAAAAGCTTCTGCACTCCAGCCACCGTCAGGATGTCCAGCATCAAGGCTGAGAAGGAGACAACGAGAATTTGGGAGAGAAATAGTAAGACAAGGCAGATGCTTCAGAGTCATGTCAACATCTTTAAAGAAATGTAGAACCAAACTATAATGAAAGCAAATGTAATTCTAAGCAACCTTCTGATTTACATTATAGGAGAACTAAATCATAAGGCCCCTGCACATGCCCACCCCTCCCTAGTGGGTGCTTCAACCTTAAACTTGTCTCTTATGATTCAGCAGTGGGAACTTTTCTGGGTGTCAGCAAATCTGGCGTTCGGCCCCAGAAATAGATTCAAATGGTGCCGTCACTCAGGGATCACCTAATCCTTCTCCTGATGAGCAGTGATGCAAATAAATAGGAAAACAGACTGGGTGCAGGGTGAGGCACCTTAGTTTCTCTGCCTGGCTCATTTTATACTCACGGTGGCCTGAACTTTCCACTGGAGTGGTCTGTAAACCACAGTGAGGACTGTCAGAGGATGATGGGAGTTGCAGGTTAGTATAGTTTTGCCTAAGTGCTACATAATAAGATATGGCCTCCCTGGGTCTGCAAGAGAGAATTCAGAGTGGTTACTTCAAAGGTTGAAACCTCACTGGGGCCACAGGACCAATATGTGCATGCAGACCCAAGGTACAAGAAAATGGACTGTACTATCAGTAATATGTCTATGTCTGACTCATTGGGACTTCTGAAATTTGCCAGGAGATTCCAGGTACCCTGGTAGGCCAGTCCATCCCTAGCAGACTCTAGGCTAGACTGAGAAATGAAAGGTGCAATAGAAATACCAATTGTGCCACTGTAATACAGAGGCCCACACCAACTTTATTTGGATTTGTGCACCCCATTTTTGATAAACGAGTGATATTGGTCAGCCTGCTATAATTCTAGGAATATTAACTGTATATGGGGCATTGGCTCTGTCCTTGACCCAATGTCCTACAACTTCATGAGTATCCAGGAGCGCATATTAGCCTATCACCCCTCATCTTATACCCTTTATACTTACATACGCCTCAACTGTTTCACATGACAGATAGACCACCTGGTGCCAATCATGCTACTCTGGAACCAAAACTCCCAGTAACCCTCTTCTATCTTAACTCAACAGCCCATTGTCCTCATTGAGATTATGAGCCATGGTAAAACCATATTCCACTTAGGGCTCCATTGTGCTTAGAGATGTCATCAATTATAAATTTGTGTATCGTAATGAATTGATCTTTATAAAAGAACTTGGCCTGAAGCCTTGGACCATGCTGTGATCATTGGGCTCCTTTTGGATATCTAATATAACATGTAGAATCATTAACACCTGAAGATCTAAGCCAGTGGTCCCCAAACTATGGGTCTGGAACCCTGGTGGGCCCTGGAGTAGTGTCCAGGAGGGCCCAGATTGTAGGCCAGTTAGGGTGGTACTTGGGAGTAAAAATGATTAGCTATCCTATGGTGGAATGACATAAACCACTGCTTTCCTATAAATAACCATATTACTAGCTAAGGGGCCTTGACCAAAGATTAGTCCACCAAGGGGAACTTGAGCCTACAAAGTCTAATAACCATCGATCAAGGCAGACATTTTAAGTCCTCAAACTTACCAAGAAGAAGGTTCATCAGCACTTCTTGCCCTGCCAGGGTGCTGCTCTTCCACAGGCACAACAGGGTCCCCCCAATCCAGGGAAAGCCGTGACTGGTTATCCCAATCAGTCTAACCATGGATCTGGCACCTCCCCAAGAAGAGGTGCTGTTGGCACAGACACCCAGACGTTTGGACAAGCAGATGTCGATGGCCATAAGAGAGTTCCAGGCGATACCTTTGAATGATGGGTTCAGTTGCATGCAGTCTTCTTCTGGTAGCTGTTGGCTTTGCCGCCGCTCCCTGGCATTCTCACTGGAGTTGCTGCTACCTTGCCCACTTGGCTTCTTGTTGGAGTTCCTGGCTTCTGGTGGAGCACCTATGGGTTGGTTAAGAGACATAAACTCCGGTCTTGCCAGAACGTTATTCCTGTCCCGGAATCTGATTCGTTTTTGGGGCGCTGGCATGTTTGCAGAACCCTGAAAGCTCTGGTGACGTTGTGCAGGGCACAGAAGAACAGGAAGGGCACGAAGCACAAGTATTGGGCAGCCGGGTTCTTCCTGTATCTACACAAGCTGAAATCAGACTTCTCCCAGCAAGCATCCCAAGAGTTATATTTAGACAGGGAATGCACATGCTGTTTACCCCGTGTTACACAGTGGGGCAGCCCACACCAACTGCCAGTCACTAGCTGGCAGCACAACAATCCAATAGAAATAGCAGCACAAGTAATCTGAGGACAGGTTTGATGGTGCTCACTTTAAAACTTCCTGTAGCCTTCCCAACCCACTTGTCCCCCCCCCCGGGACATAAAGGATTTTGGGACTTGTAGTTGTTGATGTTGCCACACCCATGACACCAGGGTCTGGGCTGAGATCTCAGAGCAGCTGTCCGACACCACACCGGGACTCTCTACAAATACCAACATATATCTTTCCTAAAGTTGACGGTACCTTATAAGAATGTACCATAGTACCCTCTCTGTATTTGTTTTTGTGCATGTAGGTGTGAGCTGCCATATTGGACTTGGTTAGAATTAATAAGGGAAATGAAAGTGTGAAGGTGTTGTTGAACCTAAGATCTTGCTGCCCAGAGAATTCCCCATCTAAGGGCCCAAGTAGAAGGCGAGATTCCACTAAGACGCTGTGTTGCTTTTTGGCCTCTTTCACTTCTCCTTTTTCTGAACCTTCCTCCTTTTGTGCCTGAACCCATGATCTCTGGCTTCTGCTTCCACATCCTCAAGCCCAAACCACAGACCTGTGATCTTTCTTCACTGTTCTGTCGGCTTGAAGGCGGAGGGTGAAGGGAGACGAAGGATATCTCCCCTCAAAACATTTATTTATTCAAGAAAGGAGAATATTCCAGGGCCAGGGAGGAAGGTCGGGGCAGTGGGAATGGTTTGACAAAGGGAACTGATCTGGGTCTGCTGGGCCCACCAGGTTTTTTCCCCTGTCCAACCCTGTTAGTTTGCTCCATCCATATTTCTGGCCCTACCTGCCATCTAATTCCCAGAATTCCAAACTCCCAAGTCCTGACCTGAAGGCCTGTACAAGTCTGGCTTTCTGGACTTGCATCTGATCCCTATCCACTACCTATTCCCACTATGTGTTACCCACACTATGTTACACAGAGGAAACCATTGCCAATAAGGTGGGGGCCATTTCTCTGGTTGGGATTGAACCAGGAGCCTAGCATTCTGGGAAAACAGAAACTTTATGCTAAATGTTGTTTCCCCACTCTGCTCCAGCAGCTTCTCTGAACAATTGTGCTACTGTTTTGTCTTGGGGCAAAGTAATTGTGACCCCTTAGCAACGACCAATAACACATTGATTCCTAGTGCAGTGCTGCAGCGCTCAGTTCAGACATGGAGCTTACCACAAATTGCTCCAATTCTATTCAATGCTACGATGTCTCCATTGACCCCCACCCCTATCTAGACCATCTCAGACGGTGGCTATGGATGGGCTGCCAACTGTTAGAGCTCCACCTAGAGACCCCAGCAATAAAATAGCCCTGCACTGCTGTCTCTCCAAAGACTCCTAAAGGCTGAGACATCCTAATCTAGACTGACAGGGCAGAATATGTTTTGTCAGCCTTATCCCCAAAGGGGGGACAACCATCAATCCAGGAAAGGCACCATATTACAGCACTTTACAGATATTATACATCATTCCCATCAATATAAGTTCCCTATCACATTCCCATCAGTCCCTGTCCCAGTGGAGTTTACAATCTAAGGTCCCTATCACATTCCCATCAGTCCCTGCCCCAGTGGATCTTAAAATCTAAGGTCCCTATCACATTCCCATCAGTCCCTGCCCTAGAGAGCTTACAATCTAAGGTCCCTATCACATTCCCATCAGTCCCTGCCCCAGTGGAGCTTACAATCTAAGGTCCCTATCACATTCCCATCAGTCCCTGCCCCAGTGAGCTTACAATCTAAAGTCCCTATCACATTCCCATCAGTCCCTGCCCCAGTGAGCTTAAAATCTAAGGTCACTATCACATTCCCATCAGTCCCTGCCCCAGTGAGCTTACAATCTAATGTCCCTATCACATTCCCATCAGTCCCTGCCCCAGCAAGCTTAAAATCTAAGGTCCCTATTACATTCCCATCAGTCCCTGCCCTAGAGAGCTTACAATCTAAGGTCCCTATCACATTCCCATCAGTCCCTGCCCCAGTGGAGCTTACAATCTAAGGTCCCTATCACATTCCCATCAGTCCCTGCCCCAGTGAGCTTACAATCTAAGGTCCCTATCACATTCCCATCAGTCCCTGCCCTAGTGAGCTTACAATCTAAGGTCCCTATTACATTCCCATCAGCCCCTGCCTCAGTGGAGCTTACAATCTAAGGTCCCTATCACAGTTACAAACCCTAGGTGGCAGTTTTATCAGGATTTTAAGTGCCTATAGGGCACTTAAAATGAACAGTGTTTTTAATTTATATTTGTGGCCCTGTGGATTTCCAAGAGAGCCTGGAGGCCCCTTCTGATGGTATTTATCAGGAGTCTATTAATCGTCCTGTATGATTTGGATTCTAGGGCTCTTTTGCACCCCCTGAAGCAGCACATGCATCAAAGCAGAACAGGAGGCATATAGAGTAAGCAGACCCTAAGAATGGTGGGGGGCCAGCAGCTTAAATACATATTCATGAAACATTTCTTAGGGGGGACCTGTGGGCCACTTGGTTATAACTATGTTTTTTTAGGACCCTCACTCCGCCACATTAGCAGAAGTAATTAGAAATAAACTTGCAAAGGAAAACTTTTAAAAGCCGCACTGCTGGTTCTACCTCCGGAAACAATGTAGCAGACGCAACACATACTTCTTTCTTTCATTAGGCAAAAAAAAAAGCTTTTGGGTGGAGTTCCCCATTATAAAAACACAGGCGTGGAGTTTATGGTAATATAGGAAAGTTATGATTTCCTACAGGAGCAGTTCCCCAGTAATAATAAGCCAGATGATAAGACTAAACTCATGATTAATGAACAGAACACGGTGTGCTCCGCAGAGCAAGGAGAGTAACATGAACTGCTGCTAGAGGAGGGGAAAGCAAGTACATAAAAAAAGACTACAGTACCCAGGACCCCTAGAGCACAGCAGAGGAAATGGCAGTTTAATAGCCAAGTGCTGCAGCTTTACGCCAGAGGCAGGAGAGGGGGCAGTTGATGGGATGCAGGCAGATCGGGCTGACAGTTAGAGGTGCAAAGGGACAGCGCTGAGCCTCATACACAGGGGGGAAGCCACCCCAAGGCAAAGAGGGATTTGCAACTGCCAATCAACAGAAACTGCCTGGCTTTGGCTGTGCAGTAATCCAGGGCCAATGGTTTAGGGATCCCCCAGAAGGGGGACATTTTTGTTTGGGGAGGCTACCAATAGAAGGCTTTCCATTGGAGAACCTACAATTATATTTATATGAATATATAGAAGTTGGAGGATTTGGGGGAGGCCCCCCATTAATCTCCAGCTATAGCCGGGGGGGCAGCACTATCATGCTCACGCTCAGTGTCCCTCTTGCAAAGTTTCCTGTATGGCAGTTGCAGTCTGTGCGAGGGTGGGGTGTGCTTATTTTAAGGAGGAGGGGTGGAGAAAGAGGAGGGAGTGGGGTTAGATGTAAAGGGGAAGAGAAGTGACAAGGTTTAAAATAAGATGCAGTGACAAGGGCAGCAGCAATCAGGCAGGAGGACACGGTGCTACTCTCAGGATCCGGAGACAAGGGGGGGAGTGATTGGGGAGCCCCCTCCCCTTGTCTGCTTGGCTTTACATTGCTAATCCCTTGCACTCTCATAGAGGCTGCTGGTGGCAAGATCAGCCGGCTGGATACAGGCATCAAGCAGGTGAGCACCCCCCTCCCTCCCTCCATGGTAGCTCCCCAGGGGTGAGATGTGAAGGCTCAAATATCTGCAGAAGAAGACGGGACATCACCACCCCTCAACTGGAAGAGGGGGGGATTTTTATCACTGATGCCAACGCTCTTACAGGTACTGTCCCCCCCACCCTCCACTGTCTCATTGACTCATGCAACTTTCAGGGGTCACCCGTTTCCCACTGACCATTCACTGACAGCTGCTAATTTATTCTCAAACCTACAAAGTGAGGGGGTACAAATACCACCCCTAGGATTGTAAGCTCTTCTCCATGATACAGCTGAGCCCCAGTTAGACTTCATTATTGGGAGGAGCATACTATAGTGAGGGGGTCCCCCTCTTTATATATATATATGTGAGTGTGTGTGTGTATATATTTCATGATCAGTGTAATAGCCTGGGGCAGCAGTGGATGGAGTGTGCTGCATTATGCTAGAGCTGTTTCAACTGAATGAAATGCTGAGTAGAATAGAGTCAGCTAAATAGAAAAGACGGGGTTAGAAATATACTGCGGACATTCTGTAGGAATACCTGAAATATCCACAGTGGGTACCAGGCAAATAATTGCTTATAAAAAGGAAAACTGCAGGGCAAAAACTGAAAACGAGAAGAAAAGGCAAACAGCAGTGGGACGGCAATGGGCACCCACATTTGGCACAGCACGGTTCAAAGGATCAGGCCCCCCCAAAACAAAAGGCAGACCACCCATGTAAGTAAGAGGTTCACATGAGGATAGCTAGGCTGCTATATGTGACAGTTATCCTTCTGCAGTCTCTATGCTTAGCCTGGCACAACAGAGAGGTCCCTAAATGTGTATGTGAATCCTAAGGGTAAATGCATCAAAATGACAATATCTCTCCCGGCACATTCAAAAAGTTTCCGTTCCCGAATTTTCTTTATTTTGGTTGAAAAATGTGATACATTTCCAAAAATCTTGGAAATCTTAGGATTTAAAGGGCAAGTAAAGACCAAAATATATACGCCTTTTTTTTTACCACCACCTTTGGGGTAGTCACACTGCCCCCAAGTGTGGCAGGTTCTTTGTCAGCACCAAGGAGGAAGTAGTCCACAATGGAGGAAGCAGGAGGTTAAATTTAGGTTGAACAAATGGGGGGTGGGGGTCTGTAACTTAAGCAACATAAGGCTCCTGGCAGATTAACATTGAGCCAAAAAAGATGCAACGTTAGGACCTGGAAGTCTGAGGCACAGGAACGATGAGACTGGACCATGTCAATGATTTGCTTTGTGTGATTATGTATGGAAAACATGTAGATGCATTATGCTTCCCTGCAAACTGTATCTGAATGACTTTATACTTACACTACATATCAATGACTAGGTGTTCATAAGAATCTTTACTTGCCCTTTAATAATGTGAAACAGATGATTCTGTAGAATTGGTATGTCCAAAGCCTTCCTTTACTGATACTGCCTCCTCTTATATATATGGGAATGCTAATTATGATGTTGTTTTCAGGTACGGGGGGGCGGTGGGATCAACACATTGTTGGCACCACTGAGATGCCCGTAATTCCATCTCTATGGATGTAGAACGGGAGTCCCGAAATATCAGCAGCAGCCACCAGGACGACCTCTCACCCAGCTCTGACCTGGAAAGGAGACGTAACTTCCACCTTTCCCTACATCGTCAGGACTGCCTGAACCTTCTGGAGATTGCGCTGGTGCTCAATACCATGGGATGCATTCAGAGTCTGAGCTGCAAACCCAAGGTCCTGAGAGAGTCTATTGCCGTGCTGGATCTCAAGGCCTCCATTGACTCCACTCCCACCACCATTGACGAGTCATCCAACGTGGTCCTCAGATACAGGACACCTCACTTCAGAGCCACAGCCCAAATTCTAGTGCCTCCCGTTGCCTTGAAGGAGACATGGAGGATAGGGTGGATCCAGGCCTGCAATCACATGGAGTTCTACAACTATTATGGAGACCTGGGCAAGTAAGTATATGAAGGAGGGCTTCCTAATGTGGGTCAATGCACTGGTGGGAGGGCCCAGACTGAAGACAGTTCGGGTGAAATTTGTTGAGAATGCCTACAAAGCTTGGCCTGAAGGTCAGAAGAAGACCCCTCATTCTTCTGTCCTATGTTTTCATGTATAATAATCCTATAATAAGCTATGTAGAGCCCTGACCCAAGGATAGACCTTCAAGGGGAGGATATATCTAGAAAATTCTTATATATAGTTTTGTTTTTTTACCAAGCTAGTATGCTCTTAATGTTTTTCATTAACCAAGAAAGGCTTAAGATCATGAAGACAACATAAGCCTCAGCAAAGTGACAGTTGTGATTCTGGGCTCCTCTACGTCTACAAGTCAGGGCTGTCAAACTCTTGACCTTCTTAAGGTGGAATGGCAGTGGTCAGTTTTAGGGATGCACCAAATCCAGGATTCGAATTCAGCCTTTTTCAGCAGGATTCGGATTCGGCCAAATCCTTCTGCACGGCCGAACCGAATCCGCATTTGCATATGCAAATTAGGGGCGGGGAGGGAAATCACATGACTTTTTGTCACAAAAAAAGGAAGTAAAAAGGATTTCCCCTTCCCATCCCAACTTTGCATATGGGATTCGGTTCGGTATTCGGCTGAATCTTTCGCAAAGGATTCAGGCATACGGCTAAATCCAAAATAGTGGTGCATCCCTAGTCATTTGTCTATAGGAACTTCAGTCCTTGATGCCCAGAGAATGACTTTGTTAGCGCTTGTTTCTTTAAATCATAGTTGGGACCCCTATTGGCACAGTTATTCCCCCAGATGATCCGGTAACCTCTGATTTCGCCTTTTTCTTGCTGACAGCGAGATTCCTCCCACTGATTTAGGAGTAAGAAATTCCCTTTGATGCGTTTTTCAATATTTTGTAAAGAGAATACTTGTTAGGGAAACTGAAGTGGCCCCCAGCACTGGTCTAAGCTTCAAGAGCAGCAGCGGTTTCTACACTGATGTACAAGGATCTCAGCTTAAAGGGGTTGTTCACCTTAAAATTAACTCTTAAGTCTCTCGTAGAGAGCAATATTCTGAGACAAGTTGCAGTTTGAGCTATTTAGCTTTTTGCTCTACAGTTTGTCATTTCAGCCATCTGGTTGCTGGGGTCCGAATTCCCCTAGCAACCATGCACTGATTTGAATAAGAGACTGGAATATGAACAGGACTGAATAGAAAGAGGAGTACAATAAGTAGCAATAACTATACATTTGTCAGTGACCCCCATTTGAAAGCTGGAAAGAGTCAGAAGAAGAAGAAGGCAAATAATTCAAAAACTACGTATATAAAAAAAAGAAATGATGTAGACTGTTGAGAAAGTTGCTTAGAATTAGCCATTGTATAAGATACTAAAAGTGAACCTGTAAGAGTAGGGGTAGGGTCCAGGGGTGGCACAGCAGAGGATGGAAGCTCCAGGCAAGGGAACACTTCAGCTTACAGGGAAAGTAGATACTGACTAAAAATAAAAAAACAGAATGAAATGGAACCATTCAGCTCCATGTAACACAAGCTGCTGAATAACCAACAGCCGCATACATTTCACTCTATATCCAATTTCCCTTTCTGTCTCAGCTTTACAGTAAGCTGCCTATCTGTCATATATCTATCTGTCTGTCTGTCATATATCTATCTGTCTGTCCATACATCTCTCTCTCTCTCTCTCTCTCTCTCTCTCTATCTATTATCTATTATCTATTCATCCATCCATCCTTCTCTTCATCTCTCTCTTTCGCTATCTGCCCATCTCTAGATTTTTATCTATTCTCTCTCTCTCTCTTTCTCTCTATCTATTATCTATCCATCCAACTCTCTCTTTATTATCAATCTATGTATCTCTCTATCCATCTATCTAGTATCTCTCTATTATCTATGTATCTCTCTCTATCTATCCATCTCTCTCTCTATATTATCTATCTATCTATCTATCTATCATCTATCTCTATCTATCTATCTATCTATCTATCTATCTATCTATCTATCTATCTATCTATCTATCTATCTATCTATCATCTATCTCTATCTATCTCTATCTGTCTGTCTGTCTGTCTCTCTCTCTCTATCTATCTATCCATATCTATCTGTCTGTCTGTCTATCGATCTCTCTCTCTTTATCTATTTATTATTTCTCTATATCTATCTATCTATCTATCTATCTATCTATCTCTCTCTCTCTCTCTCTCTCTCTCTCTCTCTCTCTTCTCTCTCTCTCTCTCTCTATCTATCTCTTTATATTATCTATCCATATCTATCCATCCATCTCTCTCTTTATATTATCTATCTATCTCCCTCTCTATTATCTCTCTCTCTCTCTCTCTCTCTCTCTGTCTATCTATCTATCTATCTATCTATCTATCTATCTATCTATCGATCTCTCTCTCTTTATCTATTTATTATTTCTCTATATCTATCTCTCTATCTATCTGTCTATCTATCTATCTATCTATCTATCTATCCATCTATCTATCCATCTATCCATATCTATCCATCTCTCTGTCTATCATTTATCTCTCTCTATCCATCCTTGCAGGTGTATTGGGAGAGGAGTGTCTCTGAGTTCTGACGCACTCTCAGTATAAATACAGTCGACTGCTTTCATGAAACTTTATTGTACACAGTGATTATGTGGGCTCTTTCACTGCAGACTGCGGCCAGACGCCTCTGCAATACAAGCATCTCTACCCAGCTGCAGGGGTCACTTTGTAATCCTCCCAGTGTAATTTACATGCCTCATGCTATACACACAGCACTGCCTAAATACCAAAAAAATGACAAATCTCTGCTTTATGTCCCTGTGGCCAACTATGCAGCTAGAAGCGCAGGTTTTATAGCTCAGATACAGCCTAATAGTTCCGAGCCTTTTATCCAAACTTGTAGCCTTGTTAGATCTCATCAGTGCAAGCTATTGGGACATGACTTCTGTCTTGTATGTGAAGGGCTTTTTGACTCCTTTTGGCCCATCTCACTCTAAGCAGGTTGGTTTCTCTGCTTTCAAATCCCCCTGATACCTTCTCAAGGCCTTGTAGACTTACACTTCTTTTTTATAAATGTCACACACACTTGTTTCGGGTGTCACTTCCTAATAGACTTGAGATGATACAAGAATTGTTTTACCAAACCGGTTAGAACACAGTTGTGTGTGTGCAGCCTACTGGCATTGTGCAGACACTTTTTGCTCACATATACTATGTATAGTGTAAATCAGTTGTAGGTTTTTTTTTGTTGTGTTTTTATTTCTGGGACTATTTGTTCTCTGTCCAATATGTTTTGTTTTGGGGGGTAATAATGGGAAGGGTGTCTCTTTTATTTATCTGTAAGTATCTTGGTCTGTATGAGGGAGTTATCTCTAACTCGCATTGACATGACATTGAAGAGCCACAAAATAAGGTCCGTATCTTTGCAGAAGTTGCTCAGGGCCACAATCAGGGATTAAAGGCTACAAAGGAACAGCCTGCACGTAGCAGATAACAGCAAGAAGCAGTATAGACACAAGAACGCACGCATTCTGAGATGGTCCTTATTGGTAAGCAGGGACAGCGCCTGTAGTCATAACAGGTTCTGAAACGTGCGACCACCGCGAGCGAGTGTAAATGTGGTTTTCATGTGATGATATTTTCTGCATTTGGCACATCCTGTTCTGCAGAACAGGAAGTTGCATGTGGTTTCCTGTAACCGTGCGCTTGTAGGGCTGTGATCTACCATTGACTTCAGCTGATACTACAGGTGGTCCTCAGCCTGAAGACACTCAATATACATCTGTATTGGTGGCGTCATGGGGGGCCCATTGCCGTCCCCATTGAAGAAATATAGTGGACTGTTCTACATGTATGGTCAACTTTGCTAACTACAACTTGTGGAGTGGTCCGGTTAGGGAGCCAACTAGGTGCCAATACTGCTTGGCCTGGCTCTGCTGAACATGGAGGGTGCTGCGTAAATAGGTCCAACATACTTGCTTAAATTGGACGCAAACGCCATCTTGAGCACCTGAAAGTTACACCACTCTTAACACTTTAGATCAGGGGTCTCCAGACTTTGTCACCTGGTGATCTACTCTTGTCACCTGACGTCCATCACAAGATCTACCTTAAGAACTCATAGCAGGAAGGCACAGAGGCAATTCCATGTATAAATACCAACGATACCCCAAAATGCATTGAATTGTATGAGCGTGCGACTATTCTTTTTTTCTGCATGGCTATTTTTTCCGTTGTCTACCAGGAACTTTAAAACGATCATCTGGTCGACTGCGATCGATGTCTTTGGCCCAATTTTTAATTTATTTTGCAAACCACTTTTAAGGGCTCGTCGAGGAACCCAAGTGCAATTTCGGATGCAAGTCGCTCTGCTTTAGATGCAACTTGCAGACTGCAACTCACACCCAGTGAAATTATTGGAAAACACTGCATTATGGGTTAAAACATGGCGACTTGCTGCACTTGTGTTCAAAAGCGACCCCTTAAAAGTAGTTTGCAAAATAAATAAAAAATGTAAAACTCATGACTTACTTGTTTCAGGCCTCAGTTAAAGGGGAATTAACCCAACAAAGAAAATAATATACATACTATCTCCATTCTCACTGGGTTTAACTACAAGTGTCTGCTGCATTGTTTCAAGAGACGGAACAGGAAGTTGAAAAAAAATGGCCAGACAGACACTTCCTTTAATAGCAATGACATTTACTCATAACTTTTGAACCAATGATAATTTATAACAAATGTATATGGGGAAGTTGCTCAGAATTATATTTCTTTTCATTAGGCAAACTATTTTTTGGGGGGTTCATAGTCCCTTTAAGTCCTTTGCTAAAAGAGACATTGAAAATATTATACAGCGATGGTCCTGCTTTAAACTGCAGGTAAG
This sequence comes from Xenopus laevis, assembly GCF_017654675.1. NCBI lineage: Eukaryota > Metazoa > Chordata > Amphibia > Anura > Pipidae > Xenopus > Xenopus laevis. The sequence continues at coordinate 8,384,920 of NC_054385.1, forward strand.
TTATAGCCTCAGAAGTACTGAAGCACATCGGATCTGAGAATATTCATGTGGAATGGCACTGTTCTGCTCGTTCGGCCGTATCGTTCTGGGTCTCTGACAGAAGGTCGTATTTGGCTGACCTTTTTGCTCTTGCAGCAACGCTCAACCAAACCCCTTTAGCATGGGTATAATAGATTCTCCCACTGCAGTGTTATAAAGGTGTGAGTTTACTTTGGCTGAAAAGAATAGGCCAGGCCTACAAACTATGATAGCAGGGCCGGGCCAAGCCGTCCAGAAAGCCATAGGCAACCGGGCCGGCAACCTCGGCGTTTGATTCCAGCCTGTGAGCTCTCTGTGTACAATAGGAACAATAGGATAATGTATATAGTAAGGAAAGATGGGGTCAGAAGATAATGTGTATAGTAAAGAAAATTGGGGTCATTTTAGGTTTTAAAAATGGAGCGGCTGTTTAGAAATAAGCAATGGATTCTGTATAAATGAATGTATTATTGCACCCACTTTAAACAGCAGCTGAGAGTCTGCGGCCTCTGTCAACCTCCTCTCAAAGCCGCTCTTGTTCCCCCTGTGTTTCCTATCGGAGGAAGAGCAGCCGAGGCTGCGGAAGTGTCACTGAGCACAGGAAGAGACCCCCACTGAAATAATAGAACGGTCCCTTCTCAGCAGAGACACAGCTTCTGCTATACAGCAGGATGTAGGGACAGCACATTGGACTCTATAAAGGGGGCTGCAGTGGGGTGGCTTTTTAAAGGAACAGGAAAAGTATCATATGGAAAATGAGCTGGGGGGAGACACATCCTCCTTAGGGCAGCGCTAGATTTTGGTTCATTTAACAAAGGATTTAAAGGTAGGTTGTAATGGTTACCAGTCTATAGGAACAACTTGTACTAACCAATAGAAAGTAGGGGAAGCAGGTTCACTTTAAGGGCAAAGGCACACTAAGTGGGTTATTTATTAAAGTTCAAATGCCAAACACTCGAAAAATGTGAGGGTTTTTTTTTACTATAAAATCCGAACATTTAGTGGAAGCAAAAAACTTTGAATCCGAAAATCCAGCATCTCAGACCTGCCGAGGTTGTATATAGTAAGTCAATGGGAGAAGTCCTGAAGATATCCTGATCTGCGCTGGGTTTCGTGCAATAATCCGAAGATTTCGTGGTTTTCCGGCAAAAATTTGAAAAAATACGAGTTTTCGGGTGATAAATTCATACGATTTTTTCCCACACAGGAAATTTTAGGAAAAATTCATTTTTTTAAACATGTATAGTTTTCGGATTTTGATAAATAACCCCCTAAGCGTATGCCCCGCTTCTTTTTTTGTGTACACTGTTTAGTTGTCCAACTGTCTACAAAACAAACGCGGAGAGAAGCGGGGCATATGCTTAGTGTGACTTTGGCCTAAGGCTGGAGTTCTCCATGGCTGCACCTAAGGCTGCTGCTAGGGGCACCACCGTAGGAGGAGATGTTCCTGCAGGTTCTAGAGGGGTCAGCAGTGTGGTATGGTCATGGACCTCTCATTATCATGTGACCCCCAGCATTTTTCTGTTCTTCATAGGTCCAGCTGGGAATTACCTGACCTTGAGTGTGGAAAAATCACAGCCATCAGCGATTCCGATGGAGTCAACTACCCTTGGTACGGCAACACCACTGAGACTTGTACCGTCACCGGCCCCACCAAACGGGAATCCAAGTTCACCGTCAGCATGAATGATAACTTCTACCCAAGCGTGACATGGGCGGTGCCTGTCAATGATGGCAACGTGTCAAAGCTGACGGGCATCCACAGAGACCAAAGCTTTACCACTTGGCTGGTGGCAACAAACATGGCCACCAATGACATTATTATCCTTCACACAATAAAATGGAGGATGAGACTTGAAATTGAGGTCAACCCCAATATGCCGTTAGGGCAACGAGCCAAACTAAAGGAGCCCTTTGGGCAGGAGCAACCACAGGTACTCAGCAAAAATGAACCCATAGTTCCTAGTGCACTGATAAAACCCAACGCAAATGATGCCCAAGTGCTAATGTGGAGGCCAAAAAGTAGGCAAGGAGAAGTGGTCATCCCACCCAGGTGCCGGTAACAGAGACAGAAAGAAAAAAATTAGCTGCTAAATCATATTTTTTTGCTTTATTCTAAGCTCGGGTATCACTGTGTTATTTTATATGTGTGGGGGAGAGGAGCCTTGTCCAATAAAAGAGATACAGGAAATGGAGAACAGTTGAGACCTTCAAGGACATGGTCCAACAAATAAGCTTTGTTGACTCTTGTAGGCCATCTTCAAGGACCTCTAATGGTGCCCAGGACATAGGAGAGAAATCCTACCTACTGAATGCTCAGTCTTGGGTCTGTCGCATGAGAGAGACCTCACTGTCCAAATTTAAGGGCTTTAAACCCTGTGGAGCGGGTCAAGTTACAAAGTCTCACTTGATGGCTTCCCTCCATTTTAAGGAGGAAATCGACAAACTGGAGATTTGGAAGTTATTTATGATTTTCTTTTTATCAAATGTAACTTTTGTCCGAATCATGCATTTTGCAAAATTGCCAAAATCTTCTTTATAGGTTTATCATTTTAAAGGGGAAGAAACCCCAAATATAAAATTTTGCATACTGAAAACAACTTTAATTCTAAGCAAAGTTCCAGTTTCAATGATCTTTCCCTACTGGCCCTGACCATTGGAATGATGTAGCAGTAGCTAGTGCTCCCCCTCATGGGGCCCCATGGAGGTCTGTAGTATGGTTAAGGGGATGGCAGGTGGTGTGGGTGGAATGATGCTTATAACTACTTTTATTATGCAAAATTTAATATTTGGGCTTCCTACCTAATGATGAGGTAGTTGCAGCTTTTTTGGAGGATTGGGGGGGAGAGATGCAGGTTTTTTTCCCAATGGGAGATGATACTGGAAGTAGTGTCAGATTCCTATATGGCACATGTAGTATTTTTGGTTTGGAAGGCGTGTTTTATTCAATTATCTGCAGTGATCAAACTCAGGGAAAGGTAGCTAATTGCTTGGCTACTAAGGGTTGAATAAAAACATTGCTGGGCAATGTTTTTTGGTTATTTTTTTTTACCTCCGTATGTATTGAAATGAAACACTGAAGGCAAGTGGGATGGTACAGATAAGGAGACCTAACCCTTTTTTACCCCTTACCTTTGCATAGGTGGAACCACGCTCCAATAGAGCTGGAGTATCTTTAGGGGCCGGCAAAGTAAGAAAAAAGGTATTTGTCGTTTGCACAGGATGGAACGAATAGAATAGCTCAGATAATAGAGGTTAAATCTGCAAGTAATCGGCCATATCCGCACCGTCTTGCCTCTGGTGGAATGCGGCGGGACCAGCCTGCTTTGTGGCCTATATTTAGGGATTGGAAGCAGGTCGACATGCTTATGATCACAATGATTAAGGGGGTTTCAAATGTTCTATGCTTGATAAGGTTCTCTCAATGCAGAATTGTTGACGTCACGGTTGTGCACAAGGTCAACTGGGCCTCCTAAAGCCAACCAGAGAACCTAATAATATCAAGGGCCCAGTCTCAAAAACAAAATATGTAGTAAGGGCTAAATTATATTTTAGAAAGGGCTGATGGAATTTATGGTCTAAAATGGGGCCCACTGGGGGGTTCTCTGGTGCTCCGGCTGTCCAGTCCGACCCTGGTTGTCCAACCTTTGTTGTGTCCAACTGTTGTGGAAAAGCTGACATTTGCATATGTCTACCCACAATTCCAAGTGACTGTAAGCAACTTCATTTTATTTTGTCTGAATGTTGAGTTTTGATTGGCCGTGAGCGTGCAAAGATGTTTTAAATGAGGTCTCGTTCTTTTAGAATTTGCAGAAAAGTCCCGTTTTCTTCCTTTCATCACCTCTGCCATAATAGTCATCTCAGCACTGGGAGAGTGAACCAGCAGCAGACATAACAGATTTCATTATGTCTCCGTCAGTCTCATAGAGATATGGGCATGTTTTTACAGGCAAAGGACATTGGATGGGAAATGGTGCGAATGATGATATGGAAATCTCTTAAGTCTGATATGCCAAATAAAACAACAAAGCCAAAAATAAATAGTCTGATAGGGTTATGTCATAAAACTCACAAAGTTTGCACCAGGTCTAGTAACCTATAGCAACTAACCAGGCCTTGCATTTCTAACAGGTGGCCAGATGATTGGTTGTCAAGGGGTACTAGTTTGCGTTTGTTAGCCTGCAGGTCATGTTATCTCTTTATATAACTAAATGCTTAAATTGGGCAAGACAAGATGGGAAGCATGGCATTCACCAGCACAAAGTGGAGAAAGGATCTTGCTTGTGAGTACTTAGAATATAAACTATGTACCTATCCTGTGAGTAATTAGAATATAAGGAATGTTCTTGCCTGTGAGTACTTAAGACTATAAGGAAGGAACTTGCCTGTGAGTACTTAGTCTATAAGGAAGGAACTTGCCTGTGAGTACTTAGTCTATAAGGAAGGACCTTGCCTGTGAGTACTTAGTCTATAAGGAAGGACCTTGCCTGTGAGTACTTAAGACTATAAGGAAGGAGCTTGCCTGTGAGTACTTAGTCTATAAGGAAGAACCTTGCCTGTGAGTACTTAGTCTATAAGGAAGGACCTTGCCTGTGAGTACTTAGTCTATAAGGAAGGACCTTGCCTGTGAGTACTTAGTCTATAAGGAAGAACCTTGCCTGTGAGTACGTAGTCTATATGGAAGGACCTTGCCTGTGAGTACTTAGTCTATAAGGAAGAACCTTGCCTGTGAGTACTTAGTCTACAAGGAAGGACCTTGCCTGTGAGTACTTAGTCTATAAGGAAGGACCTTGCCTGTGAGTACTTAGTCTATAAGGAAGGACCTTGCCTGTGAGTACTTAGTCTATAAGGAAGAACCTTGCCTGTGAGTACTTAGTCTATAAGGAAGGACCTTGCCTGTGAGTACTTAGTCTATAAGGAAGGACCTTGCCTGTGAGTACTTAGTCTATAAGGAAGAACCTTGCCTGTGAGTACTTAGTCTATAAGGAAGGAACTTGCCTGTGAGTACTTAGTCTATATGGAAGGACCTTGCCTGTGAGTACTTAGTCTATAAGGAAGGACCTTGCCTGTGAGTACTTAGTCTATAAGGAAGGAACTTGCCTGTGAGTACTTAGTCTATAAGGAAGGAACTTGCCTGTGAGTACTTAGTTCTATAAGGAAGGACCTTGCCTGTGAGTACGTAGTCTATATGGAAGGACCTTGCCTTGTGAAGTACTTAGTCTATAAGGAAGAACCTTGCCTGTGAGTACTTAGTCTACAAGGAAGGACCTTGCCTGTGAGTACTTAGTCCTATAAGGAAGACCTGGCCGTGAAGTTAGTCTATAAGGAAGGACTTGCCTGTGAGTAACTTTAGTCTTATAAGGAAGGACCTTGCCTGTGAGTACTTAGTCTATAAGTACTTAGTCTATAAGGAAGGACCTTGCCTGTGAGTACTTAGTCTATAAGGAAGGACCTTGCCTGTGAGTACTTAGTCTATAAGGAAGGAGCTTGCCTGTGAGTACTTAGTCTATAAGGAAGGACCTTGCCTGTGAGTACTTAGTCTATAAGGAAGAACCTTGCCTGTGAGTACTTAGTCTACAGGAAGGAGATACTTAGTCTAAGGAAGGACCTTGCCTGTAGTAAGGAAGGAGTACTTAGTCTATGTACTTAGTCTATAAGGAAGACCTTGTCTGTGAGTACTTAGTCTATAAGGAAGGAGTACTTAGTCTAAGGAAGCTTGCCTGTGAGTACTTAGTCTATAAGGAAGGAGCTTGCCTGTGAGTACTTAGTCTATAAGGAAGGAGCTTGCCTGTGAGTACTTAGTCATGTGAGTACTTAGTCTATAAGGAAGGAGCTTGCCTGTGAGTCACTGTGAGTATTAAGGAAGGAGCTTGTCTGTGAGTACTTAGTCTATAAGGAAGGACCTTGCCTGTGAGTACTTAGAATACAGAATATGGCTGCCCAAGGGCCAACACCACAGAATCCATGGCCCCATCAGCTTGCTGCTTCACATTATGTGCCCTTGCCAATGGTTCACCAGCCCACAGACCGTCCAGATTTTACACAAGGAAAGTCAAATGGCGGACTGGCCAACATGTCCTCTAGGAGGAACATATATTATTTTCATTTGTTTCAAAGCCTGTCCTGAGATTTGGGCCAGTCATCTACAATCACCATTGTGCAATATCTTTGGCAAGAATAAAGATATTTATTTTCAATAAAAGTCCTTGGGTAAGTGCAATTGTCTTTCTGTAAGTCTCTTCGTCTTGGCCATTCATATACTGAGGCCAGTTTGGTGACCAGAAAGCAGATTCACACTGAGGCCGACCTGCTACTGGTATTATTTTGCATTAATTACCTTTCTAGCCACTCCCTCTACCTGTGAATCTTCCATTCTGTCCTTCAGACCCTTGTCTGGTTCTTAAGGTTAATGACTGGAACGCTCTGGGTCAAGAAAACTTTTGCCATCTCAACTAAAAAAGTATGAGAAACAGATCCAACAATGAGACCTATTTCTGTGTTAAAGGGTAACTAAAACCTATACCAGCCTCGAGGTTCAGCAGCCATACAACAGTAATGATCCAGGCGTTGGGAACAGGAGGTTTGGACAGGCAGTTGACTCCATCGTTTGGCCACTAAGGGTTTCTAGAGTCATTATTTTCACTGGACAGGAAGGAAGTAATTAACGCACTATGGCGGTGTTAAAACTCCAGGTCTAGTTTTTTGTGTGATGGAGAGAAACTGGAAGCAGCAGCAGAAGTTCCCTGTGATTCATACAGAAAGAAATGCGACGGTCGCTGAACTGAAACCGCCTTCTATTCAGCCTTTTTCTTCTTCTTCAGCCATAATGGAATCAAAAGCCTCGCTGAAAGATGGAACTGAATATTTTTTTTTTGTTTACCTGCGGCTTTGGGGCTTTTAAGAAGACGACGTCTGGGCAGCGGGCGCAGGCTTAAAACTAGAGATACAAGTTCGTACGTTGTGAGAAAACAAGACGACCAGCCATTTCTATAGGGAGGCGAAGGACAGAAGGAGCTGCACCCTTGAGTTTTTATTAGGGACAATAGTAACGTTGCACTTGGATCTCACTTTTATTCTCTATTTAGGCCCACTGATGGAGTCTTGCTTTTGTCTTCTTCTAATGGAGAGGTCAATGGGGCCCATCGGTATATTTGTTAGGCCCCTATTCATATAGTTAGGATTCAGCAGACAAGGTTCATGTTAATCACTAGTTGGGGCTCATTAATAAACAACCGGGCAAATTTGCACCTGGGCAGTAACCCACGGCAACCAATCAGATGATTGATTTCGGTGCTCAATCTGCAGCTGGCTGAAAAAAAAAAAAGCTAATCGCTGATTGGTTGCTACGGGTTACTGTTCAGGTGCAGTGTTTTAGAAATGACCCCAATTGTTACGTTTTAAAAATTGGACCTTTATTGAACAATCCTGTGGATCTTTGATCTTTGAGGGTAGAACTACACGGGCGATTTTCGGTGCGGGTCCATCCGTTCCGACGCGAGGGAGAGCAGACGCCACGACGAATGTGCCTAAACTAATGTAAGTAATACAAATGTCGCGCGTACAAGCTGATTGCATCAGGCACGACCCGACTGTCGGATGCCATTGCTGCCTGTTGCGTCTTCATCCGACAGTCGTGGTGTATCAACTTGTACGTGCGACATTTGTATTACATTACATTATATTTGGCACATCCGATGTGACGCCTGCGCTTCCTCGTGTCGTAACGGATAGACATGCACCGAAAATCGCCCGTGTAGTACTACCCTTAACCTACTTATTCTTATAAAATT